>NC_091118.1:48958968-49308134 GCF_040183065.1 Periplaneta americana
CATCGTCGTGAGGGTAGACATTTGAATAATGTAATTTATCACACATGATTTTCCAAGGTCTGTATTTTGAGTTTATTTCAATTAAAATTGTGCATAGATACAAATAAGCGAGTTATAATTTAAAGAAAAATGCATTTCTTTCTGAGCCACCCAGTATTTAAACAGAAAAGCGAAGTGAATATCCGTCAACATAAATGACCGAAAACTTTCGGCTTGGAGCATGCGCGGTGTGGCTTCTTGGACTTATAAAAAAAGCTCGAGTCGCTCAACTATTATGTCCCTCGTTGTACATTATATTATAGCTTAAGAATCAACAACGGATTTATGAATTTTTGTACCGTTACATTGGCGTCCCAAGCGGCAGATATCAAGAACAACTTCGAGTATAGTATTAAGTATTAGATATAGCGTATTATTTACATTATTTCCTTTATTAACCACGGAAAAGTACAGATTGTGAAGTCATTTACATAAAGTTAAAACAAGATTACACAAAACTTAATATTACTGAACTTATCGACACTGTGGACGAGTTCGTCAACAATGCCTTTCTCACTAACTTTTTGAAAATAAAATATGAGCTATTTCTTATATGCATAGTTTAAGAATTATAAAGTTAATACGATATGCATATAAAACTATTAATTGTTGTTTAGTCAACTGCCCGAAGACAGGTCTGAACCTCACAAGTGATACCACGAAGTCACCACTTAAGAGGCAACTAGGCCAGGAGATAATGAGGTAGAGCGACCAGTTCCTTTCCCCCTCCATGCATACATCGCCGATTAGCTACATGTTATGTTACACTAATCAGACTTCATATGCATACAAACAATAATTATTGTTCTTCCTCTGACACATATCATCAAGTAAGATGTACTGCCTGATAATACAGTCTGATCCGTTTGGGTATGGATAACATTAACTTATTATTACAAAGCTATTATGATAGTAGGAAGCAATGCATGCAATAGTGCACAAAACGCATTCAGTAGCGCATGCAGCAATTGAAAGGTACCCATCGCCGGTGGGTATCTTGTGCGTTATTTCGTTCAACAGCAGCATGTAGCGTGCAGCTAGGTAGCCCTGAGTAAACTGAAAATTGTTTTGTTTGGTGATACTGGAGCTTTTAAACTGAAAATGGTGGCAAGTACGATTAGGTTTATTGAAGATTATCGCAAGCAGGAGTGCCTGTAAAGAGTTCACCCACAATTTTAAGAATTAAGTAGACCTAAGTATTGGATTGACATTTAATATTTATTAATTATGCAGTAAAGATGTTCATCATGGCGCAGTCCAGAGTGCTGCATCGGAGTTAAATCGCTCGCTTGAACTCGGTCGAATGTCGCACGCTCGAGCGAGATAAGATCGGTCGTGATACGCTCGTAATAAATAGAAGCACAGTACAAGGTCATCTCACCTACATGTCTTATCTTGTATGGAAGGTGACAGATAAGTTACAGATACGTTTTGCTCACACGGTAAAAATAAGGCTTTATTTTCTGCGTTTATGACAAACGTCTAATGGAACGTACCAAAACAGTAACATGAAGTTATAAATAAAATCGTATGAAAAACTTCGATATACAATTATTATTGCTAATTAATAATTATTCAATATTTGATTTACCACATATTATAATGGTCCATACATAGTGTTCCGCCTATATACTCCGACAATGTAGAAACGTTTTACAAAATATTATTATATAGCAGTAAATTAATAACAATATTAGTACAGAGATAACGTCACAGAAAATATAATAAAACGAATAATGATGCTGCACAACTGTTACAGACGCAAAGATTGATACACTAATTATTATTATTATTATTATTATTATTATTATTATTATTATTATTATTATTATTAATAATATTATTATTATTATTATTATTATTATTATTATTACTAGAAAACTTGATACAGTTCTTGCATTATCGTGATTATGTTCTCCGTTTATAATAATTACCAGGGAACGGATTTATATGGACTAAAAATATATGAAATATGTAAATATATATGTAGTTATTTTTACCAAAATATGGAATTAAATATGGATTTTTACCAAAATATGGAATTAAATATGGACTTAAAATTATAAAAAAATGACTATGTACGTTAAATATTGGTACATTTTAATCAAACTAAACAAAAAATATAATGGACGTACCTTATCTTCCAATGTAGTTTCAACAAAACACAATTTTTATTGTCTGTTACCATAACAATAGGTTACAAACATTTCTTTCAAGTGCTGAAAAGTGAATCTTCTTCTATTGTCTCTGAGGATAGATTTATACTGACTAAAAGAGCGTTCGACGTCACAAGAAGTAACTGGTACATAATTCAATTTCACAATGTCTGCTGGGGATAAGTCCAAGTTAATCTTCACTGTTGATTCACCACTCATCACAGCAACAACCTTTTGTAGTTCTTCATATCCAGGGTTTTTTGAAAGTACAGTGTCCACCTTAGCTCTTACTGCATCTGCAACTTTACCTCTACCACGATTCAGTTGTTCCACAGTACTATTTATAATTTCAAAACTTTCAGATAGTGAAAGGTGCCTATTTTGGAGACTTTTGAGCGTTTTTATGATGCATGAAAATGTATGCTGAATGTGAGCTAAGTCATTCTTCACACTTATGTCACAGGTAACTGTTTTCGCAGTATCAATTGAGACTGCATCTTCAGAGTCCAATGCAAGGAGAACATTGTTAATAGAGTCTATATGTTCGGCATAATATTCAACTGCTTCTAGCCATGTACCCCATCTAGTTAAAATTGGCTTTGGTGGCAATGGAATTTCAGGGTACATTTCTTTCAACACGTTAACTCTACTGGGAGCTTTGAGAAATACTTTTTTCACTGATGAAATCAACAAATCTACTTTAGGGAAATTGTCTCTGACCACTTCTGCCACACGATGAAATGCATGCGCCACACAAGTAAAATGAGTCAATTTAGGATATACAACAGATAATGCTTGTCCAGCTTTGACCATATAAGGGGCAGCATCGCTAATAAAGAATAACACATTATCGTACATAATACCCTTTGGCCACAGGATACCCATAGCTTCGTTGAACAGTTTAACTATAGTTTTGTTATTGCACTTTTCTAGAACATCACAATGTAAAAGAATTCGTTCAGAATATTGTTCACTTAACAAACCGATAACTACATTACCAACAAGTCTACCTTCTTTGTCGGGAGTCTCATCAATGGAAACCCAAATTGAACTATCTTTAATTTCATCTCTTATCTTCTGTATTGTCTCATCGTAGATGGATGGAGCATACGTCTTCCTAAGTGTTGACTCATCCGGGATTGTATGTTGAGTATATTTTTCAAGGAATTCCCTGAAGACCTTATTCTTTAGTTTGTAGAGAGGAATATCAGCAGAGATGAGAGAACGGCACAGGTCGATGTTAAACTCAGATCTTACATTCGATGTTGTTGGTTGTGTTAAAAACAATTGTCTCTGCTTGGAATTTAGTTGTTTGTTGGCCTGATGTTTACTAGTTGTAATGTGTTGTTGCACCAGGAACTTTTGTGTAGATGATACTGCACACTGACACAAATTACAAAATAATATTTTATTGTCAGTTGATAAACCATCTTCTTTAAATTCTGAAATGTAACTTGTTAGTTTTGATTTTAAATTGACTGAATGACGTACTTTTGGCATATTTACCGTCTTTATAGTATGATTTACAAAACTGAACCTATGTGTACTCTGACTGGCATTTAACTGTTGAGCTGCACAACTGAAGTCTGTTAAAAATTTTAAATTAAATTAATACAGTTTTGTAACTTACTTTCCCATTGTTGATAGGACTGCTAATTTTCAAATAACTCTGATGTTAAAGGGATTACTGAACATGTGTTTAAATCTCTATTGTTGAAATGTATTTTTAAAAGTTAATGGAATTTTGTTTTGTTTTATTGTTAAACCTAATATAATATGGACTGTTTTATATGAAATATGGAAAATATATGGAAATTAACGAAAATATGTACTAAACTCTAAAATATGGAAAAATATGGAAAATAAAAGTAGGATTTTTCAACCCTACACATTGTGAAACATAAAGATAATGCAAAATATAAATTATATTAGCTTTATAAGTAAATATGTATTTACATATAAATCCTTTCCCTGATAATTACATTTACATATCCAATGACATCTATCAGATATGGCAAAAACAAAATTACTCCTGTGTGGGAGGGAAAAAAAAAACATTTACCTACAACATTTATATTACATTTTAAAGCAAGTTTTGTAGTTGTACTATGGAGAGGTTAGTTAAACACTGCAAAGTTTTGAAATGATAAACATCTATGATGTTACTACACAGTTCATCACTGTTGTAACAAGAACGAATGTCTAACGCTCGGCTTATACCGTTCGAGGATTTATTGCTCGCGACAATTTTACCCATCATGCATGTGCGCTACCTATCGGATTATGCTATGAACTACTTGGCGCTCGAGCGAAAACGTCCGATGCAGACTGGCGCACCATGTAGGCAAATCTGCATGCGTCTTAATTGAACGTGCGTTTTCAACTTGCATCTTTCAATATTCTCCCCAGATTATATGCGGACGCGAATGGATAGTTGAACCGTGTGGAAGCAGCTTTAAAGAATTCTGGACTTGCATTCATATATGAACGTCTTTGAGATCTGACACATCGTAAGAGGATATACGATAGGAACCCCGTTATTTTGGTCCAAGATAATCATATCGACCTTATATTCTTAGCACCTAAAAATATTTTTGCCCTATGCAGGTTTAAATCCCCATGAATTTGACTTTCAAACTCCGTCAAAGCTAAGTATGAGGGTCATAGGAATAATAATATTACATTTACACATCTGAACGTTTTTCTTAGATAGAAGAGAGCGTGGAAAACATCGGCGTAGTATATTGATTGAGCTATCATTTCGGTTTTCATTCATATATCAACATGCAGACAGCTTTATGGCTATATCGAAGGTTTATTTGTGGAAGATATCAACACACAACACAAAGTTGTACTCTTTTTTTACTTTATCTGAGACATAAATTGCAATCGTAAATAGTAGAGAGAACATCCCTCAGTGACAGCAAGGCTGTGTGTGTGACAGGGGGTTGCCACCACCGCACTTTCCCTCCGGAATATTAATATTGCACGAGGGTGCTACATCGTTTCCAACCCCGAAGCATAACAGCGTAAGGGCCACTCGTAAATGTAGAAGATCTCAAGTCACCCCTTTTTTATTTTCTGCGCAATTTGATCCTCAAATTCAGCGAAACTTACGACCATCCACTTGGCAGAGCACCCTTATGTACCTTGAAGTAGCACGCACAGTTGTTTTGTACCAAACAAATAGCCATGGCGAATAGAGTTGGCTGGAGATCTCGTTTTGTCCCAGGGTTGCTAGAAAATACGACATATTATTTCTAAATGGACCACGAAGTCGTTCCGTAAATTATGGCGAAGAGAAGAATCCATCAAAGTCGTCCGGTACCGGTATCCATTTCATGGCCAGTAAGAACAAAGATAGCATGGATAGATAATAATTTTCCTTGTCTTGTAAAAAATAAGTCTGTTCTTTGTTTCAGACTAAAAAGGATTTTATTTATCAGGAACAAAAAGGCCGAAGCAAAGACCTAAGTCACTGGAATACGTGTGAGGAGAGAGCCTGTACCTGAGACAGTACGGCCACAGTCTAGTATATACAGTCACGAAGCTCGAGTTTTGAGGGTACTAGGAGCAATAGACTGTGCTGGTACTGTTTCACGTTGTCTGTGATGAGGCGATAGTAGCGATCCTAGAGGTTAGCAACTATCTATGGATGCATTTTTACTACGTATTGAGCTTCGTGACTATATACTAGACTGTGATACCAGCGAATAGGGATTATAAAGAATGGACACTGAGCGAATTTTCCTGTGTTTTGTTTCTCTGTGGGCCAGCGTTTAGTTCCACTTTCAAGCGCTAGAGGTTAGTGTAATCGAGCATACGCTAAGATAATGTAATTGAGTATAGAGTTGAGACACAGGATCCAAACATCGCCTACCTTATTGCATTATCCAGTAACTATTTGCTTCAAATAAATTCAAGTTAACAGCTTTTCCTTATTTCTCAATGACAAACTAGTAGTAATAATAATTTTTTATATTTCAGATATAATATTTTATATTATAAAATGATATAATATATTATAAAATTATGTATCAAATTCGTTTAATATTCGTATATAATATAATATATAATATAATAAAATATAATTTAATACAGAGTGATTTAAATAGAACTGACACATTTCTTTCATTAATTGTTTCAAAACGAATTGTGCTAGCGACAAATTATTATATCTAAAATGTAGAGGAATTTTGGGAGATTATTTACCTCTATAGCAAATGTTGAAAATGTCCTCCATCCTGCATAAGGCACAACTCAACACGTCGTTCCATGTTACTGGCCACTCGTTGGAGGACTCTGTTGTCAATAGCTTGAATCTCCTGTGTGATATTGTGCTTCAGATCGTCGAATGTCTGGGGACGTGTGGGGTAAACCCTGTCTTTTAAGTAACCCCATAGAAAGAAGTCCGGCGTTGTCAAATCCGGAGATCTCGGTGGCCACAGGTTCCTGGAAATTATTCGGTCGTCAAAGAAACTTGCAATTAGTTCCATGGATTCATTTGATGTATGGTATGTAGCGCCATCTTGCTGAAAATATCCTTGACTCAGCTGTACATCGTCCAGTTGCTCAACAAACTCCATGAAAATCAGTCGGACTGCTCCAGTCGTGCTCTTACGTCAACAACAACCGTGGGAAGACTAGATGAACGATGCTTGCCCTTTTCACTCACCAGAGATCCAGTTGTTTCCAATTTGTTTACCAGTCCCAGTATTGTGTTTCTTTTGGAAGGATTGCGAACACCAAATTCTCTCTGGTATGTCCTTTGAGTAGCTGTAATTGAATTCGTAATCCAGTATTGCTTCACAAGGAAGAGTCGTTGATTTAATGTGTACTGCATTTTCACGTTGACACAAAATGTCGAAAACAGCTGCCAACAATAGGAATAAAACATAAACATCTGCGCATCTAGTGACAAGGAATCGAAACTCCAGAACATTCTGCTTAATTTGGTGCTAAAATTGGGTGAGTGCTGCCAACAATAGGAATAAAACATAAACATCTGCGCATCTAGTGACAAGGAATCGAAAGTCCAGAACATTCTGCTTAATTTCGTGCTAAAATTAGGTCATGGAATGAATTTCCAACGGAATAATTAAAGAAAGAAATGTGTCAGTTCTATATAAATCACTCTGTATAATATAATATAATATAATATAATATAATATAGGTATATGGTTTTACTTCTCATAAGAGTTTTGTTTTTCCATTTTCACTTGCTATCAAATCATTACATATTTTAATTGTTGTTGGGGTCAACGTCTCAACTCTCATTATAAAGGAACTATAGAGTCCAGACATTACAGTTAATGACGGATTTATTATTTTATGGATCCAATTTATTTTATTTGAGTACATAATGTATCTAGATGTATTAATTATGTGTTATATTTCCGCTGTGTCGACTGCTAGCTGGTGTGATGCCAGCGCCAACTCTAGGGAGAAAGCAGAATCTCACGCTCTAGCTGGCTTGAAGGTCATTGAAATCAGTCCGGCTACATCAAAGGTACCGACGCGAAGTGTCCATTCTTTATAATCCCTATTCGCTGGTGATACGACTGTAATATTAGGTTGAAGTATAAGTTCGTAGGGTTTTTTTTCGTCATCACAACATTATATTGTTAGGAGTTTGATTATCGTTTCTCATTTGTTATTCGGAGAGTTGTACTTTTAAATACGCCTTGAATTTTGTGGATTTTAAGAAAGTTTGTGCTATTAGCGTGCTAAAGAAGATGGAGCGTCAAGTGGAAGAAAAAAAAAAAGAACACTTTGGACATATTCTTCTGTTTGAGTTTAATAGAAGGCCAAAAGCAGCGGAACCGACTCGAAACATTTGTGTCGTGTACTGGGAGAATGTCATCGGAGAAAGCACTGCAACAAAATGGTGCTGTCGTTTTAACACACAACACATCATGCAAAATTTAGTTCCATCCGCAGATGGTAATGTTATGCGTCGTGTACTAAGAATTGCTTCCCATAAATGTAACCATAACTGCTCACATTCATTGCCAACAAATCAGAAGCCATGCGGCCGCAATTGAAGTAAAACGACCGGGAAGACTGCATCAAGTGCTGGTACAACACGATAATGCACGCCCAAACTCCGCTAACATGACGAAAGCAGCTATCCAGGAGCTATCCACATATTGTCCCGATCTTGCGCACTCAGATTTCCATCTTTTCCGTTCTCTATCCAACAATCTTAAGGGAACTCCTTTGATAACGAAGATGCTATATAAACTTGGCTCGAGGACTTGTTTAACTCCAAATTGGGAGATTTCTTCAGCTGTAAATTTAATGTCTAATATGCCACGAAATCGGGACATTTTGATGCGTGTGCAAATTTTTTCGGACGCAGGACGCAATGGTCGAAATCGGGACTGTCCCGGCAAATACTGGACGGTTTGCAAGCCTAAGTGTTCTAGAAAAATATCATTATTACAGGAATCCAGCATTATTCTGAACTTGCAAATTGACGTATTTGAAGAGGAATTTCTTATAAATGGATGTTGAAAGGGAATAATGAATGTCTTGGATAAACACTTCATGGTTTGTCGGCAAAAAACATAAAACTTCCTATCTTGTGGTCTGTTATCACTAGATGGGAATACCTAAAACACAGCTAGTGGATATTGTGTAAATGCATAAATGCTGGATGCTGATTGAATAGGCCTACTCATTTATAGATGAAATTACGAGTCTAAATACTATATGCTGAGACAGTCTATGGACCCTGACGTGACCATTGAGTTGCAACTGAAGAGTTCGCGGGAAAAACGATTATCACAGTTTTGTTAAGGTTGATGTCATTATCTAATTCAATGGATCACTACGAAATTTGATGTTGTTCTTATGAAAAATGGTAAAAAGGAGAATTATCACCACGAATATAGTAATCTTTTCCTTTATTTTCAATAGAAGCAGCTCTACATCTTGCAGTTATAGACTCAATTAGATCATTATCTAATCCTTAACAGAAATGTGACATTCATCGTTTTTCCCGCGAACTCTTCAACCGTTTTCGATGCACTCGCGAAGAGTGAAGTTTACAGCATTTGGCTTTTTCACTGTGAATTTGTCCCTTTTCTGCACCATTGTTGGGGCTACAGTTTCGTATCTAGACATCTTGTTTCAGTTTAAGATATATATAGATTGTATGCTGAGACTAAAAGGAAGGCAGAAAATATAAAGATTGGAGAATGCTGCGTTTGCAGTGAAAGACCTGTCCTTGGACAGAAAACTATGAATGAAATGTCCGAGAAGAACAATATAGATGTATGATATTTATTATATTATAGATTACAGACAAAGTACATATAAGTAATCAATTGAACCCTTACATTTCACACTTTATAATAATTTTTTACACGAAGATATAGTATTATTTAAATACAATTTCTACTATTTACATATTTAATAAACAATATTTTTGTTTTGTTTTATCTTGCACTTGCTTTTAGTTTTGCTCAAGACTCAACTCATTCTAGTATGTAGTTACAATCAGTATTTGTTCACCTTCCTATTTATTTATTTATTTATTTACTTATTTTCTTTTTATTCATCCAATTCTATTTCATTTATTTTTTCCATTCTAATTTTTTAGTCAAAAAAAGATATAAAAAATTCTAACTATTATCCTGCAAATTGGGCATGTGCAAAAATTATTACGATTTATAAAGGAACAGATGATAAGAATAACTCTGGAAATTATCGTGGTATCTCTATATTATCCGGCCTAAGTAAATTATATATAAGCTTGATTGCACAGAGACTTGTAAATTGGTTAGATAAACATAATATTATTAACAACTTACAATTCGGATATAAAAAAGGAACATCAACAGTAGTTAATGAGTTAATAAACAAATACACTAAAAACAAGAGAGGGAAATTATATTGCTGCCTTGTTGACATATCAAAAGCTTTTGATTTTATAAATAGGAAAAAACTGTATTTTAAATTAGCGAAGATCGGTCTGAGTAATAGTTTCATTAATAATATCAAGTCAATGTATGAAAATGCTTGCATAATATTAAATGAGGTAACTGGAGCAGACAGCGAATGTGAAATTCCCGTGACTAACGGAATAAATCAAGGATCCGCACTCAGCGGTTTATTATATATCTGTTACGTAAATGATTTAGCTGAAGACATAAACAACAGCGGACACTGGCCTACACTTGAGAATGTGCAAACCCCGAGATGAACAATATAGATATGAAAGTTTTATAAGTAAAGAGCGTAATTTAGGCAAAAACCTATTTTTTTCCTTGATACATATAGGCTTGAGATTTAATATTTACATTTTTCATGGAAATAAAGGGGTTTTATAGTGACTAAAAATGCCTATTTCGACGTTAGTGCCTATTTTTAAGTTTTTAAAATAATTTTTTAATTTTTTTCGTAACTGTTTTTTGTTTTCTTAACATTCCGTACCGTTTACATTACAAGACAGATAAAAACTCCTTCCTAGCAGTGAACAACACAATACAGACGTACCTCCGGGCCACCCCTTCTCATTCTTACAATTTTTCAATCATAAAATTCCAACTTTCAGTCAGCCTGGGTAGCGTAGTCGGTATAGCGCTGGCCTTCTGTGCTCGAGTTTGAGGATTCGATCCCGGCTCAGGTCAATGGCATTTAAGTGTGCTTAAGTGCGACGACAGGCTCATGTCAGTAGATTTACTGGCATATAAAAGAACTCCCACGGGACAAATTATTATTATTATTATTATTATTATCATTATTATTATTATTACTATTATCATTATTTCTTCCTCTGTATGTCAGCAATTTAACACAAACTCGCTGGGTTGTACCCGAATAAGCATTCTCTTACATGCCAAGACAGATAACAACCCCTTCCTTTTTTCTCACTATTTGTAAGTACAGCAGTGAGCGACACAATAGCCACAATAGGTGCTGATCATCTACTGTGAAGCAAACTATGGAAATATGATTGGTGAATGAAAAACACTAACTTAAAGACAGAATGTCTTCATTTTGTGTATGCATGTGTACCCTTGTAAAATGTGAAATGTGTGGAAGTTTCTTTTAATCCTAAAATTTTATATTAAATAAATACATCTTGATTACACAACTTTTAACACTGTATCACTTCGAAATATGTATGATAAGAACTTTCTTGTGTTAAATTTTAACGTACCTTTTTTACATGTTTCGACCTATTTTCGGTCATTCAGACACACGAAAACACACCCCAACGATATTCTCAACACACAACTCAATTTCAAAACACATACACTTTTTGACTATACACTACGAACGCATCCCCACAGGAAACAAGAGGCGCCAAGACCAACAACGACCAGTTCCGAAAATAGGTCAAAACATGTTAACAAGGTACGTTAAAATTTAACACAAGAAAGTTCTTATCATACATATTCCGAATTAAATAAATGTTGAATCTTATATTAGTGACATTCCTTAACAAAAAGCCTATTTTTTAACCTAACCTAACCTAACCTAACCTAACAAAAAAGCCTTTTTTTATTTTATAGAGCTTAAATAAAGGAGTTTAAGAGGCTATTTTAGGCGCCTAAAATGCCACTTTTTAGGGTCTAAAATTCCTCTCTCTATTTATAAGTCAGTAACTAATAAAGGTATCGGTTGTTTTTAACTTATTTTGTGACGTACTATCCAGAATGACTAGATTTGAACGTCTATGTTCACCATAGCCGTATTTAGTTTTCATCTGCCTGTATGAATGAACGCGAGAGCAGAAATGACTATCGAAGTTTCATTTCTCAGATGTCTATGTCAGGTCTGGCTATTTTATGTCCACGATACGCTGACCATGGTCCGTATCCTTCAATATAACATTTCAGTAATAAAATTTGAGATGTTCTGGGGTTGGTATGCAGAGTGGAAGGGGGCCGTTGCTCCAAAATTTAAGAGGTGATTCTACATTATAGCAACACTTTTATACCCTTTTCCTCCGATGAAGTACCGTTAACCAGGAAAAAAAATAGTCTTTGCTCAATGGTTTGCAGCGCTCTATTGTGGTAATGGCCAGAGAGAAATGGCTCATTGCTATACCAGCAGATAGATGAAAATAATCTGAATAATTACCGGTAGTGTCTTGAGTCTTTTTTATTGCAAATTAAACCGTTTAGCCATGAATTTAAATTCAATAATAGCGAAAATCGCTAAAATAAATCTTGCAACGTAGCGCTGTGTTGCTTGCACGTGACTGAGTACTGAAGAGGGGAAGGGGAAGGGTGACCGGCCTTGGTAGAGTTATTGCAGCAACCGTGATGTTGTCAAATATTTCATAAAACATAACGATTTCCTCTAAAACGGTGAATGTTAAAAATACCTATTTAGATTTTTAGATACATTTTATTGTCTTTTGCAGCAAACGGAATTTGGATCAATTTGTTGGTTGTTCAATTACAAAGCTTTCTTATCGGTAGTGTTCGTCCTGGACATTCTGTATCAGAGTGCTGCATTGGAGTTAAATTGCTCGCTTGAACTCGGTCGAATGTCGTACCCTCGAGTGAGGTAAGATCGGTCGTGATACGCTCGTAATAAATAGAAGCGTAGTACAAGGTCATCTCACCGACATGTCGTATCTTGTATGGAAGGCGACAGATAAGATACACATATGTTTTGCTCACACGGGAAAAGTAAGGCTTTATTTTCTGCGTTTATGACGAACGTTTAGTGGAACAGTCTAATGGAAGGTACCAAAACAGTAACATGAAGTTATAAATGAAATAGTATGAAAAACTTCGATATACAGTTATTATTGCTAATTAATAATCATTCAATATTTGATTTACCACATATATAATATGATAGGTCCATACATAGTGTTCCGCCTATATACTGCGACAATGTAGAAACGTTTTACAAAATATTATTAACAAAACGAATAATCATGCTGCACAACTGTTACAGACGCAAAGATTGATACACTATTTATTAGAGATTATTATTATTACTGGAAAACTTGATACAGTTCTTGCATTATCGTGATTGTATTCTCCGTTTATAATAATTACATTTACATCAGATGTGGCAAAAACAAAATCACTCCTGTGTAGGGGGTGGGGGGAACATTTACCTACAACATTTATATTACATTTTAAAGCAAGTATTGTAGTTGTACTATGGAGAGGTTAGTTAAATACTGCAAAGTTTTGAAATGATAAACATCTATTATGTTATTACACAGTTCATCACTGTAACAAGAACGAATGTCTAACGCTGGGCTTATACCGTTCGAGGATTTATCACTAGTGGCAATTTTACCTATCATGCATGTGCGCTACCTATCAGATTATGCTATGAACTACTTGGCGCTCGAACGAAAACGTCCGATGCAGACCTCTGAAAGCCAGTAAGTAAGTAAGTAAGATACATTTTATTGTCTTTTGCAGCAAGCGGAATTTGGATAAATTTGTTGGTTGTTATCGGTATGTTCGTCCTGGACATTCTGTATGTTAAAATAAAATCGGAGATATACTGCAGCCTGCTACTCCTTGATTTCTTTCTACTCTTTTCTCTGAGTTGTCTCCTTATACTGTATATCATTATTCTAGGTAGAATTAACGTACAGTATATAAGAATTGCATTATAATACCAAAATAAGTCTGTCTAAAACACTGAGCGCAGATCTGTTGAACTGAAGTGTAGATTAACCTCCCTTCCTCTGATTATATACAAGCTTAAAGCCTCTGGGCATGAGGTGGTATTTAGCTGCTGTTATTCGTCATGGCAGCTTATCTGTCAAGTTTAAATCTGTCGCTCCCTCTTCATCCACACAGACGGACCTGTCACATATCCGCTTTCTGCCCCAACGCCCCGAGAACGAGGGGTGCGTTTGCTGGTGTATTAGTGAACTTGAGGTGCTGTGTACGGATAGTGTAGCCTTTGTGAACCCTCTACTCGTCTCCCTTCTATCATCCCCTAACTTTATCCACCCGCACCCTTCTTCGTTCAACTTTTGCCTCCTCCCAACCCCCTTCCTTTTTTATTTTAAGTCCAATTTTCTCTTGTGCAACCCTCCTGTCTGTCGCAGCCGCCATGAGGGTTGTAAGGTGAAAGGGGTGGTGGGGACGATGGGGGTGAGTTCGACTACCCTCTTCCGCATCTTCCAAGATCTGTCAACAGACTTTGGGTTGTATTAAGGAAGGGTGCACTGTCAGAGTTATGAAGGCGGGGCGTAAAGAATACATTTCCTTAACGATATTTTTAGGGGATATTAGGAATTTATGGTAATACGAGTTCCCAATCCCTCGAGATTACCGAGACTTTGCCACCGCCAGATACCGACAAAAAGTACATCGTGAAATATGTCATTTTCTCAAATTAGAAAAAGAAACGACCTGACTTCAGACTATTTTCATCGTTACAGATAGAGACTCCACGCACGGCACGTTTCAGTGTCCACAGCTGATTAACCATCGATCTTTATAGTAGAACTGCAATGAAACTAAAGTCAGATTAAGGGAACGGAAATAAATATATAGACAAATAAATAGATAAGTGAATGAATAAATAAATAAAAAAAATAAGTGAATGAATAAAAAATAAAAAATAAGTGAACGAATAAATGAATAAAAGTAACTGAATGAATAAAAAGTAAAAAAATAAGTGAATGAATACATAACAAAGTGAATAGATAAACAGGGAAGAGAATGAATAAATAAGTGAATAAATAATTAAGTAAATAATAAATAGATAAATAAATAAGTGAATGAATGGATGAATAAATGAATGAATAAATAAATTAAAAGGTGTGTAAGAAAAGAGGAGAAAAAGAAATAAATGGAAAAGGAAAAAACGAAGAAGGAAGAAAGATATGAATGACCGTAGACTTAAATGAATAAGAACATACATACATACATACATACAGTCGACCTGGTTGGCAAGTTGGTATAGCGCTGGCCTTCTACAGTATGCCCAACGTTGCGGGTTCGATCCCGGGCCAGGTCGATGGCATTTAAGTGTGCTTAAATGCGACAGGCTCATGTCAGTAGATTTACTGGCATGTAAAAAAACTCCTGCGGGACAAAATTCCGGCACATCCGGCGACGCTGATATAACCTCTGCAGTTGCGAGCGTCGTTAAATAAAACATAACGGTTTTTACATACATACATACATACATACATACATACATACATACATACATACATACATACATACATACATACATACTAAGGAAAGAAATAACGAGTGAAGAAAAAGATAAAATAAACTTTAATGGAAAAATAAGGACATTGAAAAATTGTAGATGAAACGAATTGTAAAGACACAAAATCTGAAGGACGAAAGAATAATACTGAAAGAAAAGTGCTTGAGCTAGTGACAGTATAGTTAATGGATGGATTAGAGAATAAGTGAGTGAATAATTGGATTAGTAATTCATTTAATGAGGTTGAAAATGAATGAATAAATGAATGAATTAGTAAGTACATTGGTGAATGGATTTGTTTGTATTAGTGAATAGGTTTGACAGTGAATTAGTTAATAAGTTAGTCACTTAATTAGTTAGGGTGCTATTCATAGACATTTCGCTAGCCCGCGCTACGAGCGTGCTAAACTAGCCCCGGCTATCGACTGATTACTTGTACGGGATTCATATCATATCATATATCGCTAACACTGGTTTATGAATACGAAAAACGTTAGTTCGCTGATCATCCACCGGAAGCCTGCGCTAAGAATGTCTATGAATATGGACCTCAGTGTCAATGAATTAGGAATGGATTAGTCAGTTAATAAGAGGATGAGTTAGTCAATTAATCAGGAATGGATTAGCCAGTTAATTAGTGGATGTTTTAGTCAATTAGGAATGGATTATCCAATTATTTAGTGGATGAGTTAATCAGTAATTTAGTGACTGGATAGATGAATCAATTATTGAATGGATTAGTCAGTGAACTAGTGAATGTACTATCGTGTGAATTAATGAATGAATATATGAGTTAATTATTGAATGAATTATTCAATGAACTAGTAAGTATATTATCGTGTGAATTAATGAATGGATACATAAGTTAATTATTGAATGGATTAGACAGTGAACTAGTAAATATATTATCGTGTGAATTGATGAGTGGATAGAAGAGTCTATTATTGAATGGATTAGTCAGTGAACCAGTAAATGTATTATCATGTGAATTAATGAATGGATAGATAAGTTAATTATTGAATGAATTAGTCAATGAACTAGTAAGTGTATTATGGTATGAATTAATGAATGAATACATGAGTTAATTATTGAATGGATTAGACTGTGAACTAGTAAATATATTATCGTGTGAATTAATGAGTGGATAGAAGAGTCTATTATTGAATGGATTAGTCAGTGAGCCAGTAAATGTATTATCATGTGAATTAATGAATGGATAGATGAGTTAATTATTGAATGAATTAGTCAATGAACTAGTAAGTGTATTATCGTGTGAATTAATGAATGGATACATGAGTTAATTATTGAATGGATTAATCAGTGAACTAGGAAATGTATTATCGTGTGCATTAATTAATAATGGATGAGTCAATTATTGAAAAGATTAGTCAGTAAATCAAGGGAATCATTATTCAGTGAATTGCAGCTTGAATTAGGCAGTGAATTAATGAATGGCTGAGTCAGTAAATTAATGAATTGAATAGTCAGTGACTCAGTAATGAAATTAGTCAGTGAATTATTGAATAGTTTAGTGAATTAACTGATTAGTCAGTGAATTGATTAGTCAGTGAATTGATTTATAGTTTGGATGGTGAATTAATGAATGGATTCTTTAGTAAATGGATTATCCTTTGAGTTAAAGAATGGGTTAGTAAGTGAATTGGTGAATGGATTAATCGGAGATTTAATGACTAGATTAGTCAGTGAGTTGGTGCTTAGATTAGGTGGTTAATTTAGTTAATGGGTTAGTTGGTGAATTGTGAATGGGTTAACAAGCGAATGGAAGAGGGGAAGATTTAGTGAAATTATGACTGAATTAATGAAGTAGTCAATGAATGAACAGTTACAATGTGTGAATGAACAGTGTATGTCATTTTAAAATATTTTATCATCTTTGACTTTAAAGCATTTCTACACAATACATGTAAGACTACAGCGAATTTGTGTGACGATTCAAAGTGATAATACTCGACGAGATTTTGTGGTCTTCTGAAATAAATCACAGATCTGAAAGAATGTGTTCACCTCAGAAGGTTTTGATTCAACGTCTGCTCTTTTCGTTACGTAACATTACCCATCCCTGTATCACATCATCCCTCTCCAGTGATAATATTATTTCACTGCCTTTCTTTTTTCCAAGAGCCAAAGAACTCTATTTGTGGGGCGCGCCTAGCGTTGCACAAGGAGCTGATAACAGAATTTCCGCTTCTCTGATTTCAGCTTTCTTTTCTGCGGAAGATAATCTCATAATGACACGCCGATGTAATCCGAAACAAAGTTAGTCATAATTTATACCGCACTCCGCAGGGATTCGCACGTCGAACTAGAGATTTCCTCAGACAGAAAGAAAAGAAAAAAAAAACATCCCTGCTATGACTTCCTCTTCATTTGTCATTGTCTGCTCTCTGCGCAAGTCTTGGAGATGTTTGCAGTACACAGACTACCCTACCCTCTTACTCCAACCCTTCAATATTGTGTTGTTCTATTTAATCTTAAATATTGAAGTAGTATCGTGCACATTTTGTTGATATTCTTCTGCATTCCGCTTTGTTTACCTTCTCCCCTCCGTTCTGTTTGAAGTTTCTCAAAAGTCTTCCTTTTTAATTTGTCACTAATGTCTCCATCTTTCTTGTTTTCTCATTAGGTCTATATGAAGTATAATTAAAGTGACGAAAGGCGTCGCAAGAGTGGTATAATCTTTGCATGGGTGTAGTGCAGCGGCAACCAAAGCGGGTGTAATTACAGACATTCAAACAGGTACGAAGAGTTTCCTGTACATTGCTGTGTTTCATTCACGTACTGAGGGCAAGTAGTGGCGGTATCATGTCGCTCTACAAACTCTGTCTCTACAAGTAGTGAGGTGGTTTCGTAAAGAATGAGAAGGGGAACTTTTTTGTTGTTCTGTCGGACAAAATGTAATATGTTTACTTTGCTGAACGGTTCAATAAGGAGTATATAGAAACATTAATTGCCACGCTGAATAATGTATTATTATTATTATTATTATTATTATTATTATTATTATTATTATTATTATTATTATTATTATTATTATTATTATTACTGACCACTAAGCATGTGTTCCTATAATTCTTCTGTACGTGCATGAATATTGATATTTTTAGATCTTCTCCCTAAAAGGATAAAATTATTAGGTTTTTATCTCAATTATAATCTTCTTCATCTTTAGTTGAGGGTAACTATTTATTAGTTACTGATTTAGTAATAATATTGTAGAAAAACTGATTCAATATTATGTGTCAAACAACTGTTAAACGCCAGGAACTGACATGTCTTAAATCATAGCCAGGAAGAGAAAGATGACATAAATATATGCAAGGAAATCAGCTACCTAATGGGGTTTGAAATATCTCGTGCTCTAAAGCCTTTTAATAGAACAGAATTTCTCAAAAGAGTATGATTAAAATAGCTTAAATAACTTGTCCATAAGAAGTTTTTAATTTTGAAAAGCTACGAATTTCTCGACCAAGTATCGAGAGAAGAATTTAGAAAATTCCTGTTTATATTCAAGAGGAAGTTTAAAAAAAGAAGCAAGAAAAATCGCATATTATTCACTGGCTCTTGATGACAGCAGTGACATTACTGATACAGCAAAGCTTCAGATTTTTATCCGCGGGATTGATTAAGATGTTAGTACAGGAACCACCACTGGTTGTAGTTTTCATGCCAAGTACCTTTCCTCCGTCTCCTTACTTCATAGGCTATCTGTCGCATGTAATCACTGCAGCTTCGAGTTTTGGTCAGAGCTGGTGTAGTGTCATAGAGTGAATGAATAAGTACCTAGGTAGTAATAGAAGTGAAACTATTTTAATGCAGAAAAAAGTTAGTTAAAAGATTTTCTCGTCTCTTTCGACTGTCTCTTTCTATCTCAACGACGAATAGTATTTTCGTGCGGTGGTTCTTCACGTCGGCGTCGTCACACATTAAAATTTTACCAGCCTCAAAACACATTTCACTTTTCTTTGAAAATCCTTTTTGTTACTCACTCTTTACAAGGAAATGTATATTTCATTTGTTCGGTTGCTGTATGTGTTTTACTTTAACACCAACCTCAAGAAAACTTTGTGAGCTTGTCTGTCATCTGATTCTGTGTATTTTAGCATTTGTAGCCAGTGCCGGATTTACGTATAGTGCCGCCCCTAGACAGTGCTAAAATTTTCGGCTGTTATACAGCTCATATTTAGTTTAAATTAATTTTAAATGAAGCGTTACAATTCAGAAAACTATAAATTACTGGAATCAAAATACATGCATCTTACTTGTGAATTATAAAGAATTCCTTCTCATTTTCTCCACAGAGAAAGCATTGATGTTGACATCAAAGTCGATCTGAAAGCACATCAGACTCGGTGCAAAGAAATATATTCAAACTTATTAATTGTTGAAACAAAATTGATTGGTACTACGCGACCAAGGCGGGACCCGTCGTGGCAGAATGAGGAACTCAGTGCTCGCTGCGTATGTTTACTGCTGCAGTGTCGTCACATCCAATACCTAGTGTTTCAATCTGGTCGCAATGCCGCATGTAGGGAGACGTGTGTTTCGTAGCCAAGCGCGGAGAATTCTTTATAATGTCATAAAGTTTTGTGGTGAAGAAAAGACAACTGGTTTATTCTTACCTCTGTCGAAGACAACAGAGCGTGCTACAGCTATTGTGAAGTTAAATAAGGAAACGATTAGTAGGATTAGAAAGAAAGGTAAAGAATGTGAGGACAAGGATGTAGAAATATCGACACCAAATACGGTTGAATTAGACGACATGGACAAATGTAGCATAAGAACAGAAGTTCATAAATATTATAGATTCTACAAATAGCTAGGTTTTAAAGGGTGCAAGGAAACTTTACGAAAACTCATACAATCCATGGGTTTTGCATTCAAAAAATGTAAAGATAAAAATAAATATCTAATAGAACGCTCTGATATAGTAACCCGTTATTTACCTGGACGAAACATGGTTCCATACCCATTACACTGTCCACAAATGTTAGCAAGACGTAAAGGTGCCAGGAGTTTATACAAATAGCAGTGCAGGTCAACGACTTGCAGTAGTTCATGCTGATGATAATGATGGTTTTATACCGGGTGCTTTCCTCATATATGATGTCCGGAGTCCGATCACTTTAAAATGCTAAGGTAAGAAATGTATATCAAATGAAATACTGTATAAAATACAGTACCTACTTTAGTTTACGTTACTTTCTATTCATGTTCCCTCCTTTACGAACACCGATGTTTTGGTGTTTTTTCTGAATAGATTCCTATGTGTATAATTATGATAAAATAAAACTAAACAATAAAGTTAACTATATATACGAACATATAGCATATAAAGCGTGTTAATAATAATGAAACAAAAGCGCAGTTCAACATGTGCTTCATTTTGCATCTGATGTGGACGTTACAACGCGGTCTGTGTTGTGAAGCGAATCGCAGCGCCACCAAACAAAACGGTTCCCGCCTTGGTCGCGTAGTAAAAGGGAGGTTGTGGTTTATTTTTAAGCATTAGTTTTATTGATAGTATAATTATTACGAATATTTCTTACTCCGATAGGAAGTGTAAAGTAAATTGAAAAATAAATTACAACTCTTTACACATGGTGGAAAGTGATTAAATAAAATTGTTGACGATATATATATATATATATATATATATATTGGAAATGTAACAGAGTTGTGGCTACTATACATAGCGATAATATAATAAACACAAATCCAATTTGATTTTCAACAAAGCATTCTTGTTTAAACAAGAAGTTAAATTTAAGCTGTTTCATATTATAACAACGTGATACCGGCATTACAATATAACTATGCAGCTGCACACTTTCGTTTTATTCTCACCACGACCACGACAATGCGATAGCAAAACAAAACAATATCCCACTTCCATAAGGTGTTCAAGAACAAACTTCACAAAAGATTGACCAACAAGTGTTTTAAAAACAAATTTCACTGTAAAATGAAAATGAAAATGAAAGAAAGAGAGAGAAAACGCCGCCTCCCTAGAAATTGCCGCCCTAGGAAACTGCTTAGGTTGCCCAGGCCTAAATCCGGCACCACTTTAAATTCTGATTTTAGTAAAAAGAAAATATTTTTAAATTATTACAACATAGGCTTACTTGTAGCTACTTTATGTAGCTTTGTGTAAAATTCATTAAATACCCTAAGCGTGTAACTGATAAATTAATTAAAATTTTACTTTCAGTATTCAGAGGAAGTCATTTCAGTGCAATTCAGAAGACGAATATTATTTGTGTGCATAAGAGGGATGAAGTTACAGGAGAACGGGAAAATTACACAACGCAGAACTGCACGCATTGTATTCTTCACCTGACATATTTAGGAACATAAAGTCCATATGTTTGAGATGTGCAAGGTATGTAGCACGTATGGGCGAATCCAGAAATTCATAGGCCTATAGAGTGTTACTTGGAAGGCGTGGGGTAAAAACTTTTTTGGAGGCTGGGACGTAGTTGGGAGGATAATATTAAAATGGTTTTGAGGGAGTTGGGATACAATGATAGGAACTGGATTAATCTTGCTCAGGATAGGGTGAGGGCGGCAATGAACCTCCGGGTTCTCTAAAGTCATTTGTAAGTAAGTATGGAATATTATTTGAAGACAGTAAACTACAGTGACACCATTCGCAACATGCTAAAAGAACTGTATTTTTTTCGAAACGCATAAAACATCAGAAAATATGTGTCATCTTCCTGGTGATATTTATTCGTTTAATTTTGGATGCTCTTTTGTTAACATATAAATTATTACTGGTACAACTTTCGTGTACTCAAGTTTATGGCTTCAATTTCACTTGCAGCCTTTTCATTTCTATTTCTTTTATTTCTAGTACATTTCCCACATATTCCCCTTGAAATTTATTTATGTTTTCTTGCAGTCCTTTATATGTGTGTTTCTTGATATTATATGTTTTCTCTACTCGTCGCTCTCTCTCTTTCTCTTTCTCTCCCTCTCTATATTTTTCTTGTTTCAGTCACTCTCTAGATGTATTTCTTTCATGCATCCCAGATTTCTGTTCATTTCCTCCTCTACAACAATCAGGTAATATTCTGAAAACCCACATTTGGGTGTAACCTTCGAAGAGATCCTATCATTGTAATCCAATGTATCAAATTATCCATTATTACCAAGTTGAAAGTGTTACGAGATAATAGGTTTTAACTGTGAGTGTTCAGAAGTATAGTTTCGGGTGTGTTGTGTGTTGGTTCTTAATATAGGCCTATCCAACGTTTCAGAATTACAAGTTCCATCACAAAGGTATAAATATAGAACCACATCTGAACGGTTTTCTGATCTTTTGGGTTTGCTATGCCTCACTAGTTCAAATAACTGGGCGTGAGGGCCTCCGGAGATACCACTTTATAAACATATGGGGTAAAATAAGACGTTACGAAATTATTTAATACGATAATACTGTGATGATGATGATGGTGATAATAATAATAATAATAATAATAATAATAATAATAATAATAATAATAATAAGGAATTTCATACCTATATCCAAGTTTAAAGTAGGTAGGTGTATATAGGGTGTTTCAAAAATACGGGGCATAATTTCAGGTATGTATTTCCCACATGTAGACAATCAAAATAGTTCATTACATCATGTGTCCGGAAATGTTTCATTTCCGAGTTATGGCCTTCACAACATTGAAATTCACCGGAACGTTTTTCTTTCCGCAGGTCGTTGTCATTACAGAAGATGTTCAAAATGTCCACCTCCTGCTTGAATACAGACCTCACATCGATGTCTCATTGACCTGCGAACACGATCCCAAACTCCAGGAGTATTGGGTATGTCCTCAGAAAATGCCACAATTCGATTCCGAAGGGATTCCAAATCAGGGACCGGAGACGAATAAACCAATGAATTTAAATGGCCCCACAAGTAGAAATCGAGAGGGTTCAGATCAGGTGAGCGTGGAGGCCAAGCAATTGGCCCACCTCTACCTATCCATCGATCAGGAAACCTTCGATCCAAGTACCGGCGAGTCGTACGTCTGAAGTGTGCAGGAGCGCCATCATGCAAGAAGTGAATGTGCTGACGATTGATCAGTGGAGTGTCTTCTAAAACATGAGGTATGGTGTTTTCCAGGAAGTTTGTGTACGCCTGCCCCGTAAGTCTGTTTACAAGTACTCCTGGAGTTTGGGATCGTGTTCGCAGGTCAATGAGACATCGATGTGAGGTCTGTATTCAAGCAGGAGGTGGACATTTTGAACATCTTCTGTAATGACAACGACCTGCGGAAAGAAAAACGTTCCGGTGAATTTCAATGTTGTGAAGGCGATAACTCGGAAATAAAGCATTTCCGGACACATGTTATAATGAACTATTTTGATTGTCTACATGTGGGAAATACATACCTGAAATTATGCCCCGTATTTTTGAAACACTCTGTATTTTTTGAGTTCATTTAGACTTATTCTAAAAGTATAGTCTATGCTGCAGAACTCCACGAAATGGATCAACACTGCACCGGACCTTCACATAAGATAATAAGGAATACAGAGTTAGTCGCGTTAATTACATGGTATATATTATACGTAAATTACACGTAATCTTACGTCGCATAGAAAAAATGATTTTTTATTCGAATTTCTACGCAGCATAACACATTATTTTCCTGGAAGTAAATTAATAAAAAACTATGGCAGTACAATTGGCAAGCATTTATTTTAAATATCAGCTATATTTATATTCACATAAAAGAAAATAATTTGAGTTGTGAAAAGTAACGTACATAATATGAGGCGTTCAGATCTAAAGTGAATTAAGTTCATGAGACGTAGTTTTGAGATAATAGGACTTGCTCTAGTGGATTATCTAATTTCACTAGCAATAATTTTATTGTTCCATTCTCAAATTGTAGATTTATAAAATATAAACAATTGTGATGTTGATGCAACGCTTTAGTGATTTGATCCACTATGGCTCAGAACATAGTGAACAAATAATTTGAACCAAGACTGACTGGTGTCACCTACCGGCGAATGCTTGAAATTAAGACTAGATCTATTACTGCTCGGAAAAGATCCAACTTCAGGTAATCAGAAAACGAATTAAACTCAATTTATGTAAAGTTGTGGCTTGATCCACTTTAGCTGTGAACACCTCATATGTAGGTAGGCTAAGTTGTAATAAAAATTATTGTAAGCCTTGACTATCATATCACAATATGATCACTAACAATCTAGAATTGCGTAGTAAAAGAGAAAGGTGCCGCCTCAGGGAAAGTGGTCACAGAAAGTTCTCAAAAAGGCAACAAATTTTTGTGTTTTCTCTTTTAATATTGACCTCTGGGACAGGCCGACTTCTTCGGTCAGCTGATAAAGGAAAATAAACGAAGTCGAAATTACCCATACATTACCGCAGCCATATAAGGAATTAGATCTGCCATGACAAGTAGATTAGATAGAAAAATAATATTAATATGATGTTAAATAAAGAAAATAATAGATTTTTTTTTTGTGAACTGAAAACGTGTTAAATAGATACTTGTTATAACCCAACCAGAATACTATTACTCCTGACCTTGACGGCGCTGCTGTCTGTATACACTACGTCATCTTTCATCGGTCGGAAGCCACGGGTTGTTGGAGGGACGGACGCATGTGTAAACAGATGTGTTCCGATTTCTGCCACGAATAACAACATTCTGGTCGAATTATATATGTTGCTATATTCGTTGTTGTTTGTCGTCATTGTTTAGTGGGTAGTGGCGGATTACGAACTGGATTGCATCTAATTCGTGCTTATAGAATGATGAAAATAAAATTATATAAGGAGTCAGACAAAACATATAGACAAAAGAGTCGGGCTGGGTAGCGTAGTTTATATAACGCTGGCCTTCTATGTTCGAGGTTGCGGGTTCGATCCCGACCCAGGTCGATGGCATTTAAGTGTGTTTAAATGCGACAGGCTCATGTCAGTAGATTTACTGCCATGTAAAAAAACTTCTGCGGTACAAACTTCCGGCACACACCGGTGACGCTGATATAACCTCTGCAGTTGCAAGCATCTTTAAATAAACCATAATTTCATTTTATGCTGGTGGGAACCATGGGACACACAATGACAAAATGCACATTGAAAACAGTCGGCAGCTTTTTATGACTAGTAAATTCTGGGCGGCGCGGCGAGTAGCTAAGCGACGAGCGGAAACAGTGTGGTTTCAGCGTATCGTTTCAAAGGATGGAAGATCTGACTTAATAAATGAAGAGCTCGAATGAATTACAGTAAGTAAAGCACACTGGCAGTTTGGGAAATGTAATAAAAAAATGAACATTTCGTTTATTTAACGTAGTACAACGAGTTTTGAATTTATTACTTAATTACTTACTGGCTTTTAAGGAACCCGGAGGTTCATTGCCGCCCTCACATAAGGCCGCCATTGGTCCCTATCCTGAGCAAGATTAATCCAGTCTCTACCATCATATCCCACCTCCCTCAAATCCATTTTAATATTATCCTCCCATCTACGTCTCGGCCTCCCCAAAGGTCTTTTCCCCTCCGGCCTCCCAACTATCACTCTATATGCATTTCTGGATTCGTCCATACGTGCTACATGCCCTGCCCATCTCAAACGTCTGGATTTAATGTTCCTAATTATGTCAGGTGAAGAATACAATGCGTGCACCTCTGCGTTGTGTAACTTTCTCCCTCTTAGCCCCAAATATTTTCCTAAGAACCTTATTCTCAAACACCCTTAATCTCTGTTTCTCTTTCAAAGTGAGAGTCCAAGTTTCACAGCCATACAGAACAACCGGTAATATAACTGTTTTATAAATTCTAACGTTCAGATTTTTTGACAGCAGATTAGATGACAAAAGCTTCTTAACCGAATAATAACAGGCATTTCCCATATTTATTCTGCGTTTAATTTCCTCCCGAGTGCCATTTATATTTGTTACTGTTGCTCCAAAATATTTGAATTTTTTCAACTCTTCGAAGGATAAATCTCCAATTTTTATAGTTCCATTTTGTACAATATTCTGGTCACGAGACATAATCATATACTTAGTCTTTTCGGGATTTACTTCCAAACCTATCGTTTTACTTGCTTCGAGTAGAATTTCCCCGTTTTCCCTAATCGTTTGTGGATTTTCTCCTAACATATTCACGTCATCCGCATAGACAAGAAGCTGATGTAACCCGTTCAATTCCAAACCCTCTCTGTTATCCTGAACTTTCCTAATGGCATATTCTAGAGCGAAGTTAAAAAGTAGAGGTGATAGTGCTTCTCCTTGTTTGAATTTATTACATTTTACATAAATTGAAGAGATGAGCCCAAAACTCGCTTAGCCCATTTGGTCATTTTTATTATTTATAGATATTATATATGATTATGTTTGAGCCCTCTATCATTACATTTTAAGCTTGCTTTGTTCCAAAACAGCGACAATCCTTGTCTAAAAGATTGTGTTATTGTGCATGCCATTTGAAAATTCGCTCAGTCCGTAGACCGGTGGATAAAAGAAAAACTAGTCCAGTCCTTTCATAAAAATGGACTTAATACGTTTCGGGATCACACTCTTCAATTACGCATTTTACGCGTCGTGTATAGATTAATTTTTTACGCGTAACTTCCCCACTCTGGAGGGACATAGTATTGACAACTCAAAAAACATTCACATACTCTGCTATCGACGATAATGATGATGATGATGATGATGATGATGATTTTAAGTTTAGAATGCGTGGAATGTCATACATCAAGAAAGCGACAAACAGTGCTGCATCTGTTGCTTCGGTCTTGTATTCGCCAGCAGTTTTCTACGCAGATCGTTAAGTCTTCCCCATCGTTGTGCACTGCGTGTACGAGGGTTAAACGAAAAACTATAACGATATCGCCCCCAGCTGGCACCGGGGTGCTGCAGACTTGCCAACATAACAGAACCATCAAATCACGGAGCACAGCGATAATAGCACAAACAATGTATTGCCAAGCGATAGGCCTCCGTCCCTCGACGCAATTTTTTTTTTTTTTTTTTTTTTTGCTTCAGGTTGGTCAAGTGCCAATAAAACAGTTTGAAGAGATTATCGCCATTGAGATGTCTGCCAGCGGCGACTTGGCAACATGGACAATGTATACTCTCAAATTGTTGCTCCGTTATCTTTCATGATTTAAGGGGATTCACAAAATATTTCTTCCTTCCCTCTCCGTTACTTGTCAGTTACATTAAGGAAATTCAGGCGTAAGTTTTCTACATTTAAACTTATTTACTTCTAATTTTTTCTCAGCAAATATCAAGGATATGAATAAAATTTTTAGTGTACAAAATGCAATCAATATAATTCCGGACTGCACTTGTATTTATTGTACCATTAAACATACATGCGAGTGTCACTGAAGAACATTGCTTCCATGTCTGTTGAGTCAGTCTGTCAAACAGCGTCAGATTGTCTTTAAGAACTGAGCTTCTAAACTTGATTTTGTAGAATATCTCCATATACGCCTCATGGCTAGTCTTCTTCTCTGTTTTTCAAGTGATGCATTTAGTATAGATTCCAGGCTTTTCTCTGGTTCTAGATAACTTCTTCGTTTCCTATGTTCTGTGTGTTGTCTACATTCAGGGCAGTTCGGAAACTTATTGATTGCCTCTTGTATATTTACCATAGTACTTACTTACTTACTTACTGGCTTTTAAGGAACCCGGAAGTTCATTGCCGCCCTCACATAAGCCCGCCATTGGTCCCTATCCTGAGCAAGATTAATCCATTCTCTATCATCATATCCCACTTCCCTCAAATCCATTTTAATATTATCTTTCCATCTACGTCTCGGCCTCTCTAAAGGTCTTTTTCCCTCCGGCCTCCCAATTAACACTCTATATGCATTTCCGGATTCGCTCATACGTGCTACATGCCCTGCCCATCTCAAACGTCTGGATTTAATATTCCTAATTATGTCAGGTGAAAAATACAATGCGTGCAGTTCTGCGTTGTGTAACTTTCTCCATTCTCCTGTAACTTCATCCCTTTTAGACCCAAATATTTTCCTAAGCACCTTATTCTCAAACACTCTTAACCTATGTTCCTCTCTCAAAGTGAGAGTTCAAGTTTCACAACCATAAGGAACAACCGGTAATATAACTGTTTTATAAATTCTAACTTTCAGATAGAGTGAATAATTATGAAAACTATATTGCAGTTGGTTAAAGAGTTTGATCACAAAAAATCTTAATCCAGGATAAAAATGAAAACAACGCTGCATTAAAATGTAAGAATATATCTGAATATATTAACCACTAGAGCCCGGAAGTTAGGCAAAATGGCTTTTTTAACTGGGTACATTTGCGAAAGAGTTTAATAGAGAAATGCATGTTTCCGCACATTCCGGAAGGGTAGGCCCGTTTTTATTTTGTCTTTTTTGTGTCTATTTTAAGGTTTAATGCCTTATTTTTCCTTTTTTTGCATTTGATATTTCACGCTATTATGTAGAAAAAAAATTGCACGAATTCCAAATACCTATACAATATTAAAATAAATGTAAAAACTTTTTACTTTATAAATGAATCACCTCTAACAAAAATTAAACGATGTTATGGGAATACTCCGTATCTATCAAGAATCTTACTCCACATAAATGCATTTAAATTACTTGTGGTGGCATGCCTATAAACCAGCCTAAGTTGATCAGTGGCCCGGGAGTGTTAGTGGGACGAGTTACTGCTATTGCATCTCACACTCCGAGTCAGTGGGTTTGCCTCGTCTCACAGGTTCAGTTTCTACGACTCTAAGAAAATAGTGAGAGAGAAAAAAAAATCTGACAGATCCAGTCGTATTCAAAGCGATTAGTAGGATTGGCGCATTAGTTTGCGCAATTTTTTTTGCCCGTTGTTAACTCTATAGCATCTATTAGTGCTTTATGGTTATGCTAACAGATGGAGTTACTTGTCAACAATGCGACGCTGAAACTTGTGTTCAGGTTACTGCCCAGCGACAGTCCTGATATATTGTATTTGATATTTTTGAAGATTGGATAATTTTATTTTATTTTAAATCCACCACCAACAGAAGAAGCTTCCAATTATAGGTGGCTTACATGGATACATATACAAAATACATAATAAGAAAAAACAAAATAAACAACACAAACGAAAGAAAGAAAATTCATACCGGTCATAGATGCTAGAATGTAATATTGCAGTTAATATAGTGCCAAAATACGTCAATATAATAATGTAAAATTATTTAAAAACTAGAGTAAAAACATTATAATACACTTCTTCATAATTTAAATATCTAAGGAAATACAATTCATTTTAATATTGTATGAAATTTTTCAACTGTTAAACTGAAATCTAATTGAGAATCACAGTTTAAAGACAGAGAGTTGTAAGTATTACACATAACAAACAACGGAGAGTTCTTGAAGAAAACAGTTCTAGAAATTGGAATAACAAAAGGTTGCCTGAAACGTAATTCTGTTCTTTTTACATTGAACTGAAGGAATTTAAGAAAATCACAGTTATTCAATATACCGTTAACAGTCTTATAGAGTAAAATTTGGCTATTTATTAATCGTCGAGATTTTAAAGTTTTATAATTAAATTAAAAAAGTAACTGATTATATGAAATTTGCTTTTCATAAGACGACACGTGATGTTTTTTAAAATATAAATAACGTAAAACTCTTTTCTGTATCCTTTTATTTGCATCTGATGGGACTGGAACTGAGGTGATCATATTACAGACGCATGGTACACTCACATTTATACAAACTTCCAGATTCTAGACCATGGATGTACAGACGTCTATAGAACCAGGAGATATTGCACATCAAGCATGTTCTGCGAAGGTCAATAACTTTCCATATAAAATAGGAAGAACAACCTTAAAGAATATGCGCTGCGGGTTGCTTACGCCAGGGGTTACCTCGTACGAGTTACAATTGGACATCTATGCTATAAACACCCAGACAATTTTTCTTCTTAAAAAAATCACCAAGAGCCGAGCCCGGGACCTCCAGATCTGGAAGCCGGCATTCTGACCAACAGACTACGGAGGCAGCCTAGTTTGTGCTATTGTTTCCAATATAAGTCCATACACAATATCATGTTTTAAGTATGCTCCGATCATTTCGGTGGGTGTATAACAATTTTTTTCCTTGATGGAAAATATTCTCCCTGACAGGAGGCTGTCTGTAACATTTAAGGACTTGAAAAAACATCTTGTGGCATGTAACGAAGAAAAGTAAAAGTACTGAAATGTGACACTGAGGTGTATTAATTGCCCTATATTGGAGAGTTTTTTTTAGTGTGCAGTCATACACAGTTTGTGCAGTAACCAATATGTGCAGTACTAAACAAATTTTGTGCTGTAATAAAAGTTAAAAAACAAAATAGATACCAAGTGAAAGCAATAGCCGTGTATTCACGGAAATTTGCATTGTATAAGTTACACACAGTTAAAATAAGCAGAAAAGTACAAGTAATAATAATCCGTGGCGCTACAGCCCATGAAGGGCCAAGACCTACCAGCCGGCTGCTGGCCTCACGGCCACATGCCGAAGCAGAGGTAGACGATCATCCAACCAGAATGGAGGTATCGTGTGGTTATCACACGATGAGCCCCCCCAGCCGTTATAGCTGGTTTGTATAACCGGATTTCGCTACCTATCGTAGCTCCCCAAGTGCATAACGATGCTGGGTGGGCACCGGTCCCATACATTGGCCGAAATTTCATGAGAAAAGTACAAGTAATGTATACAATTGTAGCATGGTTATGCAAAATTTATATAAGAAATTAACTCGTAACAGCCAAGAGTATCTTAGAATTTTGGTGCCGTTTTGTGTAGCAATAAAAATTGCTTTAAAAAATTCTGCTATATTGAACTACTACTTTTATGATTTTACTACATATTTTCGTAATTTTAAACGCCTATTTTTATTATTTTACTGCCTATTTCCTGAATTTTAAGTGTCTATTTGCCTGCTTATTTTAGCCAAAATAAATACCTGAACTTTCGGGATCTATTAATTACATTGGAGGATTTCTCATTTAATTGTTTTTTTCCGAGGTTTTCTCCAACCGTAAAATGAAAGTCAGGTAATCTATGGAGAATCCTCGGCCTAATCTCGCCAAACACCCTTCACTATCACCAATTCCATCGACACTAAATAACGTAGTAGTTGATACAGCGTCATTAAATAATGAACAAAAACTGTTGTGTTCATCCTCTGCATCACCCTGTATCACTAGTATTCACTTGCTTAGCCACTGTAGATCCGAGTTAATCAACAGTGATCAAGCCTACATCATTATTTTGCCCGTCGTGGAGATTTCATAATCAGCTCACTAAAGATTCCAGATACTAGCATCCCTCCCTGACGCTTCCCTCTCCCTATTGTGATCCTATATGAGGAGGGGACGATAATTTAACATTTTATTTCCCCCTTCTCACCCTCCTTTCATTATGGGACTGAAAAATGTTAACCCGGGAATTTTTCCTCCCTAATGAAAGCTTCGTTAGTTTTCAGTCATACTGCAAGTAATAATTCAGTAGGTTAGGGGGTTGTTGAAGGGTTTGAGGGGGTTGACTGCTAATTGTCGCCACGTGCGACACCCTCGTGTGAGGTAGGGGATGCGAGGAAGCTCTCTTGTTACTTCTTATTTATGGAGTACGTGAGGGATTGTTGCAAATACTGAAGGTAATTTATCATAAAGTTGGATACAAATTTACCTTCCCCCTTCCCTTACATGATAGAATGTCACTTAATTTTTTTCGCCCTTAGAAAATTAAATTTCACGTCGTGCAACTACTGTTGTTTGAAGCGAATTACCTTCCTAATACGAGTTAAATTGAGATTTTAATTCCTTGTTTAACGTCTACTTTAAATTACAGAGAATATGAGACAGTAATTGCAATTGTTTATTTCGTGCTCCTGTATAATTAGGAAAGCTATTCAGATGCTATCAGATTCATAATTTCAATTGTAATTGGTTATTTAACTGTCCATTTAAACTGCAGAGGCTATTCAAATCAGATGATTTTAATTGCAATTCTTTATTTAACATTACACTTACTACACAGGCTATTCTGACGATCAAATGATGGCTGTATTATAATTATTCACTTAACGTCCCTTTAAAATTGCAGACACTATTCAACACAATACCATATTCCTTTTAAACAGCCTGCAGTCAATGTGAAATATAATACGTGCATACGTCTGCATATTAAATATACAGGGACATTATTTTATTTTTACTAACATTTTTAATATTAGCCTGGCTATACCTTTGAATTAACGGATCGAGAACCGGAAACACCGTTTTCTACCCCCTTCGACGACTGGAGTTCGATGATACTGACGTAAAATAAAAACAAATCACTTTACTAGGTACAAGAGGGAAGAAAAGTAGTTCATCCATTTACGTAAACTAGGAAATATCGCAATTTTTAGTTTGATAATTTTCATTAGGTTTTGTTTAATCAAAATACAGTACTGTATTAACAATAAGTGTTTTTACTCACGAACTGAGCTATCCATGCGAATGTATTCATTATGCAGTGTATATTATACTGCCTACAGCACATTAGCGTACAATATAGAGAATGAAGTTAAATTGAAAAATAATCATAATATGGATATTTAAACACATTTTTGAAAGTGGTGGCCGTTCATTTCGATACAGGCTTCAGTTCTTTTGTGCATATTATCGCATGATAGACTATTGTATCTAATTCCAATTATTACCAGTTTCGTCCTCTGTACTAGTAACTCATGTTGAAATAATTCTGTACCTACTCTATAAAAGAGTACCTTACGTACTGTAAATTCAATCTTCACTTCTGCCCGACCCGCACAGATAAAATTATTTAGACATGTTATCTACTGTCCGTCAAAGTGGTTTTGTCGCAGGAAGAAAGGGGGAAATCACGTGACAGTTAATTACTCAACAAGGCCCTTTTATTTAAGTTATTTTAAACAGTTGTATAATATTAAGTAGATGTCCAATTCCTAACAGAAATTATTGTTTTCAGAAAAGATATAAGACAGCCCAGCCACTAGCCCTTACAGAGGGGCGAGCAGAAGCAAGTGGGAGAAATCGGGATGCGACGTAGGCAAACGGACGACAGTGCCTGTGCAAAAATATGATTCAATATTGAAAGCTCTTTCGTCACTGGAAAACGCGAACATATTTCTGAAACATACTATACTCACTAACTCACTGCGGTCTTGGTTCTGTGTGCAGGACAGTTGGAACGTCGTTAGTAGAAGGGGTGGGAGTGAAGTACATTAAAAAACTCAGGTATATTAAACATTGAAGTAAAAATAAAATGATGTCCCTGTACTACTGAAGCACATGAAGTGAATTCAAGAAGGTGAGCGAATTTTGGAACAGCTTGTGTTACAGAATTACAGAGAGAGAAAGGAAACAGCTGTATCTCACGAGAGACGTTCGGTGGTCAAGAAAGATACATTACGGAACTTCCTGCGTCGTCTCAAGAGACAAAACAAGGTACACCCACAAGCAAAGCGGGATCTCTTGCAAATTGAGATGTCCAATTTTAACATACGAAATCCAGTGGGCGCTTCCGTAACAAAGAACGTCACTCCACATACTGACAAATTACTATAAATTCACGATGCTTTTTCCTTATCTATTATTGTTAATCTCTTGATTCTAACTAATTTGCATCTCGATATAAAATCGTTTATTAAGTATTATTTTAAGACTCTGGCTACTACGTCACACTCTAGTAATCTCTTGCTTAGGGAAATTCAATACCCTGTTGACCACACGGTGTTGAAATAATAGTGTCATTAAAATACAGTAGAACCTCTATTATCCGTGGTAATGAAGGGGATGAAGTGAACGGTTAATCGAAAAATCGGATAATCCGTACCATGAAAGACTTTGTAATTTTCTCCATGGTCTTGTATTTAACTCGCTATGTAGTGGATCAGAAGTTCACTAATTTAAGTCTGGTTATAAGCGACGGATTTTAAGGGACAAGGAAGCCCTTTGTAATGACTGTCTCAGGAAATATAGGAATAAAGGTCTCACGTTGTAGGTACAGATACTTTTTTACACTTTATCCTTGGTTCTTTTTTATTAAATCGCTCAGTTGTAACTCCAAGCTCATATTCTGATGCGAGATGAGCCACAGTTTCTCTTTCTCAAACCATTCAATTCTTTCCATTTTTTATACTTAGCATAACACGTTTTCTGTTAACACCCGTGGAATACATTTTATATACAAGTTACATTATATAACGGCAATTCGAACAGTAGACAATGCTGTGTAACGATAAAGGCTTGTAATAACACTCTCTACCAAAAACATATGTAGAACCTACTAATATGATGTACAAAACAGTACTTCATATAAGTTATTTATTTCTGAAGAAAAAAAAAAGAGCGAGAAATAGACGGTCGGGTAATCCGCCAATCGGTTAATAGGGTGACGGATCATCGGGGTTCTACTGTATTGTATATAGCTGCCGCATATACAGCAAATGCGTCCTGGGGAAATGACACTGCACTGGTCCGTAGTCAAGTTACACGTTCTTCCCTACTCTACCTCGCTTGAATTCGTTCTCATTTCTTTATTCGTATATTCTCTTCTTATTTTGGTGCTTCCCGTCTTTCCTTTTTCTTGCCCCTTTCCTTTCTGTATTTGATTTATTCTTTTTTCGCCTTTTCCTTTTCTTCTCCAATTCTGAATTTCTATATTTATGATGTAGTTTGAAAGACAAAACGTTTCGCTCGAATCCGTATACATTATAGGAACTCCAGGCTAATATTGAACTTGAATTTCAATTGATGAGCTTAGACTGAGTGACTGTATGTTCTTGTGATATGAAGCTTGTATACGAACGGAAGGACACTTTCAACATCTCCTGTAAGGTAGATTCCGCGACAGATATAAAACAGACTGTATGACTGAAACTATTTTTCTGTAACGATGCTGGAAAATTTTATATGGGCGAAATTATCAACAGTTGGTTTTATGTAGCATTACAATACTTTCTGGTCGTAATGCGTATAATAAAAAGGCAAAAAGAAAAAAAAAGGAAGGAAGAAGAAAGAATGAAGGTAAGATGGAAAAGAAACGATTAGTATGTATGGAGTAATAAAACACAAGATTAGAAGTAATTTGTATGGAAAGTGGAGTAGTTTTGCTCTTCTGTATTATTGGCAAGCACATTCACATGTAAATTATTCTTGCATACTGCTGTGAAATAAGTCCCGGTTATTAAAATAACTTGATATTGTAGTCGTGAACTGTGTGAAAGAAGAGCTGCATTCCACGCATGCTTGTATGTTGCGTAATTATACTCAATGAGGAAGCTGGTGTCAGCGAAACCTGACATTCGACACTTATGCATCGCTGTGAAGGTCTATATAGCTCCACACCGGTCTTCTATCGCAATCGCCTGAAACAGCTGTGAACTCTCATCGAATGTTTGATGTATTCATAACATTAGGTTATACAGGGACATCATTTTATTTTTACTTCAATTTTTATTGTACCTGAGTTTTTGAATGTACTTCATTCCCACCCCTTCTACTAATGAAGTTCAACCTTCCTCCACACAGATCCAAGACCGCATATAACTGGGTAACTTTCGGTGCTGGACCCCGGACTCATGTCACCGGCATTAACACATTCATTTCATTCAGACGCTAAATAACCTAGATGTTGATACAGCGTCGTAAAATAACCAAATGAAATGAAAAAAGACCGCATATATAGTCATAGTAACCTTACGGTTATAGTAAACAGTACGTTCCAAAAATATGTTCGCGTTTTCCAGTAACGAAAGAGCTTTCAATATTGAATCATTTTCGCACAAATACTGCCGTCCATTTACCTACGTCGCATCCCGGTTTCCCCCACCTGCTTCTATTCGCTTCTCTGTAAAGGCTAGTGGCTGGGCTATCTTAGCTCTTTTCTGAGAACATTAATTTCTGTTAGGAATGGGACGTCTACGCATTATTACACCCATAAAACTGTTTAAAATAACTTAAATAAAAGTGCCTCGTTAAGAAATTAACTGTCACGTGATTTTCTCCCTTTCTACGACCCAACGACATAACCACTTGGACGGACAGTAGATAACATGTCTGAGTAATTTTATATTTTCGGATAGGGCAGAAGTGAAGATTGAATTTACAGTTCGTAAGGTACTCTCTTATACAGTAGGTACAGAATTATTTCAACATGAGTTATTGGTACGAAGAATGAAACTGGTAATTGGAATTACGTACAATAGGCTCTAGTGCGATAATATGTACATTAGAACTGAAGCCTGTATCCAAATGAACGGCCACCATTTTCAAAAATGTGTTTAAATATCTATATTATGATTATTTTTCAACTTAACTTCATTCCCTATAGTGTACGCTAATGTGCTATAGACAGTATAATGTACATTGCACAATGAATACGTCCGCATGGAAAGCTCAGTTCGTGAGTAAAAACACTCATTGTTAATACAGTACTATATCTTGATTAAACAAAAACATAATGAAAATTATCAAACTCAAAAGCGTGATATTTCCTAGTTCACGTAAATGGATGAACTACTTTTATTCCCTCCTATACCTAGTAAAGTGATTTGTTTGTATATTACGCCAGTATCATCGAACTCCAGTCGTGGAAGGGGGTAGCAAACGGTGTATCCGATTCTCAAACGTTGATCCAAAAGTATAGCCAGGTTAATATTAGAAATGTCAGTAAAAATAAAATGATGTCCCTGTAGAAGCTCTAAAGTATTGAGTTAATGCTGCTTTTAAACAAATAAAATTGCAAATATGGATTCGTTCAAAAGTCGGAACACTTTTTGCAATCGCTGAGCCTTTATCGTGACACATGAATTCCCGATTGAATCGTTGATTGCAAAAACCACCCTAAGTCACATTTTGATCAAACATGAGTTATGCACTGTCGTCGCTGCCTCGCATATAGACGCATCAGTCTGAGTAGAAAAACAACCGAAGTGACAATAATAATAATACAGTGAAGAAGGGGGTCAGTATTGCGTTAAGCGTAAAAGCGCCCAAAGTGCTGGATTCCGGTTGTTTACAAACAACATGTAGCAGTGGCTCCCAAAGTTTTTGAAGGCGCGATCCACTTTTGGCGAGAATTTTTGTATGCGACCTCCATTACCGAATTGTTAGGGTACTTAAACCCTTTCGAAAAATATAAATCTCTGTAAAATTAAAAACTACGATTATTTGACTCAAAATTAGTGGATACCAGTCAAAGAATGATCAAAATAAAAGACAATAATACAACTTGCTTTTCTGTGGAGACTGTAAGAAGAGGTGTACCAAGAGTCAACAAGATCCAAATGAACATATCATTTCACCATTTTTGCTACAACATGTCAACACATACTTTCTCCGATCTGAACACTTGTTCATAGGAGGTGCTCAATATGACGTCCATTTATGAGAAATGCATTTCTCTGCTCTACAATACAGCAGTCTACCAGATAATCATACACCCCTGGCATGGAATAATGATACGTCGCAAGGAATACTTAAAACAAAAGTCTGGTTGCGGATATGAGCGGGGTTTAGCAGAGATGATGATGTGAATTTTCGTAATCAGCATGTTTGAGCTGATGAAAATCCCCATGCAGTTGAAGAAACAAGGGATCAGCACCGATTCTCAATCAACTTATGTGTAGGCGTTCTTGGTGATAGAATAATAGGGCCATACGTGCTACCACAGAGATTAACTGGGGATCGTTATCAGGACTTCCTTATTAAGGTCTTACCGCTGGATTGGTCGGGGAAGCCCCACATCTTGGCCTGCTCGTTCCCCAAACCTAAATTCCCTAGACTTATGGTTATGGGGACACATGAAGAAATTAGTCTACGCCACTCCAATCAACAATGTGAAGACACGCGTCTTCAAAGCATGTAAGCACATACAAGAACAACCAGGTCAATTTCAAAGAGTCCGTGGTTCCTTACGTCGAAGGGCAGTGTTTTAAACTTCGACAACAGAAGAGCGAACTCTCGAGCACTCGGTCTCCAAGCGCGTCGTATCACTTGTGTACACTGATGAAGGCAAAATACAACTTCAAGAGTATTTTAATAATTGTTATATACTTGAGTTTGTTATGAGGTTGTAATTAAAATTAGTCTTGACGAAGAAACATAGCTTGCTTCCCTCGTATGAATTAATATCATACGCACTCCGGAAAATGCAGGCAGAAGAATGTGGGTTTTAAATGCTCCATATGTTACAATCTTGCCGGTTGTAATTTTAAATTAATTTCAGAGAGCAAGGCAAATGTTAGTGACGTTTACTATACTGTGCTCAACTTCTAGCTTTTATTTTCAAACTGTTCCACAAATTTCGTCTTTACTCTTGAAGTAGAAAAGGTAACAGAAAAAAAATTATAGCCTAGATACTGTATCTGTTGTTGTAGTAAATATCGATATTATTCTATATCGAAACTGTGGGTACATTGATATAATGAAATAAATAATGACAATTTACTTAGCTGAAGGTAAATATCTATATTTTTGTGGGAAGAAACTTTACGATATTTTATACATGAAAAAGAAATTAACCATGTCGTGTTTGTGGAAAGAGAATTTATGGTATTTTGTGAGTGGAAAGGAAATTTGTTTATGAAAATGAAATGAAATATGAATTTTATTGCGAAAATTAAGACATTTCATGTAAAACTGACATTTCATCCACCGGAAGGAAGTAAACAACAATTTCTTTATGCGAAGAGAATTTACAAAAAGTTTGAGAATGAATTAATACAATTTATTGACTATTTCGCTCATATACCATTTCAGCAATGGAATGTAAGAATCCGTTGAATTTCTACCAACGACTGCATTATTATCGATTTCATATTGTCACTTTATCTACACTAATGATTCGCTACGGTTTCTGCAAATCGTTGTGAGGAACATAATAACCCGACAGACAATAATCTGAGAAATAAATCAACAAACAAATTACTTTAGCACAAAGTAGGCCTACACGCAATAAATTTATATTTGCAGAATGACACTTCAATTATTAAATTTCCATTTTCTTAAATTTCATAGGCTGTATAAAGAATAAAAATTAATATTTTCATTATTCCGTTCTTTTTTGTCATTCATGTGTAGTTACAGTAGTTTACATTAGATCAGCCGTACTCAATACGCGGCCCGCGGGTCACATGAGACACTCAAAGATTTACATTGTGGCTCCAGTAACTAATGTTACAATTTGTAAGCTTTCTTTCCAAAACTCACTATCTCCAAAATTTGAAGTTTTCAACTAAGACTGGATTCATATAATGTTCGAGATTAAGTATCCACTGGTTACGTTATTTTTTTATAAAATAATAAATACTAAATCCCTGCGAATTCTCAATTAAAAGAATGCAATTTTTTCCAGAACTAATTAAATCCAGAGCAGAAATGAGCTACTTTCTTTCCATGAAACACTATACCCATTGGACCGCAAAAGAAATTCTCCATGAGGAACAAAATTACATTAAATATAATGTAAGTATAAATTCCTATTTGATTTTTGCTTGTAGCGATGGCAGCAGAAATGAGCGTTTCCTATACCAACAGGTTTTTGGAGATATTGAGTTTTGGAAAGGAAGCTCACAATTAGGCCTACTACTCTTTTTCTGAGAATTATTTTTTTTATTTGCTGTAATAATGTGCAACTGAAGAAAACTTCTGTTATCCTGCAACATTACTGCCAGTGAATGTGTTCAACAATGACACGTAAGAAAAAAGCTAGTGTCATGTCTCATGTGCTTATTGTCTTGACATAATAATGGGTTAGAAACGTTTTTATCTTAATGAACATTACAATAGCGTACATTCATATTTTGATAACAGGTATCCAAAACATTTTCAACCAAGGATAGAAAAATGAAAGTGTTAAAAATATCCGTAACATCTGAAGAGAGAGTAATGTATTTCACTGAACACCACGAATTGACAACAGGAGCATCGTACCATATAGGAGAAATTAAGGCCATTTACAGATGCGCAGATTGTTAAGGAGTGCCTTCTAGCTGTATGTGACACTTTAGTTTTTAAACTTCCAAATGAAATAAAACAACATATCAATCTGCTCGTATTGATACGATTTTTCAGCTGAGTATCAGAGTTCGCCCTTAAGCTTCAAAACACCAATCATATTTTTGTGTTAGTTATTTTGTTTTTGAAATAGTAATAATAATAATAATAATAATAATAATAATAATAATCTTTATAAATATAATATTTAAACGTCCGCGTATTTTGTTAAGCTTCAACACTGTGAAATGCATTGTGGCTCTCGGCGAATTACTATTTCTCGTTTTTAGGTTCTCCTCTAATTTCTACTGAATACCACTGCGACTAGATGGTTCTAGTCGTATTTGTAAACATTAATGTTCATACTTTCTTTACGAATGCAAATGAAATATAATACGTTTTAATAAATATGTAGGCCTATTATGTGTTATTTTATATCATTATTTATTATTCTATTCGCGAAATAGTGTTATTAAATATCACGCGTGATTCTCATTTCCTTTTGATAAATTTACGCGCGTGAAAACACAATATGAAAACCTCTTGTGATAATGTTTATGAAAACTGATTACCGCTATTTGGTTTATCGAAATTAAATCAGTGAAGGTTTGCTTAACGATAAAAAAAAAATGAACGAAGTATTTTTCATAGAGTGAAAAGTAACTAAATTTTGTTCATGAAACGGAAATTAATAAACTATTTTATATGAAAAGATCATTGATTTAATTCGGTATGTGTGAATGAGTTGAACCAAAGTTTGTTTACAGAATAGAAATTAAACAATTACGTTCATCGAAAGAAAATTACTGAAGTCTAGTGGAATAAAATTAATTTTATTTGGTTTATGTATCCTTCATCATCCTGAAGGATGCACTGGAAGGAATGATGAACGGGAGAAGTGTTTGGGGCAGAAGATGATATCAGATGATAGACGATATAAAGATATAGGGCCATATTCAAAGACATTCTTAGCGCGGGCTTCCGGTGGATGATCAACGAAGTAACGTTTTTCATATTCATAAACCAGTGTTAGCGATATGATATGATATGAATCCTGTACAAGTAACCAGTCGATAGCGAGGCTAGTTTAGCATGTTCGTAGCGCGGGCTAGCGAAATGTCTATGCATAGCACCCATATGGATCAGACTCGGAGACTAAGGAGAAGGCAAAAAAATAGGAAAGACTGGAGAATGCTGGGTTTACAGTGAAAGACCTGCCGTTGGGCAGAACTGAATGTTTGTATAATATGCATGTATGTAAGCCTGTGTATTTGGTTTATGAAAAAGAAATTAACGGAGATTTGTTATGGAAAAGTAATCAACGAAACATTATTTATGAGAATAAAATTAATGGTATTTTGTTTACTAAAATGAAGTTAAAATCTTTTTTTCAAAGCCAATTATTAATGCTTCGTTTATTCGGGGGAACTAAACGATAAATGAAAGAAGGGAAATTAACAATATTTCGTCCGGTGAGTTTACAATCTGGTTTAACATCAGGTTCGGAATATTTCCGGAATTTTCCCCAGCTGTAAGGCAAATGCCGTGCAATACTATTTTCCCTGAATTTCTATATCAGGGGCAGAGTTTTCTTACATGTGTTACATTTATGACAAGAATATTCCAGATTTGGTTCCCTAAGGATTTTATTGCCCTTTATAATCCGTCGTCGTTGGCCAGGTGTGAACCCGGAGATCTTGGATCCAATTGTCATTATAACATCTGTGAGATCACAGTGGACGAAAAATGATAGGAGATTGAGGGTAATTATTAATATTTCGACACCAGCATAGTCAACAATTTGATATATACATTAACAGAATCTGACAACTGTTCATTTACGCTTTCAACTGAGACAAGTGTCCAATGGGCTTGGAGCTCACACAGAAATTTTCTCTAGTCCCAAATTCCCTTGTAAGGTCGCCCATTCGTGTAGGTCTATGTTTTAATAATTGCTTAAACTCCCAATTTCCCTTCTTTCATTGTCTTTGTCACTTCAACTATCGCTGTTATTCAGTTTCTCGTTTTAATAATAAGGCTGTAATGACGTTCAAAACAGCTCATTTACTGCAAGTCTGATTTACTATTTTATATTCAAGGTGAGCTCCAAGTTCAAATTGTTGAAGAGGGTTCGTACTCCATCGTTAATCTCGAGAATTTGTAAAGGGAAGTGAAGGATAATAGAAACAAATGACTGAAGATAACCTGACTTAACCACGCGCTTAGTCGACTAATATGTTGAAATTGTTATTTAGATGCCCAACTTTCTACTTGGATAATGCTACCAAGATTTTAACCAGTTAAATAGAACTTTGCATCTTGAATTTTGTACACTTTACAGTAACGCAAACTTACGATGTACTATTTGCATGAAAAGCCTAAAGAGGAAGTCCTAGTGTTCTAATGACAGACAAAATAACATGCCTTTACATACCTAAACATCTAGCAAACCTTTTAGCAGAAAGTAGGCCAAAAACGGGCGATTTTAAATCCTCGATATTTCTTGCTTACATATGTCTCAGAAAGTGTTACCTACAATTATTAATATGCAGGCTAAACTTCAAGTAACGTCATTAATTTCAAAGAGTTATCCTTTGAGTTATTCCAAACAAAAATGTTTGATACAGTTTTGCTCGTTTTTGCTTTCCGTTTGAGAAAACCATTGTTTTATGTGAAACATTTCATATATTATTTTGGAAAAGCTATTTATTGAATTCCCAAAATACTCAGTCTACTTCAGATTGAGGTTCTGGCTGATCCCTGATACTTTTTAACCGCCCAATAATGGTGCCACCTATTGAGAACTAACGGAACTCTTTCAAAGTTTGTCAATGTTTTATATATTTGTTCTGATTTATCCCGTGGTTAGAAAGTTCGCTTACACCAGTGATGTCAAAGCAAGCGCATTTTTCTGACCCTGACGTCGTGCGCGGGCATTAAGCGCTAGGTATGGAAGGAGGAATAAGCAGCCTGTTGAATTAAGAAACCAGTGGCGCACGAACTTCAAACGGAACGTGAAATTTTATGTAGTTATTTTTTTTTTATTTTATTGGGTTATTTTACGACGCTGTATCAACATCTCTGGTTATTTAGCGTCTGAATGAAATGAAGGTGATAATGCCGGTGAAACGAGTCCGGGGTCCAGCACCGAAAGTTACCCAGCATTTGCTCGTATTCGGTTGAGGGAAAACCCCGGAAAAAACCTCAACCAGGTAACTTGCCCCGACCGGGATTCCAAACCGGACCACCTGGTTTCGCGGCTAAGGCGCTGACCGTTACCCCACAAATGTGGACTCGTTATTTTTATATGGCTTCTTTCTGTAAAACAAAAGTACTAACACCAATTTCTTAATATTGCAGTTGTGTTTGAAACGTTAATAACATAATAAAGAGTCAAGAAGGAATATTCACATAAATTCCATTGTAGTACAACTATACTATACTAAGTGGATGAAACACATCATTCATGAAGAAAGTGGTATCCCAAAAAAAGAGATTGAGTATGAATTGGTATTGATGGTATCTTTAGCCTTATAAAAGTAATCAATGAACTAATCAAAACAATATTATAGTACAAAGCAAAGTTACCTAGGTGCTGTATATGTTTTAAGTGTAACTAATATTCCATAATAATAAAACTCTTATCGCATTATGCTTTTTAAGGTGATAGTGGTGAGCAACTTCCTATCATCAGAATATTAAATTTTTTTCTCGAAATCTGCTGAAGCTATAGAGCTGACATATTTACAACACATGGGCACATATCTTTTGCTTGTGATGTAACAGTAGTTGCTTTGTTAATCCATTTCCTTACAAACATTTCCCTTGCGAATATTTTCAAAATGTATAATACACTATTTTCAGTAATACGTATTTACGGTATATTAGATTTACGAAAACATTGTTTCAGTGCCTGTAAGGCTACTAAGAAAATTGGCCTATATCTGAAAATTTCACTTTTCTATAAAAAAAAGAGTTTAGAAAATATTCCTCTTGAATAAAAAAAAAACTTCTGAAAAATGCGCATTAAAATTAAAACTTACATTCTTATAATGCACTTATATTTCTGAGACAAATCAAAAAATTAATATGGATACAGTTTTAATAAGTTCTCTTCCCTTTACCCATTGAATCAGTGCTGGCCATCCCTGAATATAGCTCGACCAAATGGCATATACCACCTCCTTCGTCTGTCTCTTTCCTTTCCGCTGTAAAGCGCGCAGACTCTCCTGAGCTCTAAAGCGCGCACTTGCGCCTATGGGCGTCAATTGACATGACTGGCTTACACGATCATAAAATCGTAGGTCAGATATATTTGAACGCCAGTGTACCGACAGTGCTTCTCTAGCAACTACGTAGTTCGTTTGATGCAATGGACTTCCTTCCGGAATATTATCATCACTCATCAGTATCTGCGATCCAAGACGTATCCTGTACTTTAAATTTCTCTGCAGAGATTGTGCTGCATGTTTCCAGAATTAAGAAGTGACATCGGTCCCATGTAATGACAAAATTCCTAAGATTATTAGATCTCGCCAAATAGCTTGACACGATAAGGAGAGAATGTGTGTGTGCGAAAGAGAGAGAAAGGGGGGACTAGGGTCAGATTTTAATCGCAATCCTGAGGGGTAAAGTCTGGAAATTCCTGCGGATCTGACTGAGGCTGTACGTTCTTCCCTCTCGCCAGGTGCCGTCCCGCTATCTGCGCCATGTCGTAACATCCTCAATACATCGGAGCCAGACTGCGGGGCTCGGAGGAGCGGAAGGGCGCGTTTCGCAACACGCTGGGAACTCCAACTGTTTGCTTCCCGATTGAAACCGTAGCGGCGGACGCTGATGCCAATATTGCAGTTTTAATATTAAATCGAGCGATTTTTTTACCTTCTTATTGAATGAAATGTAGAATGAAGTATTGTATTGCTGCTAAAGAACCTACAGTCAGCTCCGGTTTCGTTCACTATATCCGAGGTTCACTAAAACCGAAGTGTGTGTTTTTATCAATGACGTTATAGTTACCTACCTAGACGCACAGCGAGCGCTGCTGTGCTGTACAAAATTGAAACCCTTCGCGCATTGACATCATTGTGGCAAGTGTGGCATTTAACAGGTAGTTGTAATAGTGACTGCGAGTATATCCAGTCATTTGATGAATCTATCATAATGATGCATTTTTGTAAGGCTTATAACTGCACAAATCGCTTCAGGAAAGGTACAGCATCACTTTTCTTGCGTAAATAACGATATTTAAATGCATCTAATAGTTTAAGGTGCAATTAATGCAGGCAATAAACAGCACTTTTATGTAGATTGAATTATTCTGTTAGCTTGCACTAAAACTATTTTGGCAAACATATTGCTGCTATTTTTTAATATGATACAAACATTATTATAAAATGTGTTATTTCTAGTTTTCCCCCCTAAAAAAAAAAAGGAGAACTATTGTTGCGATTGGTTATCTGCCATTAGAAGAGATAATTTTATTCGAACAAATTATCAAAGCATAAATTGTATTCTGAACATTTCACAGAAGATTGCTTCCGGAAATCTGGCTTGTAAAAGAAAATGTGACAGATTGTTGTTTAGTAAACTGTCCGAAGACAGGTCGTCATACCAAGACGGCTCCACTTATAAGGTAACTAGGTCAGGAGATCATGGGGTAGGGTGGCCAGTTCATTTTCCCCTCCATTGCATACATCGCCGACTAGCTACATATTACACTAGTCAGACTTCAGATGCATACAAACAATTGTTCTTCCTCTGACACATATCGTCAAGTGAGATGTACTGCCTGATAATACTGTAGATGTAGACCTACATATCAGCCAGAACCTCAATCAGAGGATGTGACAAATGCAACTATAATAATATAAAACTTAAGAAGCTTGACTAAAAAACTGAAGGAAAAACAACCTGATTAACGAAAATTTGCATGACATTGTAAACAGTAATTCTTTTCAGATCTGACGCTTGATTTAATAAAGAGAGCTACAATACCCCATAATAATAATAATAATAATAATAATAATAATAATAATAATAATAATAATACTGTAATAATACTGTAATAATAAATATCCCTAAATTATTATTATTACAGTATTATTATTATTATTATTATTATTATTATTATTATTATTATTATTATTATTATTATTATTATTGAAATTCCAATTTAATGCATTTTGAAGTAAGATTTAGTGGATTGATTAATAGCACTCAACATAATAAAGATTCTTTACTTTTTTTAGGAGAAATAGTAGGTCTACATTTTCTTCATTCGTGTCCGTTTTTATTGTCACTTTGTTCGTCACAATAACACTTGTATAGTATTTAATATATGAATATCAAGAGGACTGTTAGTTTTGAAAAAAAAAATATAATTATAGAGTATATACTGTAGATACTTCATTTCTTCAAGTACAGTAGGCAGGCCTTCGTAAGACACTTTATTGATGGAATGTAATCCAGTTATATTGGTTTCATAAATCGTATTGTGTACTTATTATTTTATTATAGTAAGGATAAATAATAATAATTTCACAGTTTATCATATTTTGATGTATTATTAAGAGTCCGGATACTTATATTTGTGATATTTGTAGCTAGAAACTTAATAGCCTGCTAGCTTGAGCTGCCACAGTAATGGCGTCGTGCGCAACGTTCTATTTGATCTGTCCCGTATGGTCTGCGCAGCCACTGGTGTAGGGCCTTGGTTTTTATACTACTGACGTTGCTATACATACAGTATTAATGCCCGTTAGGGTCAGACCACGTTCAATATTAGTAGGGGAGAAAGGGTACAGTGAGACAGGGAGAACAGTGAGAAAATTTTTATTAGATGGTAAATTTTGATGTTGAAATGTTTGTAACAGTGGAGTTGCATGTTGGATGAGTAAAGTAACAGTATTTTCATACTCGATTTGATTCTAGTTATAAAGGTGAGTGATGAAAAAATAATTCGTAATTTTTCACTCTAGCAGTAAAATTTTGGCTTGTGTTTAATGATGGTTATATTGGATATACAAATGAAATATAAATATGAATGTTTTGTTATCTAATACTATGGTATTTTACGTTATGTTTTGCAAAGTTTCGTCGTTCTTGTTTTGATTTTGAAGTGATGGCGCCATTTTTAAACAAACTATGCGTAAAGGGAACAGTGAGACATGCCATTGAAGGGTACACTGAGACGTCTCACTGTTCCCATTTACCAATGATTTGCAAAAATAAACATTATATTACATTTACCGGTAACTAACAAATGAACAGACTAGTAACCAATTTAGGAAATATAGCTTAAAATAATGGCTACATTACATTTTAATGGTAACTTAAATAAAAAATTATTCACAAAATTTAAAAAATAATAAAGAATTAAATTAAATTCTTATAATTATAAGCTTCGTTGTCACCAAAAATTCATTTTATTTTTTTTGCAGAAGTTTGAAAAGTCATGGAAAATTCACTTTTCCAAATGTTCCAGATGTTTCAATGGTTTCGAAGTCAGACATCAAAATGATTCTAAATAAGTCTACAGAACATGGCACGATAAAGAGACAGCAAGCTTTCTTTTCTTTTGAAATAAATGTAAATTATTTCAATGTCCGTTAATAGACACTGGTGTCTCACGTACCCTTCTGAATGGGAACAGTGAGACATTTGCATTTTTTTGAGAAACACGCATTGTATATTATGTCCTTTATCTATTAACATTTCTGTTTATGTGTTATTGTACTCCATGTTTTATTGTATATTTCTACTGCACTTGATTTTAAAAATACTTGAAATTTCACTTGCATACATATGTGTTAATATTTTGTGTCTCACAGTACCCACTACTCCCCTACTAATGTTCGCTTTATCTTCCAACTTAAACACTTTACGCTTTGACATCCTGATGTTCACAGCTCGAAACTTGAATCTAATCTAGTCATGTAGGTAGTAGGCACTGACCGATTTTGCACCTCTTCCCACTAGAGGTATTAAGCCTTGGAATTTCCGCGGGTTCACTTTTACAAAGGTGCGGGAGGAGGGTTGAGGATCATTAGGCCTATACTGTAATCCTTCTTGTATTTACTCTTTGGTCATCACTCTACTCCCTCAGACATAAAACCAATTTAAGAATAGACTAACGAAATATTTTTCTAACAATTCTTGTTAACAATAATAGCTTTTTCAGGTTTCTCAATGTTTAATGGTTTATATATCTCACAGAATAAATATTTAAATTATCAAATTATCTCATTATTATTATTATTATTATTATTATTATTATTATTATTATTATTTCTTACGAATGTTTATTGTTGTCACACTAACATTACTTATTCAACTTTCATTATTTACTTTCATGTTGTTTTATGGTCTAGATATTAATGTAATAACTATGTAATCAATTATATTCAATTAGAATTAGAGTCTGGCTGGGCGGAAGGGAAGGCCTACTCGCCTTAGTTCTGTCAGATTAAATAAATAAATAAATAAATAAATAAATAAATAAATAAATAAATAAATAAATAAATAAATAAATAAATAAATAAATAAATTATAATTATTATTAAATTATTTTACAAAAGAAAACACTTATTCTTCCTATTCTTTTAATAACCCTGTTAAAGGAGTCAGAACTAATTCTTCCTTTATCCCTCACTGCGTACACTATTCCCTTTAACATGCTGCAAGCTGTCCAGAAAGATGAACAAATCCTTTGTCTTTCAATGCACTTAAGGAGTAGAAGGTTTGACATTTTGTTCTGAACATATTCTCGGAAGTTTATAGGAGAAAGGGTCCCCTAAATTACCATTTTGGCCATTTTAAAATTGCATTTTCATGGAGAACTTCTAGTTTTAGGTTCACTATAACCGAAGTGAGGGTTCACTATAAACGGAAATATTAATGTACTTTTTAATGTATGCGGGTCGGGACCAGCGATTTAGGTTCACTATAGCCGAATGTTCACTATATTTCTAAATTTTCACGGAATTGCAATATATAGAGTGACCAAACATTCCTACTCTTTTTAAGAGTATCATACTCGTTTAGAGGTCCAAATACTCCATATTCTTTTCTATCTGATAATATCTCCAATTGTACTCTTTTTTATTTTTTTTACACCTTTCAACGTCGTATTTTCTAATTGAATGTCTTGTAATTTTAAAATCCTGAATACATTGCATAAAATAATTAAAAGCTAATCATAATTTAATCTAAGTTTATTTAGGTGCTTAGATATGAACCATTCGCTTAATTTTAATGTTACTTGGTGCAATGAGACCAACTTCCGCTTCCGCGTGCTTATTTGTTGGTCAGGCGGCATCAGTCTTACGTGCGGGATGTTTACAAATGATTAAAGCGGTTTCAAAGAATCACTGTAGATACAGTATATTATTTAATATATTACAAAACTGTACAGTTACATAGAAAAACTCACAAAGTTTTTCGACATGTTACAAGTGCTCGATATGTGCCCCTGTAGTGACTCTGCACACATGAGCTCTGTAATAAAGTTAATCCCACAATCGATGTAGCATGTTTCTCAATATGTGAACACGGAATTCTGACAGATCAGCCGGTAATTGTGGCGCTAACACTGACTCCTTCACATAGCTCCACAAAAAGTCACGAGGTTAAGTTGGGAGAGCGTGGAGGCCATGATAGCAGTTTCTGATCATCATTCCCGATACGACCAATACATCGGTTTCGCGGTCTGGTCTTCAAGAAGTCACTGGCTTGTACTCGCTCAACTGTTTTTTACGCACAGGAGGACGATCCGTTGATTTCCGTTTATTAAAGCATGTAGTATGCCGGTACTCTTTTTGTGAAGAAATTTCTGCTCATTCTACAATATCTGTTTAGCATCATTGATACTTAAGAAATCGTTTTGGGCTTGCAGTTTTGCTATCCGTGTAAAGATATTTCTCCTGAACTACTAGACGAATCATGGATTTATTTAATATTTTTGAGTCAATCTTTTGGAGAACGATCTATGTAAAAAAAAGTGTGGGTTCGAATCCCGTTTGGGCTGATTCTCTGGTTGGATATTTCCGAGGTTTTCGCTAATTATTACGCTAATGTGACGTAATTCTATGACGAATCTTCGAGTTCATCTCGGTATCATGAATTCCATTTAGCTCTTATTTATTACAAAATAATAACAAGAACTAAAAAATATATATAAGTAAACCCCATGAGTAGCTCATTTTGCAGAGTACTGGCTATCATGACTGCGGATGCGAGTTCAAATCCTGGTAAAGGAGAAGCTGTATTTGTAATGGACAAAGGCAAGTTTCATGAGGCTTTTATTCAGGGTCTCCCATTTCCCTCCATCATTGCACCGTAACTCTCCATTTCAATAACAATAATAATAATAATAATAATAATAATAATAATAATAATTTATTATTATTTATTATTATTATTGTTATTATTATTATTGTTATTATTATTATTATTATTATTATTATTATCATTATTATTATTATTATTATTATTATTATTATTATTATTATTGTTATTAATATTTTGAAGAGGTAGAAAAATTCAAATATCTTGGAGCAACAGTAACAAAATAAAATAAATGACACTCGGAAGGAAATTAACACAGAATAAATATGAGGCGTGTAGTTGCAAAATCAGATACTACATCACTTTTTTTTTTCAAAATGAGTTAGGCTAATTTTATATTTCATATCTTTATATGATTCTACTGTAGCATTGTTATGCTCCAAAGCCAGATACATCACATGGATTTGTATGATGAAAAATAGTATTGATTGCAAATCCTTGGTTCCTTGCAAACGTTTTTCTTTCATACTGAAAAATTATGTGGGCGGCTGGGTAGCTCAGTTGGTAGAGCAGCTGGCTATGGACTGAAGGTTCGGGGTTCGATCCCAGGTGGTCACATGATTTTTTCTCGTTGTCAAACTTCCAGAACGGCCCCGAGGTTCACTCAGCCTCCTATAAAATTGAGTACCGGGTCTTTCCCGGGGGTAAAAGGCGGTCAGAGCGTGGTGCCGACCAAACCACCTCATTCTAGTGCCGAGGTCATGGAAAGCATGGGGCTCTACCTCCATGCCCCCAAGTGCCTTCATGGCATGTGACGGGGATACCTTTACCTTTTACCTTTTACTGAAAAATTACGTTTTAGTGATGTATCTGATTTTTCAACTAAACGCCTCATATAGGAAATGCATGTTATTATTCGGTTGAGAAACTTTTGTCATCCAGTCTGGTCTCAAAAAACCTGAAATTTGAGATTTATAAAACAGTTATATCACCAGTTGTTCTGTACGATTGTGAAACTTGGACTCTCACTTTGAGAGAGGAACAGAGGTTAAGAGTGTTTGAGAATAAGGTGCTTGGGAAAATATTTGGGGCTAAGAGGGATGAAGTTACACGAGGATAGAGAAAGTTACACAACATAGAGCTGCACGCATTATATTCTTCACGTGACATAATTAGGAACATTAAATCCACGTTTGAGATGGGCAGGACATGTAGCACGTATGGGCGAATCCAGAAATGTATATGGAGTGTTAGTTGGGAGACCGGAGGGAAAAAGACCTTTGGGGATGCCGAGACTTAGATGGGAGAGTATTAAAATGGATTTGAGGGAGGTGGGATATGATGGTAGAGACTGGATTGATCTTGCTCAGGATAGGAACCGATGGCGGACTTATGTAAAGGGTGGCAATGAACCTCAGGGTTCTCTAAAAATCATAAGTAGGCAGGTAGGTAGGTAATAATATTATTATATCTAATCCTTAAAAAATCTCTGGAAATATGAAAGAATAATTTATTCTCTTTCATACCATCTTGTATGAGTACGAAATGGTTGTAATTAAGTTGTCTGCTTAATCAGCTCTATACGAAGAACGTTAGACTCTAGGGGTGGTATTCATAGACTTTTCGAAGCACGCGCTACGAGCGTACTAAGCTAGCCCCGGCTATCCACTGGTTACTAGTACAGAATTCAAATCATACCCTATTGCTAACACTGGTTTATGAATACGAAAAACGCTGATAATCCACCGAAAGCCCGCGCTAAAAATGTCTATGAATACGGCCCTTAGTGTACCAAATTTAGTACTGTATTACAAAGGTCCAAAATATGCACTTTATAATAATTGTTGTAGTTACTGTCACTAGTTGTGCAGTTCACCTCTGTTGCTATTACTTCGGTGGGAGACAGCTGTACATGAGAGCTACGTATCATTACTCACCGGTCGACATTAGTCAACATGGGATTGAACAAGAAGAGCAGGCTTTCTTCGTAAAACTGTATTATCAACACAATAGATACTCTCCGGCTGCCCTTTGCGAAATCGCCGCATGAAAGGGCTGTGGAGAGATCCTCTTTTCACATCATTCTGGTTTGAGCAACATGTTGAATGGACGGAGTTGTCTGTCCATAACCTCTCTTCCGCATACCCTCCAATGTTCACATTAAATTTCACATTCCCACGATCAAAAGTTTTCCGCTCAAAACTGGTTAAGTGCGCATTAGAGATGAATAAAACTAACTGTCGCTCTCGCTCGCTGTATTCGTTGCATTTGTCTTTCGAGTCTCGTCTCGTCATTCTCGTGCGCTTCGAGTCTCGCTCATCGTTCTCGAAATAGCATTTGGCCGGCGTGGAAAGATAAATAACATTGTAAATATTTAAATGAGACAAAAAGACAAAACAGAAGAGTATTTTAGTTATCAAAATTTTCTCGTTCTATTATATTATATTACCTATGGTTATATAAATAGAAAAAAAGAAAAAACAAATCTCAAATAAATTTTCATTTTTAAGAAACATAAAACATAATGTTAATATATTTTTACTTGAGATTGCACACTTGATCTCAAACATATGAAAAGAAAATTCCTAGCCTTTTAATAAGGGCCTAGTAATTAAATAAAGATTGGGGAACGGATTATTTTACACTGAAAGGTAGAGATGATTTTTCAAATAGGCTACTTGATTGTTTATATATATATATATATATATATATATATATATATAATAGTTGCCAAAGTAGATAAAAGTTGTCAGGTATATACAACTGTGGCGATTCAAGGCTGCTTGACATTTGAGACTTCGGGAGTGATCAATCTCGGTGTCTCGAAACACTCATAAGCAGTCTTTACGTCAACGAGCGACGTATAGAACCTTGTCGTGCGGGGTTTCGGCTTTGCGGGCGCTGTTAGTCTTGATTTCTCGATCGTTGTTCATCTCTAGTAGGCATAGTTTAAGTGTGAACAACTTTTAAATAGATTAATTCTTTTTGTACGTATGTGGATACAGGTTTTATGAGGAAATGTAAGTTGCATTATGATATTATGTAACATACGCGAGAGATATATTAATTTAGAAATAATTATAAAAAATCTATAGGCCTACTATATTACGGATATAGGCTTAACAACACGTAGAATACGTCATAAAGTCTCGGCAATGAAACTACAATGAATTCTCTTGGTTTGAATATTTTATCTTTGTTCCGATTTATCTAATGGAGAGTATAGGTCTGAGATAAAAGAAGTAATTAATGAAGGGTATGCCGTGTATTTTCTCTTCATGTGAACCTACATTTCGAGATTAGTCCCAACTCGCAACAAATATTTATTAAACGGGTTGCCACACAGGTCTGTAGTTGCTCTCGGTGCCGAGATATGACTAATAAACCGCGCAAATTCTGCGCCATCATGCCCGTAGCGAAGGGAGGTGGCGTCATTGGATGTAGTCACACAAGTTACATTGGTTTATGACCTCCTAACTGCTAATATCAATATTCGGCCGTGCTTCATAGTCTTGTTACAGTAAGCATTTGAAATTGTCATTTATGTTCCACCACGGATCCCGAAACGGATGCCTATGTTCGCTGCGGACTAAGATGTGCTCTACTTCAAAACAAATGAAGTACTGGTGTGAAATTATGTTGTTCAGTTTTAAATAATATTTACTACTTTTCTGTTTCAGAGTCTTTGTCGGGTAACAACGCGGGACTTTGAAGGTAAGTCTGCAATACCATATTATTCGTTTCTGAGGTCTAATGTCTTTTGTACATTCTGTAGCGTCAGAACTATGAACAGAATTCATATTTATTTGAAGGAAGATCGTTGCATAGGACATGTGTAATGTGTGCTAACGTAGTATTCTTGGAATACTGTAACGCGTTGGCGATTTTGCATAATAATTATTGATTTGAGTTTTGGACTTTTAACTTTTAACCCCTCCAGACTTCTACCTATGGGAAGCACTAAAGGACACAGTGTACGCCACAAAACCATAAACACTGGAGAAACTGAGAGTTCAGATTGAAAATGCCTGTAATGATATTCCATTAGCAACAATCCAGTTGGTATGTCGCTCTGTTGTACAGCAGTGGCAAAAAAGAACCGGACCGACCCTTCTAGCTAATTTCAGAGCCTTGTTCACTCAGAGCACGATAGACTGGTAACTAAGACTTTCGTGGTTCGAATCCTGCCTGGGAAGGAAACTTTTTTTTGTTCCTTATTCAAATTTATTCCCAATACTTTTCAATTGCAGCGATATTTTACTACTTAATTAACTTATTATTCCCAGAACATGAATTTTACCAGCAATCGAAAAATATTGGGAATAAATTTGAATAAGGAACAAAAAAAGTTTCCTTCCCAGGCAGGATTCGAACCACGAAAGTCTTAGTTACCAGTCTATCGTGCTCTGGAGTGAACAAGGCTCTGAAATCAGCTACAAGGGCCGGTCCGGTTTTTTTTGTCACTACTGTACGTCGTTGCTGGAAGTATACTGTAGCGGAAGGGGGCCATTTTGAACACGTACGGGCTTTAGGAATACAAAACCGCAAAAATTGTATTTCTGTCTCATCTCGTTGCTGAGAAATAGTGTTTCAAAAGTATACACTCTGTATAATGATAAGTAAAATAAAATTACCTTATTTCTTAATCATTTTTCAGAATATTCCCACAGTATTAAAATGCTGTTTTGACTTTGTGTCCTCCTTTTTCACTTTGTAAAGGTACGATCACACGTCGCTACTTTTGCAGCGCTGCAGTACAAAAAACTGCGCAACTCTTGTACTGCGACGTGTGAACAACGGTGCAACCCGAAAAGTAGCGGCTGCCGAACCTGCTGCCCGCTATTTTTCCATGCTGCGCGCAGCTTAAAAGTAGCGACGTGTGAACAGGGTTCTCAGGGTTGCAGCCGCAGCATTTTTGATATCGGTTTTGTTGAAACTTTTGCTGCGGTTGCAACCAGTGTTACCACCCAAATGTGTCAATGATACTTTTATTGTTTGGATATATTTTAATGTTAAATGTGATGAAAATAAATTATTTGTAACAGTTATTAAATACACAACACAGTCTGAGCATAATTGCTGACGATATAATTCATTTTTTAAATTTTCCGTAGCGTAGTTCCAAACAGGAGGGTTGCCAACATTGATTACGTGAATATACTGTTGGTTATCATTTAAGTATATAGGCGTTTTTAAAAGGTTTATAGTAAAAATAATGTTAATTTCTGAATACTAGATACGACAGAAAAGCAAATAATAGATAAGGAAGCTTTCGCATGAGTTTCTTAATAATGCGAACATAACCACAAAATGTATATTGAGAAGTCAACACGGAGATGGGAACCTGCACCATGACTGCGGCTGCAAAAGTAGCGCCTTGCGTGTGAACAGACTCGCAACCTCCAGTTGCAACTTTTGCAGCAATCGGGTTGCGCAGCACGAAAAGTAGCGTGCAGCGCGCTACTTTTGGCTTACGTGTGAACACGACACGCAACTTTTGCAGCTGCAGTATAAAAGTAGAGCTGCAAAAGTAGCGACGTGTGACCATACCTTAAATCTGGCAGCCCTATCCCTGATATTGTTTCTCGAGATGTGTCGCCTAAAAGTATCAGGCCTCGAAAAAATTGTGTTGTGTGGAGCTAATGTCCTTCAAGGGCTATAATATCGACGGAAAGAAAAGTTTACAACCGTTATATCATCCCTTCACATAGTCTGTCCATTACGTTCTGAGCTTACTCGTTAATGACGTAAGAGAAAAACCTAGATCGCAGAACACTCAGCTGTTACATTGTTCTCGTTGTACTGAAATCCATGTGATCAGATAAAGAAGCTTGATGGCGACTGGCGTAGTGACACAGTTTACAAATTAGCTACAAGACTAACGAAGTAGCAGACGCAGGACGAGGGTTGGTTGACGCTTTACTTGTCCTAAAGGCGTCATAAAATGCCTCTCAACTGCATTCCATGTAGAATAGTGGCACGAATGCATAAGTGACGTTCAAAAGAGCGGACACTTCCTTTGATCTCTGTGTACTGAATTCTTTACACATGCTTTGTGTAGCCAGTGCTGCCGACAGACCCTTTTGTCTTCTCCTTGCGCCAAATTTACTTCACTTCACGGCATACCACTCGGACTTCGAGTATAGGGCTTTATAAGAACAACGTGAAGGTAGAGTAGTATGGAATTTGATGTTTTATTTATAACATAGCTAAAAAATGAATCTGAGGCGATGAGTTAATTGTAATTGTAATTATTTACTTAGGCCGTTTTACCAACAAATGTTAGAACTTACCAAATTGATTTCCTTAAGGGGTTAGGTACAGCTTGCAGCAGTAAAATTTTTGGAAACATTCAACATTTTTTTCCTTTATTACTGTATATTGTACAATAATGAAAATTGGTATGTGTAAAACACTATCCTTCTGCTATATGAAAATAAATATTTTTACCATTAAAAAATTATATATTATTTTTTTTAAATTCATAATGGTCAGTTCATTGTGCAGTGATGAAGCGTTTCCCGCAAAACTCATGAACTTGTTAACTTTTTCATGTTCTCTCTCTCTTTTATTTTATTGCTGTAATTCATGTTTACAATATCATGCGCTTTCAACTGGATTCCTTGATAAATAATATTTATTTTTATTTTGTGTTGGCAAATACTGATATCTGACTATTTTTTAATGAATTTATTTTATTTTTTTATCAGACAATCTATCAAAGGTAGAGAAGTGATCTTGCATCATATTGTAGATATGACATGCATAAATACACACAAAAAATTTCATGACAAAATGCTGAATAGTTTTTGAATTATGTGGGAAACGCTTCATCACTGCACAGTTAACTGAATTAAAAAAAAAAGTAAATAATTTTTTAAATCGTAAAAATATTTTTTTATATAGCAGAAGGACAGTGTTTTACGCATACTAATTTTCATTATTGTACTAGATACAGTAATGGAGGAAAAAAATGTTGAATATTTCCAACATTTTACTGCTATAAGCTGTACCTAACCTCTTAAACAACAAATTAATAGAGAGAGTAAATGAGTTCACGTATCTTAGCTCTGTTTTTTTTTAAATTAGCAATGGAAAAAATCCAAACAACCCAACCGTTGAACAATTCACCGCTGCTCTCCCCACTTCATTCAGGTCAGTATAAATACTGTTTGATCAATGTAGGCATGCATTTTTTATCATAGTATAAATAGTGAAAATAGCATATTCTAGTGTATATAGGGTAAATAATATAAGTACTTCGCTTGCTACAAGCACGCACTCACCAGTTACAGTAAAAACTCCAGTCATACTTAACCTTGTAGCCTTCTGTGACAAAGCACGGTTTCTAGTAATAGTTTATTTAACGTTTCTTTTAAAATACGGAGAAAGAAGAGATGACATTTGTAACTGTAATTATCTATGTAACGTTAGTTTTAAACTGAAGAGTAAGGATGAAAGGTTATTCGAAAATAACCCGTTAACCGGTTCTTTAAAAGTCATTTAACCTGAAGGAGGTTAACTGATAAAAAATATAACCACCTAAAAATTATTTTTATAGTCTGCATATTGACCAGAAAATCAAAGTGAGGTTACTGCTAATAGACATCAAAGAACAGTTTAAATCAACTGTGAACCAACCGGAAGAAAGTTAAAAGGACGTCATTTGATGCTCAAGACTATCAAAGTCGTCTCTGGAGAAGCAAAATAAAAAAAGGGAAAGTTTAATTCACCAGGACACTCCATGGGGTGACTTCTAAGGGCAGGAAGAATATACGAAGTTCCCTAATCGAAGTACAGATACGGAATTAAAAAATAGGCCGAGACTTGGTAGCAGTCCTCCTCTATATAGGCAACAAGCTTCGCAAGACTGTTCACAAGTAACATACATTTAGGCGCCATTGTTTACTGTACATACGAGCGTATTCCTAATCTCACCGGTGAGCAATCCGATGGCATCACGGTGTTCCGAATTCCACCGATGACGTCAATGATGCTCCACTGGTGTCGCACCGGTGCCATCAACTTGCAGAGGTGGTGGCAGTCTCCATCAGCCGCCATCAGTGAATCTGATTGGTTCTTGTATAGGGCGGGAATTAGACGAATGACATCGTGCACTGTTGTGTCATGGCGGTGTGTTCTGCTTTAGTTCTGCTGTATCGTTTGTAATGAGCACAAGGTAAAAACAATATGTTAATGGCTTATGAGCGAACATGTCAACGGACCAGTTATTACTACTGGTTCAAGAAATAAATTGTTTATGCTATCTTTTCTTTGAACGAGATGGGAGTACGAAAATTTCGCAAAATTTTGCTAGCGTAGCACAGACAACAACTTGTACAGTCGCCATGACAGCCATCGATCCTTCCAGCAGTTTTGTTCCTTATTTCGCTGCAACGTGACGTCGTTGATGCCACCGGACCGGTGAGATTCGGAATACGCTATATGCAATGCGTTGTATCTGGAACTTCGTAAAATTAGGTGGCCCAAATTTTGTTTCTGTGTCTATACAATTTGATATTCTGGGATTGATTTTTTGTGGCGTATAATATAATATTATGATATTGATTCGTGTGTTTTCTGTTCTTCCCCTCATCGAAAAACCCTAACGAACGTATAGACGTATAGGAGTGGAAAATCCAAAATCTATCAATGTAAATAAATAGTACAGTAAGATTGAATCTGTTAGAGGGATCGAGAAATAAATGCTCACCATTTAAAATCAGATGAAGATATTGTTTTTATTTACATCTGACAAGATACAGAAACTGTCCAAGTTTATGCACCAGTGGTTTAAAACAGTTGCATGTTCATGCGCATGCGCATTAACGTTTATCGTGGAAACGAGCCTGACACCATTCAGTAGAACATTCCGTCACTGGACCATTCTCCTTCTTCGAGGCGACAGTCACAGGGAATGTGCATCTGGACATGTTGCAGAACTTTTGTTGTTGATCATCTCCTCCCAAAATCGGTTTTTCAGCAACATGGGGCTCCACCCCATTACTATGGAGCAGTGCGTGGCTTCTTGAATGCAGACTTTCCCAGTAGGTTGATCGGAAGAGGAGAACCCTTGCCTGGCCACCTAGGTCTAACGACTTTACGCCTACTGACCTTCCTTTGGGGCTTTGTGACAAGTGTCGTGTACCAGCGTGATACAGCTGACACTTTGAAAAATTGAGACAACGTATTTTAAATGCAGCTCCGCTAATCACTTCACAAATGTTATGGAACACTTGGCAGAAGGTTGAGTACCTTTGGATGTCTTCAGGGTTGCTCGAGGCGCATACATCGAGCTGCACTGACCATTCTCCGAAACTCGGAGAGTTTCTTCTCCGAAACTCGGAGAGTTTCTACATCAAGTTATACAGGGACATCATTTTATTTTTACTAACATTTCTAATATTAACCTGGCTATACCTTTGAATCAACGATTGAGAATCAGAAACCCCCCCTTCCACGACTGGAGTTCGATGGTACTGACGTAATATACAAACAAATCACTTTAGTAGGTATAGGAGGGAAGGTAAGTAGTTCATCCATTTACGTAAACTAGGAAATATCGCGCTTTTGAGTTTGATAATTTTCATTAGGTTTTTGTTTAATCAAAATATAGTACAGTATTAACAATAAGGGTTTTTACTCACGAACTGAGCTGTCCATACGGACGTATTCATTATGTAGTGTATATTATACTCTCTACAGCACATTAGCGTACACTATAGAGAATGAAGTTAAATTGAAAAATAATCATAATATGGATATTTAAACACATTTTTGAAAATGGTAGCCGTTCATTTCGATACAGACTTCAGTTCTAATGTGCATATTATCGCACTATAGACCATTGTACGTAATTCCAATTACCAGGTTCGTACTTCTTATCAGTAACTCATGTTGAAATAATTCTGTACCTACTCTATATAAGAGTACCTTACGTACTGCAAATTCAATCTTCACTTCTGCCCGATCCGAAAAGATAAAATTACTCAGACATGCTGTCTACTGTCCGTCCAAGTGGTTATGTCGCAGGGTAGTAGAAAGAGAGGAAATCACGTGACAGTTAATTACTTAACGATGCCCTTTTATTTAAGTTATTTTAAACATTTGTATGGGTATAATATTACGTAGACGTCCAATGCCTAACAGAAATTAATGTTCTCAGAAAAGAGCTAAGACAGCCCAGCCACTAGCCTTTACAGAGAGGCGAATAGAAACAGGTAGGGATGCGACATAGGCAAACGGACGACAGTACCTGTGCGAAAATGATTGAATATTGAAAGCTCTTTCGTCACTGGAAAACGCGAAAATATTTTTAGAACGTACTGTTTACTATGACCGTAAGGTTACTATGACTATATATGCGGTCTTGGATCTGTGTGGAGGACGGTTGAACTTCATTAGTAGGAGGGGTGGGAGTGAAGTACATTCAAAAACTCAGGTACAATAAAAATTGAACTAAAAATAAAATTATGTCCCTGTACAATACAGGGACATCATTTTATTTTTACTTCAATTTTTATTGTTCCTGAGTTTTTGAATGTACTTTACTCCCACCCCTTCTACTAATGACGTTCCAACTGTCCTGCACACAGAACCAAGACCGCAGTCAGTAAGTATAGTATGTTTCAGAAATATGTTCCCGTTTTCCAGTGACGAAAGAGCTTTCAATATTGAATCACGTTTTCGCACAGGTACTGTCGTCCGTTTGCCTACATCGTATCCCGATTTCCCCCACCCTCTTCTGCTCGCCTCTCTGTAAGGGCTAGTGGCTGGGCTGTCTTAGATCTTTTCTGAAAACATTAATTTCTGTTAGGAATTGGACGTCAACTTAATATTATACAACTGTTTAAAATAAATAAAAGGGCCTTGTTAAGTAATTAAATGTCACGTGATTTTCCCCCTTTTTACGATCCTGCGACAAAACCACTTGGACGGACAGTAGATAACATGTCTAAATAATTTTATCTGTGCTGGTCGGGCAGAAGTGAAGATTGAATTTACAGTACGTAAGGCGCTCTTTTATAGATTAGGTACAGAATTATTTCAACACGAGTTACTAGTACGGAAGACGAAACTGGTAATAATTGGAATTAGATACAATAGTCTATCGTGCGATAATATGCACAAAAGAACTGAAGCCTATATCGAAATGAACGGCCACCATTTTCAAAAATGTGTTTAAATATCCATATTATGATTATTTTTCAATTTAACTTCATTCTCTATATTGTACCCTAATGTGCTGTAGACAGTATAATATACACTGCATAATGAATACATTCGCATGGATAGCTCAGTTCGTGAGTAAAAACATTTATTGTTAATACAGTACTGTATTTTGATTAAACAAAAACCTAATGAAAATTATCAAACTCAAAATTGCGATATTTCCTAGTTTACGTAAATGGATGAACTACTTTTCTTCCCTTCTATACCTAGTAAAGTGATTTGTTTGTATTTTACGCCAGTATCCTCGAACTCCAGTCGTGGAAGGGGGTAGCAAACGGTGTTTCCGGTTCTCGATCCGTTAATTCAAAGGTATAGCCAGGTTAATATTAAAAATGTCTGTAAAAATAAAATGTCCCTGTAGTTATGCTATAAAACCATTATTTATACTTCAAATTAGCACTTATTTCTCGATCCCTCTGAGCGGGACACGGTGTATTTATTTATACACTCTAATGTGAATTTTTTCACGTACATTGTGCCCTCTATTTTTTGGTAATGCCCACCCCAGCGTCTCCTCCGATTTGAAGGTTCTGGCGCCGCCACTGGTTTGTCCTCGGCGTGGTAGCAGCTGTCGCGGTCGATACGAATTTTGTTGGGCACCGGGTGCGCGCTGTTGGTCTGTTTTTTGTGGCGCTGCTTATTAAATGACATGATCTTATTGACTCCACTCGAGCTGTAATTGCTTGATTTATCCCTCCTTGGCCGCAGATTGCATCCTCTTCGTTGTATACGCGTTGAGGTAGGCGGAGTCCATCCCTCCGCTTTGGAGAGCCACGAGTTGACCCAACATAATATAATATGCACCAAGTTGTTTTCATTACCGATTGAGGCGGAGTCGCTACTGCATACTGACCGGCGCACAGTGTGTTATTTGGCAGATTTAGGCCCAATTGTATAAAACTCCCTGACTAAAGATCAACTTTGATCGAAGATCGAAAAGTGAACCGAGTTCAGACACTTCTTCTATTGTATAAAACATTTCTGCGATCAAATTACCTTGGTTCAAATCCAATCTAAGTTCACGTGAAAAGGATTTGGCAACATCGCATAAACAGGTGAAATGCAGGGTGCGTCAGAAAGAACGGATGGATTTCACATGGCAAGAAAATTGTAAGGATTCATCAAATCAAAAATGTATTGTTATCAACATATTCACCAATACATGCAGTTTATTTATGGAAAACAACATCATCCATATGATGTCCTTGGCTTTCAATACAGGCATCGAGGCGTTTTCTGATGTTCGCCATCACTTTCACAGTCGTAGCTGGTGCAATTGCCACGATTTCTTCACGAATCGCTGTCTTCAGTTCGTCCAGTGTATGTGATCGATGTTTACAAACTTACGTCTTCAAATGGTCCCAAAGAAAGAAGTCGCAGTGCAATAGCATGTATGCGGGCTGATCTTTGAGGTGGCCGGACAACATAGTGTCTGTCTCCACATTTGCTGTTCGCTCCGTGCTCGTCCAGGTGAATTCTTCTTTAATGTTGAACCTGTGATACGAAATGAAGCCACCCACCGCAAAATTGTATTCCGAGTTGGAATCCTAGCGTGACATCCGATGTCGAAATGAGTCCTGAGTGGCGATCACAGACTCTTCATTTTTCAAAAATGTCTCTACGATGAAAGCACGTTGTACGCCAGACCAACACCATATTCTCAAATGAAACTGCATTCTATGGCTGACCCAACAGTCATGGTCCCCCTCACTATATCTCTCTCCTCGTTGCGTATCGATAGTTTGAAATCCATCCGTTCTTTCTGACGCACCTTTTACGTGATGCGCGAACCATGTTATACAGGTTTGTTCAGTGTTGCCAATCTAGCGACTTCAACTCTTTTTCAACAACAATTTCTTTTAACTTTTATATTGCTTAAATAGGGATTTAGTGACCTTTTTAGCACCCCATAGTGACAAAATTTAATCTTTCTTTGTTGATAATGAGAAATCTAGTGACTTTACAAATACTTTTTGGCGACTTTCCGTATTACACTCTGTTGGAGACAATAGTTTTTTTTTTGTACAATGTAAATAATGGCGGACAATAAGAAGAAGGTTGACTGTTCTCCAAGTTATCATGTTATGGTGTTTGATACTGCTAAACATAATAAAGCTTTATAAAACGACAATTTTCTTTTAGTAATACAGTTAATTGATCATTTATGAATGTACCTATCATATCCATTAATAATTAATGGTTGTTATAAACATAATATAATTATAGGTTATGTTATCTGATACTGCTGAACACGTTAGAGCCTTATAAAATGTAAGAATGTTTGTGTATTAAGGCAAGAAATTGAAAGAAATTTATATAAATGTACCTAACATATCTATTAATATTAATATTAATGGATATTTTATTTGTACAATCTGTCACTCGTATATTTCAAACAGAAAAGAAATAACTGAACTTGGATCATCTAAACTTAATCGGAGAAATTTCTTCAGTCAAAGTTGACTTTAGTTTGAGAGAAATTAATCTCAAATTAGACTTTATACAACACAAAATTCCAAGTTCAGCTGAAACAAGGATCAATTTAACCTCTGATCTAAGATTAAATGATTTATACAGTCGGGCCTTAGGCGGGCAAAATTATTTTTATTGAGTCTAAACCAGCTGTGACCAAAACTCGAATTGCAGTGATTACATGCAAGAGACAGCGTATGAAGTAAGGAGACGGAGAAAAGATACTTAGCATGAAAATTACAACCAGTGGTGGTTCTTGCACTAACATCTTGATCAATCCCGCGGATAAAAATGTCAAACTTTGCTGTATCAGTTTGCTTCTTTTTTTTTTTAACTTCCTCTTGAATATAATTAGGAATTTTCTGAATTCTTCTCTCGATACTTGGTCGAGAAATTCGTAGTTTTTCAAAATTAAAAACTTCTTATGAACAAGTTATTTAAGCTATTTTAATCATTACTCTTTTGAGAAATTCTACTCTATTAAAAGGCTTTAGAGCATGAGATATTTCAAACCCCATTAGGTAGCTGACTTCCTTACATTTATTTATGTCGTCTTTCTCTTCCTGGCTATGATTTAAGACATGTCAATTCCTGGCGTTTAACAGTTGGTTGGCACATAATATTGAATCAGTTGTTCTACAATATTATTAGTAGATGAATAACTAATAAATAGTTACCCTTATCTAAAGATTAAAAAGATTAAAATTGACATAAATCCTAATAATTTTATTCTTCTAGCGAGAAGATCTAAAAATATTAATATTCATGCACGTACAGAAGAATTATAGAAACACATACTTAGTGGTCAATAATAATAATAATAATAATAATAATAATAATGATAATAATAATAGTAATAGAATAATATAGATTATTCACCGTGGCAATTAATGTTTCTATATACTCCTAATTGAACCGTTGAGCAAAGTAAACATATTACATTTTGTCCTACAGAACAACAAAAAAGTTCTTCTCATTATTTACGAAACCACCTCTTACTGCTTGTAGAAACAGAGTTTGTAGAGCGACATGATACCGCCACTGCTTGCCTGCAGTACGTGAATAAAACACACAGCAATGTACAGAAAACTCCTCGTACACGTTTGAATGTCTATGATTTCACCATGTAATCACGATACCCGCTTTGGTCACCGCTGGTCTAAACGTATTGTCGTGCTAATTTATTATATTCTAAGCGAAATGAAATACTTTTTATGAAGACATATTATTTCTACCATTTCAGGTCATTTAATTTTTCGTTAAAATCAAAACATAAGTTTAATCTAAATATTCATGCTTATTATTACTTAAAATCTGACTCACATTGATCAGTATGATAATGATAATGAGGATGATTATGAGAGCCATGGTTCATCAGAAAATTTCATTCGTTATGTCAGTAGATTCTTTGACAAATCTTATTCTGTTAGCGCGACAATAACATGGCGAAGAAGGAGTAGGGTTCTACCAGATCAACTTTTCATTTTGCTAGAAATTAGTGGTAGGGTTCTACCAGATCAACTTTTCATTTTGCTACAAATTAGTGGTAGGGTTCTACCAAATCAACTTTTCATTTTGCTACAAATTAGTGGTAGGGTTCTACCAGATCAACTTTTCATTTTGCTACAAATTAGTGGTAGGGTTCTACCAGATCAACTTTTCATTTTGCTACAAATTAGTGGTAGGGTTCTGCCAGATCAACGTTTCATTTTGCTACAAATTAGTGGTAGGGTTCTACCAGATCAACTTTTCATTTTGCTACAGATTAGTGGTAGGGTTCTACCAGATCAACTTTTCATTTTGCTACAAATTAGTGGTAGGGTTCTACCAGATCAACTTTTCACTTTGCTATAAATTAGTGGTAGGGTTCTACCAGATCAACTTTTCATTTTGCTACAAATTAGTGGTAGGGTTCTGCCAGATCAACTTTTCATTTTGCTACAAATTAGTGGTAGGGTTCTACCAGATCAACTTTTCACTTTGCTACAAATTAGTGGTAGGGTTCTACCAGATCAACTTTCCACTTTGCTACAAATTAGTTGTAGGGTTCTAATAGATCAACTTTTCATTTTGCTACAAATTAGTTGAAGTAGTATGAAAGAACTCTGAAAAATATTTGTGTCGGGATCATATAATCCTGAAATCTCTGTTAACATTGAGCTTACTGTTATCCGTCACATTCCTATTTGCAAATTAACATGAATGAGTTATTTTCGTCCTCACTTAAAATACAGGTGGTCGAATTTTAACCCTTTTCGCGCGCAGTCGTTATCCACTCTCTCTTTTTACTGCTTAATGTTTTTAAACTTTTCTGTTTTTCGAACTGCACTAATCAAATATTTAGTAATTGCTAATAAGGAGATATAAACAGAAAGATTATACGGACTAAAGAAAAATGAAATTAAAAGAAGAACGGGAAAGGAATGAAGAATATAAAGAGAAGAAGAATATGAGGAAGGAATGGAGAAAGAGAAACAATTGAGAAGAAAGATGAAAAAGGAAGGAAAAAAGAAAAATTAAAGAAATAAGAAATGAATAAGATAGATACAATAGACTAGAAGGAAGAGAAGAAAAGAGGAAAAATAAAGAACAAAAAGAAGATGGTGGGGAAGAGAAAAAAAAAGAAGCAAAGAAAAAAATAAAAAGATAAAAAAGACAAACTAATTTAAATAAGGAATGCATTTATGTTAGGCCTATTATATGAAGATTAAAACAATTTACAAAGCAAGTGCTTTCATATTACTCATGGAGAGCATAGCCTGAACTTCCGCGTGCGTAAATTTCTTGGCTGATTTACAAGCTTCGCGCTGTGGTTGTTTTGGTTGATTTGTTTTGGGTGACGTAACTTAAAAACGCATTAAAAACATGGCAGCAGCTGCATGTGGCAGTGCATCTAAACACTGACTCACACACCGGACTGACTCATGAGCATAAACTACAAGAAGACCACTCGCACAGGGGTGTGTAAGAAATCACTGCCAATCCCGACACTACTGGGTGGTATTCTGAACAAGTTGGTAAGGTAAAGGTAAAGGGGAGAGAATGGTATTTCTTAAAACTTGTTTCCTATTTGGTGTAAAATATTAATTTTGTGTATGTCGAGAGTTCATAGCTGTGGCAACTCAACCAAATAAAAATATTTTGAAAAAAGAAAATTATTTCCGGCCCCAAATTTGAAAAAATATATACTCAATGCAGGATGTACTAAACCCGATATATCTAAACCGTTTTTAAAGATAGATTCAAACAGTTTTTTGCAATGTATTTGCAAAAGCATGTTCTACAAACTGTCTGCAACATAATTTTGATTTTAGTCCCTACGTTTGTAAAATAAACAATTAAAATTTAATAACAATTTTCTGATTTCCTTTCTTGCAAACAAACGGATGTATTTTTAAAGTGAAATCAATTAACAAAATTCTGTTACAGAGAAAAGTTACCTAATAGTCTAAAGAATGTGTGTTCTATATTTCATGCATGAATCTCTAATAGTTCAGAAATTATATCCATTTTTGTCTGGCAATGTAGCAAAAAAAATGAAGTTACTGGAAACCGATAAAAGCGGGCGTGTGATTTAAAAATCCATAGCACAGGAAGTTTAAAAATGATGTCTCAACATCCGATAAGGGCACAAATACCCACAAAATGTTATGCACTGGATTCCACGCATATCAAAGGGTATTTTAAAGAAAAACAAATTTGAAAATTTAATTTACCGGAAACAACAATAACAGTGGGCGAGTGATTTAAAAATCCATAACGCAGGAAGTTTAAAAATGGCGACTCAACATCCGATAAGGGCACAAATACCCACAAAATGTTATGCTATACATTCCACACATATCACAGAGTATTTTAAAGATTTTTTTTTAAATTTACTCATTTTTCACAAAAAAAATACCATCCTCTCCCTAAAGGCAACATCATGACAGGCCAGGACGGTCCAGAGGGTGGTCGAGAGGTTAAGGCTCCCAACTTTACAGACAATCGGCAAGTTAATGGGAGTAGGGATGTCTGTCTTATTTTCCCGGCGCCTTTACCTTCCAAGGAAATGTCCCTGGTACTAATTTCTGTTAGACGCTGAGTAGACCCCAGAGCCATAGTGCGGCTGGAAGGGTTACATCAATGGAAAAATCCAAGGTCCCCCATCGGGAATCGAACCCGCGACTTTCCCACTTTGTAGCGTTACGCCTTAACCGCGACGCTATCGCGCTCCCCAAGAGGTTGGAAGCATATCGGAAAACATCGCACATAGTTGCGTACTTACACCAACTTAATATGAACTATTACTCCTACCACAATGAAAGAAACGAATTCTGACTGTTTTAGTGAAGCACGTGAAAGGTACAGGGCGTTACAGGAAGTAGTATTTCTCCGGTTGAAGGTTAAAATATCCAATTCAAAATGTCCATATACAGAAATGTACACACATGAAAAGGTCCACATTACATTAATCTCCATTCAATTAAATGTCCAATGTAAAAAATGTCCTATTTATTTAATGTCCACTAATTTTATTACATAGATGTCCAATGTAAGGCGGCCGGGTAGCTCAGTTGGTAGAGCAGCTGGCTACGGACTGGAAGGTCCGGGGTTCGATCCCAGGTGGTGGCAGGATTTTTTCTCTTTGCCAAACTTTCAGAACGGCCCCGAGGTTCACTCAGCCTCCTATAAAATTGAGTACCGGGTCTTTCCCGGGGGTAAAAGGCGGTCGGAGCGTGGTGCCGACCACACCACCTCATTCTAGTGCCGAGGTCATGGAAAGTATGGGGCTCTACCTCCATGCCCCCCAAGTGCCTTCATGGCATGTTACGGGGATACCTTTACTTTTACCTTTAGATGTCCAATGTAAAGAAGGTCCAATATATTTTTCATAATTGCTCAACTCTTCGCTTTTGGCTGTGTAAGACCTTACTATGTTTTCATTTCTCCTTTGGTTTGCAACATATGTTCTGTTTATAGGAAGGCTATTGTTTACGTGGCCTGCTTGGATTTGGGTATAATAATTTCGTTCTCGTATTGTTCTTCTCTAATGTGCTGCAGGCACCTCCAGATACGTGGTGAGCAGCAACCATATTTTGGAATTTACCATGGAAAGCTCTACTGCGTTATTAATTCTTTGGTTCTCGTGAAATGTTTGTAAATACACGTTTCAAAATTACGGGGGGATACCTCGGGGGGAACAGCTCTTCTGGCGGCTTGAGCAAGTCTGCCACTCTCACATTTGTGATTTAAATATAGTCATGTAGTTCATCTATGTCGTCTTGCAACAAATGAAATGTGGCTTCGAAGACTTGAATGTATCCATCTTTTACCAAAAATGTTTTTTTGCATAGGAATTACTTGAGGCATCATTTTATTTTAGTTAAAGTTTGTAACAGAAATCTTAGTGTTCCTAACTTGCTTAGCAACGGTTATAAAGCAGCTCAGTAAGCAATTTTGGACATTTTATGCTCATGGTCATTAAACAGTGGACATTTTTCTGACTGGACATTTTTCCTTGGACATTTTACATGGACATTTTTGTATATGGACATCTTTTACTCTGGACGGTTTGGAGTGGACATTTAACTTCTCCTCAAACCAGAGGCAGATAGTACGCGGGCAGGCAGGCAAGCAGAGGTTTTGTGTTTGTTAATGATAAGCGCGGAAGTGTTAACAAAACAACTGAGCTAAGGATCTACAGTATGTGACAAAGCTTACCTCACGCCAGGGGGTTTAACTCTTAGGATGAAAGCTGTGTCTTCGCAGAAGTTCCTTAATTCGCCGCATTGAGTCGGAGTATGGTAGCTGTGTTCCGATGGAAATGATGGAAAGAATTTGGTTATAAGTATTGCCAATCTGGCAATTATTTTTACTTATTTAACGACGCTGTATCAAGTATGAGGTTATTTAGAGTCGATGGGATTGGTGATAGCGGGATGGTATTTGGCGAGAGGAGACCGAAGATTCGCAATATATTACGTGACATTCGCCTTACGGTTGGGGAAACCTCGGAAAAAACCCAACCGGGTAATCAGCCCAAATGGGGAATCAAACCCGCGCCCGAACGCATTTCCGTATCGGCAGGCAAGCGCCTTACTAGATTGAGCTACGCTGGTGGCCTGTTATAATAATAATAATAATAATAATAATAATAATAATAATAATAATAATTATTATTATTATTATTATTATTATTATTATTATTACCACTACGAGGGTATACTGAAAAGTAATGCCTCCTATTTTTTTTGTCGTCGGGAATACAGTTAAAAATATTAGTGATAGTACATTGTATTCAGTGAACTTTCTGCGTTCAGTGACGCAAGTTTCGTATCTCTGCCAGTAGAGAGCTCTGAGTTATAGATTGAAACATGGCGGCGTGTACCAGAACTATGTCGTTGTGTCTGAAGCAACTTGCTGTGATCGAGTTTTTAACAGTAGAAAATGTGTCCCCGATAGACATTCATCGGAGATTGAAGGCTGTTTATCGTGATCAATGTGTCGACATCAGTACTGTGCGACGTTGGTCTGCTCGTGCTCGTAATGAACATGGTGCAACTCTCAACTTGTGTGACAAAGGTCGCAGTGGAAGACTACGTACTGCAACTGAAGACGCTCGTCGACTCGTGCCAATGAACTCATTACAGCGAATAGTCTCATAACGTAGGAACACCTGTCAATCCAGTGTGGCATATCAAGGGAACATGTGCAGGCGATAATTGCAGAATTGGGAGTCTGGAAAATTTGCGCACGATGGTACCTCGAATGCTCCTACCTCACGTGAAACAGAAGAGATTGGACATTTGCGAACAATTGCTTCTGCGCTACGAACGGGAAGGCGATGAATTCTTAAAGAACATTGTCACAGGTGACAAAAGCTGGGTACACCACTTCGATCCCGAAAACAAGAGGTCATCAATGCAGTTCCGCCACAAAGGATCACCTGCACGGGGTTGCCAGATTTTAGATCTACCAAGGAGGGACAGCTTTTTTTTTCACCATATATAGTACTTACGTTTTGTTTTGAAGAAAAAGTGATATGAATTTGGGCAGAGTTGACATTTTCATGACTTACTTACTGGCTTTTAAGGAATCCGGAGGTTCATTGCCGCCCTCACATAAGCCCGCCATTGGTCCCTATCCTGAGCAAGATTAATCCATTCTCTATCATCATATCCCACCTTCCTCAAATCCATTTTAATATTATCTTCCCATCTACGTCTCGGCCTCCCCAAAGTTCTTTTTCCCTCCGGCCTCCCAACTAACACTCTATATGCATTTCTCGATTCGCCCATACGTGCTACATGCCCTGCCCATCTCAAACGTCTGGATTTAATGTTCCTAATTATGCCAGGTGAAGAATACAATACGTGCAGTTCTGTGTTGTGTAACTTTCTCCATTCTCCTGTAACTTCATCCCTCTTAGCCCCAAATATTTTCCTAAGCATCTTATTCTCAAACACCCTTAACCTATGTTCCTCTCTCAAAGTGAGAGTCCAAGTTTCACAACCATATAGAACAACCGGTAAAATAAACTATGCAAAACAAACAAACAAACAAACAAACAAAGGAGAGAGAGAGAAAGAGAGAAATAAATAAATAAATAAATACATAAATAAATAAATAAAAGTAAAAAATTATCCCGCAGCTGAAGAAAGTAAATCTCAAAAGAATCTCAAAGAAGAAGAATCTCAAAATTGCAATTTGAATAAAAGACATATTATATATACAGCTATTCAAGTACAAACAATATTTATCTGGTTGCAAGTTACATCACATTTCTCTGGCGACTTTCTGAAGAGCTTGTGGCAATAATATGTTATGCCAAATTATTAACTTAAATAACTTCATAATAGCTCTGTCTGGCATTACTTGTGACAAAATATTTAAATTTCAATGTTTATCAATTGATAACAATGACAAAATTTATTTATACCTAAATTCACATTTAGTTTGTGCCTTAGCATATTACTGCTCCAAACCTACCATTTAACATACAGTATACATTTTTAGAGCTTCCTACATATTTATCACTGAACTTTAGCATTTTCAACAAGCTTCTGTCCATTCTCTGTGCCATGCATTTCTGATGAACGTCTCTTTTTAAATGTTTAGAAATATCATATTCACCACTGAATTGGCTGCTACAAACCTTACACTTGCCAAAATATTCGTTTTATGTGCAAACCTACATTCTTAAGAAAATTAATTGATATTTGATGTAATTATTTAGGACTAGAAGAAAATAGTTATTACGTAACGATAAAATTATTCAAGTGATGTTAATTCTCTAAAGGAGGGACTTTTTGCGTCCCGTCTCGAATCGAAGCGGGATTTTTATATGGAAATCGGAACATGTCCCGCCAAATCGGGACATCTGGCAACCCTGCCTGTTCCCATAAAGTTCAAGGCTTTGCCATCAGCAGGCAAACTCATGTTTACAGTCTTTAGGGACATTCAAGATCTGATGCATACGGAATTCTTGCCTAAAGGCACTACCATTAATATTCTGTAAGGTATTGCGAAACCCTTAAAAAATTAAATAATAAATAAAAAAACTGAAAGCACGAATTCGAAAGATTCGTCTAGATATATAGAAGCCTCTTCTACAGCATGACAACGCTCACTTTTTTCGTTTCTCTCCCCCTGTCTCGCTCACACACAAGCATAAACAGAAATGGATACAATTTCTACGTTGATATTATACATACGTTGTAGCCTTAAGGCAAAAATGATTTCACTACTACAGTTCTCCTTCCTAAACAAATGTGGCCTTCGCGAGACTAGTGTCCGCTAACGAGCCCACGCAATGACCTCTGCGTGCAATTATTACTGCGGACTAAACAAAACTAAACAAGCGACAGTCAATGAAGTGACGTCAGCAATTCGCATCCTGATGGCGTCGCTAACCCTTCCGGGAGGGATGGGAGCTACTGTAAATACAAGAGAGAGTTCGTCGACGCCAACAGGTAGGAAACGGGCATCATGATATATTATGAAGTGCAGGCCTGGAATTGCGTGAAGTTTACGATACCGGTAAAGAAGATGGAAATTGCAGTCAATGACTTTTCATGGTATTTTACTGTTGATACGCGGTTTTTTTTACATTATCAGTCTGTTATGCAGACGGTCCGGGTTCGAGTTCCGGTGAAACTAGGCTTAAGGCTGGTTCACAATAAACTGGGAACGGAAACGAGAACGTAAATATTGTTAAAATAAATATGTTTCCGTTCCCGGTTTATTGTGAACCAGCCTTTACTACACAACATTTCTAGCGTATATGTTATCCCTATGATGTCATCTGTTAGTCCCCTTCAGGGAAAGTCACACCTGTGTGAAGGGCCGGAGAGCAAAGAGGGAGATTATAGTCCCGTCGCTCTTATTTCCGGCAGCCAATCACGTTGCAGGTCGCCTACATTTAAACGTCTGCGTCTTGTGATTCGCCGATGATGATGTTATGCATTTCCTAAGGCTCGATAAATACTTAATATAATCGCCCGCCATTTTGGCTTTTTCGTTCGCGTTCGCAGAAAGCACACGAGAACGTTATTTGCCGCTCAATTATTTGCTGAATTACAGTGCGTTTGATTTATTATCATAGGAGCTACGACATGATAATGTTTAACAGTGTGGCAAATAGATTCCTCGTCTGGTAGCTCGGCAACGAAAGAACAAAAATGGCGAACGATACTACCTACCTACTGTAGACATTATAGAGCCTTCACTTCCTAAGATGTAAGCAAAGAGGAGGAGTCACGCCGGGAATAACAGCGTCGCGACTATAGGAAAAGATAAAAAAAAACGTCTAGGGGGGAATGTACCCTGTTAGTTTAACTGTAGTTTGGAAAGAAACAGTGCAAGATGATACTGATACAACTTAATATGCTCTGTGTAGTATAATTATTATTTGGGACTCGTAAAATAATAAATTAAATAGGAAATTTCCCGCCATCTGCTAACACTGAGGTCAATATATCAAAGAACAATGCTTGTATAACTTCTCCCCTCACGAGCGGATTGTTTGAAATAAACACACAATAGTTCTCCACTTTAAATAAAAAGTAGACATAACCAAATTAAAAACAACAAGGAAAAGTGTTCAATAAATATTATGTGAAGGACTCGATTATCGCGTAAGTCAATATACAGGTATAGATATAATGCTCATATGTAAACAAAGACAGGGTGAAGGTGTCAGAATTCACATCTTTTTATCTCCTGAACTAATAATGACACAAATGAAGTTCAGAGTGTAACATACTCTTGTCTAATGGTAACATCATGTAAGAGAAGGTTATCGGTTCATTCTAAAAGCAGTTACAGGTGCCCTAACTTTTACTCTCAAGTAATTCACATGTGTTTTTTTAATAATCATCACAAAGTATGCATTAATTTAAATATGGCAATGAAAATGGTTGGTCAACCTAGAGCATCCACCAACCACTGAACGAATATTGTACACTTTTATCACTGCCAATGTGGCGCTATAAACCAATTTCCAATATTTTTATCACAACCACAACACATTTAAAATCTTATTGTATCATTAGAATTATTACTACATTAACACATTTAGTATATCACGAAACATGTAAAATGTAATTATTATGAAAGTCGCCATATTCTTTTTAGAATTAGTACCATCCACTTCCACTAGATAGCAGCCGACACGATTGACAGGACCGGCAATACTTGAAAACGAAATGATACTAAATGTGAGGAATGTTACTACAGGTGCGTAGTATTATATGACAGGTTAGATTAGGTTTGATTAGGTGTGTATTATGTGACAGGTTAAGTTTGATTAGGTGTGTAATATTATGAGAGAGGTTAGGTTAGGTTTGATTAGGTGTGTAGTATTATTACTATGTTGGCAACACTGAAACCCACTGTTACATTGAAGAAATATGGCGGTATTCTTCGTTCACGCACGACGATTTTCGTATATAAATAAGGTACGTATTTAGGGCGGGTTGAGCGAGCTTACAGCTCTCCCAGTGATCACATCAATTTCTACTAATCAATACTATAAATCCAAGGCATTTTCAAGGAATTTTATCAAGATCCTGTAGTGGTTGGTACCAAATGCTTTTTTATCATTCTGAACTCGCTGTGCCACATGCAAAAGACTGAATTAGCTTCCTGAAGTAATAATAATAATAATAATAATAATAATAATAATAATAATAATAATAATAATAATAATAATGGCTTTATTAACCTGGCAGAGTTAAACCGTAAGGCCTTCTCTTACACTCAATCAGGATTAAAACTTGCTTACATAGTTGAACAACAACTGGATCGGAATTAAGTAATTACATACTGATATGATTTAGATACATAATGAGATCAAAAGAGGTAGTTACATAAAAATTTACCTCATAAAATAAAAATAAACATAGTGGATTACATATTAATGGCGTTAGAATCAAATAAGAATCACACAAAAACAGAAGCCGGTAATTCAATAAAAAATGTACACAGTAAAAATAAAAATAAACACATTGGAATACATATTAGTATTAGATTATAAGAAAATAGGATTCACATAATTAAACCAGAAACCGACAACTGAATAAAAAGTACACAATAAAATAATAGACTAATAATAATAAAAGAAAGCACAGTAGGATGCATATTGGTGTTAAGTGATAAATAAACACAATTTACATCATTACACAATAAAAATAAGGAACAAACAATAAAAATAAATACAGTGGAATACATGGCATTAAACATGGCGTTAGGTCTGGCAACACATCATAAGATATTTTTCTAATTTACATTCGAACTTCGTACTCTCTCGACAAAACAGTGATTCCGTCACATCGTAGAATCAGGAGTTAGCGCGTCTATAGCCTATTACTACACATTTCAAACATAATCCGATAAAATGTGATCTTGAATAGGGATTTGCGTCTGTTGTTACATTTCGACAAGCAGTACGCCTTGATTATGTGTCGTATTTTTCACGAGTTCATTCTTTTTCCTGTGGGTCGGTAAATACGGTCAATTTTACCGAATAAATTTTTAAGTAAGTTATCTTTGACGATTTGAATACCCCGTGAAAACGTAGTGATTATTAAAATGCCGAGGAAAAATAGTATCGGTTTGAATACGTTTACCATACTGAATATGATCTCTCCTATCCTTGTTTTCATGCAATTTTCTGATACGTATTGAAAACTGAATACAGAAGCTGAAGTTTCAAAAGTACATATCGTCGGCTTAGAGTTTAAACCTGCTAACCGCTAAAGAGAAAATTTTACAAGGAAGGCGAAAAACTAAGTTTAAATTAACTCTGAAACTTTAGAACCAAATCCAGAGAACAGGTGGCATTTGTATCTGTGCTTTGGATTTGGTCCTAAAGTTTCAGAGTTAATTTAAACTCAGTTTTTTGCTTCCCTTGTAAAATTATCTCTTTAGCGGTTAGCAGGTTTACACTCTAAGCCGACGATATGTTGGTTAACATGTCATGGACATGTTAGCATGTTAGTCACTCTGTAGATCTTAGCTGTAAACAATGTTGAGTTTTCTTAATGAAGCGCATGAAAACTTAATATTTTGGCTGTTAATGAAGAATGGTAATAATGGCTTTTAGGAAAGTACAGAATTTATGTATTATAACACGACTTTTTAACGTAAATAATTGCTCTCCCTCTTGGTAAAACAGATGACCAAAATAAAACAAATGACGATCGTTCATGCGCTTAGCGATTGAAATAGTACTGATTACGATACCCGTTTTCAAGCATTTCAATCCGTAGTGCACACGATTAGGGTGACCAGATTCACATCGATAAAAAAAAAGAGGACACAAAGCTTCAAAAAGGAGGACATTTTTCGAAAAAAAAAAAGACAAAAAATATGTTTACTTAGGTTTAGGCTTACGCTTACATTATAATTTAAATTACGTCGATATCTATTTTATTAAAAAATATTTACAGTACAGATTTAGGCTTATATCATACTTAAAAGTATGTTAATATCTATTTTATTACAAAACAATTATGAAAAAATTTAATAATAATGGTTTTACAGTTGGCTACATATGAAAGTCAAGGGAAAAGAGGACAGAAAATATCTATTTAGATTCACATTTTCACCTCGATCTCTCGATTTACCAGCTACCTCTGAGCAACGACCATAACAAGAAAGAGCAAAAAGAGTTACGGTCGTTGGCAAAGAGTATATTCCGTCTATGCTGCTGCCACCTACTGGCAAATTACTTGAAAAAGACTTCAAATCAAATAATTTCAAAATATCAGGCATACAAGATACGAAAAGGAGGACGTTTCTTGTTTTTTTTTAAATCTGTCCGGACCCCGGACAAAGACCTAAAAAGGAGGACATGTCCGGACAAAAGATGACGTCTGGTCACCGTACATACAGGGTGGGGCATGGGAACCAAGTGTTTTTTTAAATGGCTTGTACTCTGTCATTATGAAAGAGAGAGACGTGCGGCATGTGACAGTCCATTCCGTGGCTCATAGCATTTCACCTGCAGTCGGCATCATGGAGCAGTGGACGCATGTTTGCTTATGATTGTTTTGTTAGAAATGGCGAGTCGGTGACTTCGTTAAGGCGTAAGTTTTGCCACAGATTCAATATTAATCGCAATGATTCTGTTCCCGTGCGTGACACAATCTTATGTTGGGTTAAAAAATCTTAAAAAAAAAGGCGCAATACTGAAGAATAAATCGCCCGGCCCCCAACACAGAGTGCGTACTCCAGAAAATTTTCAGTCAGATAAGCGATACTGCGCAGCCCAGGCTGCTCTGCTTGAAGACATTCAGCTGCTCTTGGAATCAGCAATCGTACGGTAAGACGGATTTTGCATGGCGATTTACATTTACACCCATACAAGATACGTGGTTTCAGCAAGATGGGGCCACGGCGCATATCTCCAGAGCGTCAATGGCAGTTCTTTGCCTCCTGTTTTCCAATCGTCTCATTTCGAGATTTGGTGATGTTCCATGGCTCCCTCGGTCTCCTGACCTGTCCACGTGATTTTTTTTCTATGTGAGTACCTAAAGGCACGTGTTTACGAGGATAAGCCCCGAATATTAGATGGAATTAAAGGACACAGTACGTCAACAAATCACCCAAATCAACAGAGATCCCCTGGAAAGAATAGAGGTGAATTTTCGTCAGCGCCTTAAACAATTCGTCAAAACAGACGGACATCACATGCCAGATGTAACTTTCCGCTCATGATTGAAATGGTATGTTCTCACAAAATTTGTTCTACGAATAAAATGTGTTAAAAACAAAAACTAACTGTTTTATGATTATTTTAAAAACACTTGGTTCCTATGCCCCACCCTGTACATACGATCCGATCATATTTTAGGTAGTTCCACCTTGAAACTCAGATTGTTTTGAATCCCTGTTTTCATGAAAGGTTCAATACGATAAGCGTAATCAAATCCATTTGATTAGTCCTTGAAAACATAGTAATTAATAATAGGCCTAATAATAATAATAATAATAATAATAATAATAATAATAATAATAATGATAATAATGTTACGTACCTAAATGTTAATGTAGCCTAATTCTTCCACTTCACAGGGAAAAACTCCATAAAGTAGCCGCTCAAGCACACTAATATCAAAGAATTAACACTTACGAGAAGCACTTAACACTGTTAACAGGTTTGATGAAAGCAGCATCACTGGTCGTTAAGAAGACGAATGGGAACTACCGGCACCGCTACTTCACCTTGGCAGTGACGAATACCAGTGCACACAGCTCACAGAATTATCGCTCGGCCGAGATAACGCGGAGCTGTGATTCATGACTATGGACAGAGTACGACTCTGTACATCTATACGGAAGTAATGGAAGAATGATGGAATGAAATTGGAAAAGGGAAACGCTACTCATACCTCGGTACAAGCGAGAACTGTGTTTAAGTATGTGTGAAACGGAATAAAGGAATATCTCTAAATGCTGATAATATAAAAATGAAGCAAGATGCAATAACAGCGTAAGTGGTAAAATCAGGTATTGGGATATATTAATTTGAAATTTGAAGGACAGGAAGAAAATGGCATATATGCATAAAAACTATTTTAACCCTCGAGAAAATATGAAAGTACTGTACATTAATTTACGTGGAAAAATACACTGACATTCAAATTATGGAAATTGAAAATAATGCTCTTCTTGCATAGAAGTAAATCATATTTTGTGTTCTAGGATTATTTGACTACATTACACTCTTATGTACAATGTAAACCAACAATAATTTTATATTTTATTCATAATATTAAAATATGTCTCAGTGAAACTTAAACTAGACCAGTTTCTATCTGATGCTTTTCCAATTCACTGCGGCCTAAAGCAAGGAGATGCACTATCACCTTTACTTTTTAACTTCGCTCTAGAATATGCTATTAGGAAAGTTCAGGATAACAGACAGGGTTTGGAATTGAAGGGGTTACATCAGCTTCTTGTCTATGCGGATGACGTAAATATGTTAGGAGAAAATCACAAACGATTAGGAAAAATACGGGAATTTTACTTGAAGCAAGTAAAGCTTTAGCTTTGGAAGTAAATCCCGAAAAGGCAAAGTATATGATTATGTCTCGTGACCAGAATATTTTACGAAATGGAAATATAAAAATCGAAGATTTATCCTTCGAAGAGATGGAAAAATTCAAATATCTTGGAGCAACAGTAACAAATATAAATGACACTCGGGAGGAAATTAAAGCAGAATAAATATGGGAAATTCCTGTTATTATTCGGTTAAGAAGCTTATGTCGTCTAGTCTGCTGTCAAAAAATCTGAAAGTTAGAATTTATAAAACAGTTATATTACCGGTTGTTCTGTATGGTTGTGAAACTTGGACTCTCACTTTGAGAGAGGAACAGAGATTAATGATGTTTGAGAATGAGGTTCTTAGGAAAATATTTGGGGTAAGAGGGATGAAGTTACAGGAGAATGGAGAAAGTTACACAACGCAGAACTGACTGAATGTATTGTATTCTTCACCTGACATAATTAGGAACATTAAATCCAGACGTTTGGGATGGGGAGGGCATGTAGCACGTATAGGCGAATCGAGAAATGCATATAGAGTGTTAGTTTGGAAATCGGAGGGGAAAAGACCTTTGGGGATGCCGAACGTAGATGGGAGGATAGTATTAAAATGGATTTGAGGCAGGGGCGGTTATTCAGGTGAAGTAGGTGAAGTACGACTTCACCTCTTTACATGTAAAACACAGTTTTATCTCTTATTCATAATTAATTCTAGTTATTACCGGTACCGTATTTCTAAAATAAAAAAAAAAAGCTTTCTTTTCAGTCGTTGTGAATAGTGTTTAGCTGTATAAATAGTACCTGTAACCATCCGCTGAATAGAATAATGTCAATAGTTACAAGCGCCGAGCGGTGTCTATTGGAACTTACAATACAGCAGAGGTGAAATTATTTGGGCTCCCATTCTCATACACCACTTAGTTTCCATGGTAACGTGACGTCACGCACTAAAGAAAGATTGTATGAGTGAAGTGCGTTTCTGAGTCTTTCAGTTACGGAGAACTGTCAGATTTGTTGTAGTTGGAGTAACCAGTTTGCAGATCTAACGGTACTAACAATAGAGAAGAGTTGAAGTTGGTCTCCAAGATCGGGAGCTATTATTTAAGGGCTGTGAAATTTTACAGTACTATGTACTACCTGACTCGAGAGTAGTATCCTCATTCCTTGTGTCCAAGCAGCCACCCCTACAACGGTAAATTAGCTGGCTCTATGAGCGTATTACGAATCTCACCGGTGAGCAATCCGATGGCATCACGGTGTTCCGAATTCCACCGATGACGTCATTGATGCTCCACCGGTGTCGCACCGGTGCCATCAACTTGCAGAGGTGGTGGCAGTCTCCATCAGCCGCCATCAGTGAATCTGATTGGTTCTTGTATAGGGCGGGAATTAGCAGACGAATAACATCGTGCACTGTTGTGTCATGGCGGTGTGTTCTGCTTTAGTTCTGCTGTATTGTTTGTAATGAGCACAACGTAAAAACAATATGTTAATGGCTTATGAGCGAACATGTCAACGGACCAGTTATTACTACCGATTCAAGAAATAAATTGTTTATGCAATCTTTTCTTTGAACGAGATGGGAGTACGAAAATTTCGCAAAATTTTGCCAGTGTAGCACAGAAAACAACTTGTACAGTCGCCATGACAGCATCGATCCTTCCAGCAGTTTTGTTCCTTATTTCGCTGCAACGTGACGTCATTGATGCCACCGGACCGGTGAAATTCGGAATACGCTGTATGTTATTTTATCAGGAAAACACCCCACATAGCTTTGGATAGAGATATACTCTCCACCCTTAATTAAACTCAGACATTTTATGAAGACATTACCGACAGATTTGCGGCTTTAAAACTAGGAGGATAGATTTGGTATGCAAGAAATTGGGCGACTCCTGAAATAAATTAATTTTACTTTTGCATGTGTTCTAGAACTAGTAAAATTGTACGTAGTTTACGAATAGTAGGCCTACTCATTATATTGGTAAAACTGTTCATGCATTTGTGTATGTGAACAGCACTTCACCTATTTTTTTTACGACGAGCCGCTATTGATTTGAGGGAGGTGGGATGGGATGATAGAGACTGGATTAATCTTGCACAGAATATGGATCGATGGTGGGCTTATGTGAGGGCGGCAATAAACCTCCGGGTTCCTTAAAAGCAAGCAAGTAAGTTAGTAAGTAAGTATGTCGGTTCAAGCCTGTCGAGTATGGCGAAGTTCGATATTCGCCGATGTTCGCACTGCAGGACTGTCGTGTTCATTCCGACTTGTTGTAAAACTTTTTTTCCTGTCCTCCACTCCCCTCCCCCCTTCATGTTTTAACCACTTAAGGATTTAGCATAGATTTTACGATTAGTTTTTCATACGATATAACACTAAGTTTGTAATGTCTTGGTTACCTGCTTTATGTTCGAAAATTGCAGGACACTAGTGTGAACAACGCCCCTTCCTGAGGTTCTGGCTGATACGTACAGTATTACATCTTTTTACCAGGCAGTACATCTCACTTGACGCCTTGTATCAGAAGAATAACAATGTTTGTATACGAATACATCTGAAGTATGATTAGTGTAAGATGTTACCAGTCAGCGATGTATGCAATGGAGTGGGAAAGGAACTGACCACCATATCCCATTATCTCCTAGCTTAGTTGCCTCATGAGTGATGCCTTATTGGTGTCACGAGATTCAAACCTGTCTTCGGACAGTTGACTAAACAAGGACAAACAACAAGTGTGAACAGTGCAACTCGAAAAGTAGCTGCTGCCGAACCAATTTATTGTCCGCTACTTTTTCATGCTGCATTCAGCTTTGAAAGGCTGTCGATAATATGCGCCAATTTGTGGGAGGAAGATTATATAAGCGCCAATGACAGTTTTATAAAAACGCCAATGCCCGTATTAGAAGTGGTAACAGCAGCATACTTACAGTGCTACAGTGAAACGCCTGGAGAACGTATAAATTTAGCTAATTCTATTCCATTCATTCATTCATTCATTCATTCATACATAGTTTTCACAGAGGGCTAATCTTTCACTGTGGACACAGAATTCTCCAATCGTCCTTATTTTCGGCCTTGCTCCTAGTATTTGCAAACGATCCATATAATACCTTAATTCTGTCTGTAGTCTGATTTCTTCTGCCCGTTATTTGATTAGTATGACTATTACACTTTTACTACGTAATACTGCTTTTGACCAATAAAACGGTACGGAACGACGTGTTTCAACGAATCATGGCTGCTTATCCTACAATTATTATCACCTCCCTAACATTTCTTTTTTATCACCTCCCTAACATTTGTTTGTTTTTATCACATCCCTAGCATATTTTGTTTCATTGTTTGCCAACATTGTACTTTCAATAATTGTAACTTTTAAAATCTAAAATGATTCGTCCTTATTTCATCATCCTTAATTAAAACTTGTCTATCATTTATCTTGTTTATACAGGGACATAATTTTATTTTTACTAACATTTTTAATATTAACCTGTCTATATCTTTGGATTAAAGGTATAGCACCGGAAACACCGCTTGCTCCCCCTTCCAAGAATGGAGTTCGATGATACTGGCGTAAAATACAAATCACTTTACTAGGTAGTTCATCCATTTATGTAAACTAGGAAATATCGCAATTTTGAGTTTGATAATTTTCATTATTTTTTTAATCAAAATACAGTACTCTATTAACAGTGTTTTTACTCACGAATTGAGCTATCCATTCGGACTTATTAATTATGCAGTGTATATTATACTGTTACAGCACATTAACGTACAATATAGAGAATGAAGTTACATTGAAAAATAATCATAATATGGATATTTAAACACATTTTTGAAAATGGTGGCCGTTCATTTCGATACAGGCTTCAGTTCTTCTGTGCATATTATCGCACTATAGACTATTGTACCTAATTCCAATTACCAGTTTCGTCCTTCGTACTAGTAACTCATGTTGGAATAATTCTATACCTACTCTATAAAAGAGTAGCTACCTTACGTACTGTAAATTAATCTTCACTTCTGCCCGATCCGAAAAGATAAAATTACTCAGAAATGCTATCTACTGTCCTTTCAAGTGATTTTGTCGCAGGGTCGTAGAAGGGGGGGGGGGATAACGTGACAGTTAATTATTTAACGAAGCTCTTTTATTTAAGTTATTTTAAACAGTTGTATAACATTACGTAGACGACCCATTCCTAACAGAAATTAATGTTCTCAGAAAAGAGCTAAGACAGCCCAACTATTAGACTTTACCTCAGTACTGCATACGCGGCCTCGGTTCTGTGTGGGGAACGGTTGGAAGTTTAGTAGTAGAGGGGGTGAGAGTGACGTACATTAAAAAACTCAGGTACAATAAAAATTGAAGTAAAAATAAAATGATGTCCCTGTATTATTTAGGTTATGTTATAGCGTCTTCTGTATGAGATTATGGATAGTCACGTATCAGAAATTTAGTACAAATATTGATTATTGAAGTGGAATGCAACTGTTTTAATAAAAATGAAATTGAATCAACAAAGCTTTTTTGACTAGTAATCGCCCATAGAGTTCGATGAAGATTGTATAGTTGGCACAACTGGTAACAAAGAATACAGCTGATCATAACACATTACTGCAATCTAGTGGAATATTTGTAATGAGATGTTGCAATAATACATTTTCAAGATAGTTTAATATTGTAGTAAGTAAATTAATTTTTTTTGTATTAGAGTACTTTATTTCTTCTAATCTTTATATACTTTCTTCTAATCGTGTAACAGTCAATTAAATCCCACTCGAGGTTTGATTTTCTCTAGATAAATCAAAACCTCTAGTGATATTACTGTTGATAAATATGATCTAAAATAAAAATATTGTACTCACACATAGACTACTGCACACTCGCGAAAAAAAATATGGTCATACATAGATCTGATGTATCATCTTCTAAAATATCCATTTGCTCATTGGATAAAATTGTAAAATATTTCGAGTTGTTAACGTAACGATTTCACTATGAATAATAAAAAAAAAAACTTTAATTATTGGTAAATATAAATGAAGAAAATATATACAGGATGATTGAAAACAACACCGACAACGCTTAGTATGTTGTGCGGGATGGAATAATGATCAATTTTACGAGGGAAACCATTTCTGGAAATGCATGGTGTGGGCGCTGTGGTACGTGAAAATTCTCCTTTTGAAAAATGATAAGTTTGCCGTCCTGCACGAGCGCTGTATGGTTGTTTTGAATCATCCTGTACTCAGAAAGTATGTGCCATTTGTAGAGCATCCAAATTTTCATACTTACTGTGTAACGTAATTGGTGTTTCCACGTATGTGATGACTGACGGCAGTTGAAAAACTCTTCACCTTGACAGGATAATTCCGGAATTTGATATAAATCAAAGGGATGGGCAAAGAATGACAGTTTTATTAATGTTATAGCTCTAGATTTTGTGTCGAAAACGTAAACTCATTAAGTCTCAACCAGAGTAGACAGCTTCTGAGAAAGAGTTATGAATTCCACTACTTTTTAACTAGCAATATAACAGTATACGTCAATTCATATTTCTGTAATCCTGGTGTAAACAGAAGGAGTGTCCGCCGGATTTTCCGCTCCGATAAAACTAATGATAGCACATAGAAGACTGATAAAGAATTAGCTGGAAATGCTTCCGTTAACATGGATTACAGTGTTGAAGCATAGGTATCTGTCAAGGACTTCAAACATTGTATGTCACTAGGAGTGGATGTTCATGTAACGAAATGAAATGATTAGCCTAAATATGTCCCGTTGAGGGCAAAGGCTCTATTTGTCTCACGCAGTGAGCTACTCCGCATAAAAGACGTTTGCATGTATGGAATTGTTCACTTGGTTGACATTCTGCACTGTTCTGATATTGTTCACCTAACTTGTTTCTGTCACACTGGTTTTAGTCACTATCCACTTGTCTTCTTAGGTTTTTCCAGTCGTTCCCATTTCTTGCTCTGCTTGACCAATGGCTTCCTACACGTTCTCTGAAGAGGTCGGCCCATCTTCTTCTTGGTCTTCCGCGTGATCTCACCCATGTGGAAGTAGTATATGTACATTTACAGTCTTACTAATAAACCGTGTACAGTTTTTATACTAGACTTATGCAGAGTTGAGACAGAAAACGTTACTAATAAACCATGCAGAAGCGATGGACGTATAAACAGGCTGTAACTATACAATGGGAATTGCTTTGCAGTAGTTATATACACGAAACCCCTTGTTTAAGCGTAGTATATAGAGAAAAAAATGGCCGCCCCTCTAACAGCTGTTCGTATCGACTGTCATTTTATGAAGATGGTTGCCTAGTAACCAAAGAAGAACAAACCAAAGAGCACAGAATAATTAGAATAATATTACTGTAGCTTGTACTCTTTGACCAAAATATAGTATGGTAATCGATTAGAGCCAGTTGTACTATCGATACTTAACATGCCGCACTAGAGCGCTCTACCGGATGCAATAGAGAACCTCAGATATTCTATTATCTTTCGTAACGAAGTAATGATCAAACTATGACGTAGCTGTGTAACAGTTGTACTGTTATACGTAGTAAGGAATTTACACACGACTTATAAACGAGTTACTCATTGTATAAGTATAAGACAGTTAAACGTCTGTATATAGAGTTTTTATTAGTAAGACCGTTAAGAAAAAAAATGTTTGGGCAGATTCTTTTTCTTTCATTTTGTTATATTACATAGATCTTACATTAGCAATGAAACTTTAAGATGTGAAACAAGTCACAATTTTACAAGATTACAAATACAATTATAGTTTTTACAATTTTTACAATATTTTACAATTTTACAATTTTGCAATTTTCTACAATATTTTGGCGAGATGTAGTAAGATGAAGTGAGGCCCGAAGATTCGCCAAAAGATTATCTGGCATTTGCCTTATGGTTTGGGGAAAACCTCGGAAAAACCCAACCAGGTAATCAGACCAAAGGGGGTGAAATGAAGTGAGGCCGAGGACTCGCCATAGACCATCAGGCATCAGTCCCACAGTAGGGAAAACCTCGGAAGAAACCAATTAATGAGACCAAACGGGGTATCCAACCTAAGCCCGAGCGCAGCTCAGGATCAGCAGGCCAGCGAGTCTGCCGACTGAGCTACATCGATGGTTATACTAAAGATATACAGTACATAGCCAATCAGATTATTAAATTTACAAATGCAGATTCTTAATAACACATTGTCCAAGTCGGGATCGAAATGATGCCAGCATAAATGTTTAGGTAGGTCCTACATTTTTTGCATAACATTGAAAGAAAAAAAAAAGTCTACCTGGTTGGCGAGTTGGTATAGCGCTGGCCTCCTATGCCCAAGGTTGCGGGTTCGATCCCGGGCCAGGTCGATGGCATTTAAGTGTGCTTAAATGCGACAGGCTCATGTCAGTAGATTTACTGGCATGTAAAAGTACTGCGGGACAAAATTCCGGCACATCCGGCGACGCTGATATAACCTCTGCAGTTGCGAGCGTCGTTAAATAAACCATAATTTTTTTTTGAAAGAAAATGTCTGTTTTTTTAATATAAAACTTACAATTGATAGGCCTAGTGTTAAAAAATTAATTAAATAGTAATATGCGTTACAAGAGCGGTATGTTGAAGTTTTCATGCTCGAGGAAACGTTTGAAAAAGCGAAACGTAGTTGAGCTTTTTTAATTTCCGAGAATTGAAAGAAAACATACCGCTCGTTTATCGTACATTATTTTGTGCGAAGATTGTTTATTTCATATCTGAAAGAGGAATTTCTAATTAGTTGCAATGAAATCTCCATCTTGCTTTCTGTTCAATGACGGCAAATTTGCAAAACAAAAATATTTATCTTCAACATTGTTGCTTTAAAATGTTTTTTTATTACACTCCAGCAGGCCGTGATATACGTCTGTATTTTTTTCCCTCAATCTATGATGAGTCTGGAATCTTGTTGATTTTTTCATGGCTTCCTTAATGTTACTTGCATCACGAATGCAGTAACTTTAGTGGAGTTGTAGAGTATACTTAATTTTTGCAAATATTTAAAAACAATAATTAACAGTGCAGTTTAGGTGAAATTGCAGTGGTAAGTTTCCAATTTACAATCGTTACTATATTGAACGTCTCTAAAAATAATATGTTAAAAGTCTAAAGCAGTAAAATCAATATGTCACTTAAGCGGTAAGAAGAGGGAAATTGTTATGTGTGTTAGGTTGGGAATACCGAATGTGGAATTTTAGACTTTCCGCGGATTGGTTTGGTGCGGAAACCAAGCAAATACGCACGATCTCGCACAAAAGTTAATACCTACCGTATACCTTTTACAATGGACGGTACCGTTTCGGCACTGATGTGCCATCGTCAACGTTTGGTGAATTCCTACTGCATCAGACCGTCTTGTCTCTAGTTTCGTTGTTTCCTGTCGTGTGTGTTAGATATATGCTGTTGTGGTAGTGGTGGTGGGGGTTGTTTGTATGTTACTTACTATTACATCGAATAATATGTGTGGTAAAACCCTAGGAAACTTAGCTTCAACCACCATGAATGTCATGTTCCTCGGAGACGGGTAGTGAACCAGAGCTCGGTTGCATGGTGTTTTACGAGCTAGCCGTGAGCCACAAAGGTGACTAAGCTACTGTCTTCTATTTCGTTAAAGTATTAAAAGCACTGCTGCTGAATCGCATCTTATGGCTGCGTAACTGCCTGCTCATTCCTCTTTCTTAGCATTGAGTTTCGCGTGAACCATTATTGTCCAGTTTTGACGCTAGAGCGCAGCAAGTAACTGCGGTTAGTTTGGCTATGCTAAATGTGCATATTGAATTATAATTTTTAATTTGAAATCCTAATAGTACATTATGCAACGAGCCTATAATGAAGGTAATTAAGAAGCGAGTATGGACATTTATGAAACTCGCTTGCGCTCGTTTCATAATTTTCATAAGAACTTCTTAATTACCATTATAGGCGAGTTTCATACGACTTTTTATGCTCGACCATATTTCTAACTTGATATTATTAATTTTCTTTGTATCTGACCTTGACCAATGTCCCGTATGTTGTGAGATGTGCGCAGACGCGAAAGTATTGATTTTTTCCCAGTAACAGATGTTCACATTGACCTTGGTAGGCCATAAGAACCTACAGAGATAACATTGAAATTAAATTAGACACTGAAAAACGAGATGACAAATTGAATTTATTTGAATATTATTGACAATTAACGCTAATTATTATAGTAACAGAACATAACCTTCTGCGACAGTATTGGATTTCCAGCCTCCGTGACTTTTCGCTAATTCTCTTTCGATTGCATATCCGAGAATAATCCATACTTGCGGTTTTATAACGGTAGAAAGCTGACCTGTCATTTGCTGAACAGTTGTAATCTGAGTCGTCATTGGCTGAAAGACCTGACCTTTAATGAGTAGGTGTACTTTAATGACATGCATTAAAGGTCTGCTACCAGGTGTATAATTACTACATTTCGGCATGGTCGAGCATAAAAGTAATTACAGTGTATGTAAGAAACTGTTTATTAATTATGTGTCTTTTTCTTTTAAATATATGGAAGTAAGAAATACTCGACTTAAAATACGTTTGGTTAAATGTTGTTTTCCAAACAAGATTTGTTGTAAGAGATATAAAATTTGGTTTCCTAAAAATAACACTATTAATTATAATATATTTACAATGGTGTTAAGTTTTTCTTATTAAAATCTTAAACTAATTTCTTGTAATTTTAAATGTAACTTATGTCATCCATGGTATTACAGCAACATGAAAGTGGAAAGGATCGGAACACTGTATCTCGTAAAACACAGTGAATTATAACTTAATAGTTCCAAAGGTTATTGTTTAGTCAACTGTTCGAAGACAGGTCTGTACCTCAAAAGTGATACTAAGACGGCACCACTTATGTATGAGACAACTAGGCCAGGAGATAATGGGATAGATTTACTGGTTCCTTTTCCCCTCCATCGCCGACTAGCTACACACCTATTACACTAGTCAGACTTCAGATGCATACAAATAATTGTTCTCCCTCTGACACATATCGTCAAGTGAGATGTAGGCTACTGCCTGATAATAGATATACGTATCAGCCAGAACCTCAATCAGACGGAGTACAGACACTCATTCTACCTCACTTCGATTATTGCGACGTTTTGTTCAGTGATCTCAGGATGATTCCGCTCAGAAACTACAGCGTGTTCATAACGCGTGCGTCAGCTTCATTTGTAATGTTCGATGCTATGATCATATCTCACCTTCTTTCGAGAAGTTATCATGGGTTAAGTTACATGAGAGGAGAAATCTGCACTCACTTTCTCTCTTATATCGAATTATGCACACTTCATCCCCCTATTATTTATTCGCTCGTTTTCATACTCTCTCTCGCTATCATAATATTAATACTCGATCACAACGCGATAACAGGCTAGAAATTCCACTTCACACATCATCTCTGTATTCCTCATCTTACACTGTTGCTACCTCTCGTCACTGGAACTCTCTGCCGCCTGAAGTCAAGGGCTGCCGAACATTGAAATCTTTCAAATCCAAGTTAGAAAATTATCTTATGACGAGTTGCCAAACTAACTTACTATTATGACAAGTGTTGTATTGCATGTTTCCACGTATTCACTTTTTTTAAATGTTCTAGTGATATTTAACTTATTTTATATTTTTGTTTTCATATTTTCCGATAATGGTATATCTCTAATGTGATAAGTTGAGCTATATATAATCATAATTTTCCTTACTGTGTATACTTAAAAATATTGTATTCATTGTATGCTTTGTACTGCACTATTCTATTACTACTATTAGTATTATTATTACTATTAGGCCTATTATTATTATCATTATCATTATTATTACTATTCTTATTTATTATTATTATTATTATTATTATTATTAATTGTCTTATTTTTTTATACTTTGTATGCCTCATTTATTTTGACCTGCTGTTCACATTTTATTATGCTTTTTTATTTCTTTCTGTATGTTATATATTATTGTCTGATTTCTTCTTACTTGTTGTTTACTTTTATTATTATTATCTTATTCAGTTTTGTGTGTAAAATTGTAGTGTATTTTGTACATTTGTAGTGTTTTTGTAACGCAATTTTTACTCCTGGTTGAGTGCTAGAGAAGATCGTATGGCCTTAACTCTGCCAGGTTAAATAAATCATAATTATTATTATTATTATTATTATTATTATTATTATTATAAATGATCTGTTTGCAGTATTTTACTCAGCATTTCTTTTCATTGTTTTTTTAGGGAGGATTTTTTTTTAAATGAGCGCAAAATTTACCACACTTCGAATGGGCCTTTTTATGTGTGAGGAAGTTACTTTCTGGCAATACTGAACTTAATAAAACCCTAGATCATAACCATATTGTCGTTAATTTGAACAGCGATTTCCAATAATCTCTTAACTCGGTTACAGGAAACATATTTTTCTTTGTAAATATGTTTAAACTTGTTGAAATATTTCATATCATTTCGAACATTATTTTTATTACGTTAATTGATTTTAAATATAATTTTAGTAAACGTCTAAAGCAAGCATAGGCCTACATATATCATTGTATTTTTATAATACAAACCTGTTAAATAGAACTTGTGTTTGGATGTAGTATCGTTTAAAAAAATAAATTTTAAGTTCAGTATTAATATTAAGCACTGCGGGAGGATCCGGAACCCTGGACCATCGTTTCCCTAAGCCCTTGTCTCTTCTGATATTTAAGAACGTCGTAACAATAGTTATTTTAGGGTACTTTGCATATACTGATAATGCTAATAGCGATAGGCACTACCTGCCACCTAGCAGAAAATTAACTTTTTTTTCATTACTCGCACATAAGTGCTGGTTGAGCAGGCAGTGTAAGCAACCATAAGATGCGATCCAGCAGGGAGTGATTAAAAGATAATTTAAGAACAGTGATTAATACGGAATTAAAACATTCGAGTATATTGTGTTTTATATGTGGTAAAACGAAAAAATTAAGAAATGGTACAACTGTATATCGGACGAGATGCAATGGTGGGTCAAGGGCCAAGTCAGAAAATCGGAACGTCTGGAATCCTTAATGAATGCAAGTGGTTGTCGGTGAGGCCAAAGTCTCTCGAATAGCAATTACATCTTACTTTAATGGCACAGTTATTCTGCGGGGTCAGTTGGGGGAGAACCTGACAAGAACGGGCGTCAAGCCTCTGAATTCATTCATTCATTAGTACAGAGCCGACCTACTTGAAAACATCTGTCAACTCGCTTCCAGGAACTCATTACGCAAACAATTGTTTCCCAGGAAACCGCAGTTAACTTTAAGCTTACAGTAGTTCTACATACTATCTGACCTCTGTGTGGAAGTGTAGGCAGCTTTCGTTGTGGAAACAATGCAAACTTTTCACTCTCAACTAACATTTCATCGAGTTGCCCTATTTACGTAGCCTAAAGATATTGTAAGATATTGTTGTAATTACTACTACTACTACTACTACTACTACTACTACTACTACTACTACTACTACTACTGCTACTACTACTACTACTACTACTACTACTGCTTACAAATGACTTTCAAAGAACTCTGAGGTTCATTGCCGTCCTCTTATAAGCCGTCAACAAGAACAAGATTAATTTAGTCTCTAGCGTCATATTCCACTTCTCTCAAATCCATATTAATATTAGCCGCCACGGCGTGACACAGTCGGTTAAGGCGCTCGCCTGCCGGTCTGAAGTTGCGCTCGGGTCGAGTTCGATCCCCGCTTGGGCTGATTACCTGGTTGGATTTTTTCCGAGATGTTCTACAACCGTAAGGTGAATGTCAGGTAATATATGGCGAATCCTCGGCCTCATCTCGCCAAATACCATCTCACTATCATCAATCTAATCAACGCTAAATAACCTTGTAGTTGATACAGCATAGTTAAATAACCAACTAAAAAAAACATAGCCTATATTAGCCTCCCGTCTACTTCTCGGGCTCCCCAAAGATCTTTATCCCTCAGGTCTTCCGACTATATGCATTTCTCGATTCACCCATACGTGTTACGTCTCTTGCCCATCTAAAACTTCTAGATTTAATGTTTCTAATTATGTCAGGTGAAGAATACAATGCTTGCAGTTCTGCGTTGTGTAATTTTCTCCATTCTCCTGTAACTTCATCACTTTTAGCTCCAAATATTTTCTTAAGCACCTTATTCACGAATACCCTTAACCTCTGTTCCTCTCTCAAAGTGAGAGTCCAAGTTTCACAAGTCCATACCTGTGGAGTAACGGTTAGCGCGTCTGGCCGCGAAACCAGGTGGCCCGGGTTCGAATCCCCGTCGGGACAAGTTAGGACAAGTTACCTGGTTGAGGGTTTTTTCCAGGGTTTTCCCTCAACCCAATTTGAGCAAATGCTGGGTCACTTTTGGTGCTGGACCCCGGACTCATTTCACCGGTATTATCACCTTCACCTCATTCAGACGCTAAATAACCGAAGATGTTGATACTGCGTCGTAAAACAACCTACTTAAATAAATAAATAAATAAATAAATAAATAAATAGATAAATAAATAAAATAAAACTTTCACAACCATACAGAACAACCGGTATGTAACTGTTTTATAAATTGTAACTTTCAGTATTTTTGAAAGCAGATTGGATGACAAGCTTCTCAACAGAACAATAGCAGGCATTTCTCATATTTATTCTGCGTTTAATATCCTCTCGAATGTCCTTATTTTGTTAGTGTTGAATTTTCTCACTTTTTCGAAGGATAATTTTTCAATTTTTATATTCCCATTTCGTACTATGTTCTTGCTTGCCTGAGTTAAAGAGATACTTTTAGTAATGACTAAATGACTATCAAAATATCTTATTCAGTCCTGTCTGCTGCTTTCGGCCAATTCGAAAGCATTTATCATCGATCGCTTCCTAAATTTCTCCCATATATTTCTTTTGTGATTATAATGTAATTAACGAAAAATTATTATAATCTAATTAACGGAAAAGTATATCATTTTCATTGTACGGGTATATTAATTATAATTTTCATTGCTGAACCATTTACATATTCTAGTACCAGAAAGAATTCGCTACATACTCCATATCGTACAACATGTATTGCGTTTATGTCAGTCGATAACTATATGACATCCTGAATCAGTAAAAAAATTTAAATCACCCGACTTCATTCAATTTCCGAAGCATGCTCTCTTCACTTGTTTTTCACTAATAACGCAAAATACACATGATACAAGTGTGTGATGTTCTTGGAGTGTCAAGAAATGTTTTGTCAAGTCTTTCTCGCGACTTAACAGACTTCAGTAGCTTCGCAGATTTGTGTTTGCTACAGAGTGATTTATAGTAATCGATTGCTATTGGTTATGAAAGACATTATTGGCAACCGATGCAGAACGGAGTTCATCATCCCTAGATGTTTTTTCCAACAAAACTACACGGATGAGTTATGTCAGTAAAATATCCAGCTACATAAATTCCGCAGCAGATATAATAAATGAAGAGCAAAGTTTTACTTTGTCAGTATACGATATATATATATATATATATATATATATATATATATATATATATATATATATATATATATATATATATATATATATATAAACAGTTGCCCAAAGAGAAAAAAAGATAGATTTAGTAATTTTAACAAATCTCACCACTAAGCTTACTGTATTTCTGATATTGAAACAGTGCTAGGTTTTTCTTTTATCTTGTCGCATTCCAAATACATACCTATAAGCTATATGAAATATTACTAGAGATGGTAGATTTTAGCAACTTAAAATTAAAACTTTTACGATTTGAAAGTCAAATATAGAATTTTATGGCATCTTTAATGGCAGGATTAGCATTTTATAGCTTTTTGAGATGGAATATTTATATGGATAATTTAGTAGTAGAAATTCAATATCATCAAGTTTAATAATAATAATAATAATAATAATAATAATAATAATAATAATAATAATAATAATAATAATTTATTTAATACTTTACACTTGAGCTACATTAGGCATTGCAGCCCGAAAGAGCAAAAGCTCGTGCTCGGGCGCAGTTCAGATCAGTTATACAAAATATATCACAAAATTAAGAGAGTTCATTGAGCACAATAACATTAATAAGTGGTAAAATAATACAGCATGTAATAATAGGGTCTATATACAAATAGAAAATACAGAAGTACATAAATATTAGAGTATCAAATTTTAACTCAATTAGCTTAAACAATTAAACAATTAATCTGATTTGTTTCTTAGATCTATGTAAGTTAAGTGTACTTAGCACAGGGTAAGCTCTAATTAATTCATTATATATTTTGGGTCCAAAACTTCTGCTGTGTTTTAATCCGGCAGTTGTGTGGAATTTCGGAATATTTAGAAAGGAACTGTAATTTTGTCTGGTATGGTATTCGTGAGGATCAAACTTAAATTTATTGTGGTTTTTATGGAAGTAAATCAGCAATGTTTGTTTATAAATTTGTTCTAGATTTGATACACCAAATTCCTGAAAAATTAATTTTAATAGCATTTGCATTTTCTACATTTTCCAGTTAAAGTTCTTGAAAAAAATAAATTACTTTAGAAAACATATAAAATTACAGTGAAATTGTGGTGGTGGTGGTGGTGGTAGTGGTAGTGGTGGTAGTGGTAGTGGTAGACTTATTTCTACTGGCAGAGTTAAGGCCATGAAGTCTTCTCTTCCAACCAGTATTAGAACAATAGCAGAAATACAGGAACAATATACAATTAAAAAAAAAATAAATAATAATAATAATAATAATAATACTAATAATAATAATACTAATACTACTACTACTACTACTACTACTACTACTACTAATAATAATAATAATAATACTGTAGTAGTAAAATGAAAACAAGTTTAGTTACATGTAATTCTAAAAATCAAACAAATTATAGTAATGTGAATCGAATTGTTAAAATAATAGAGAACATTTTTATGTTAAAAATAAAAATCGTATATTATAAAAAATTATATTTTAGGAAAGCTCACAGTCTAAGCAGTCTAATTGACAACCGGGTATTGAAATTAGTAAATGTCTGACAGCCCCTTAAGGTATGAGGTAGGGAGTTCCAACGGCGGGAAATTGAAACGGTGAATGATGAAGAGTATCAGGAAGCATTATGATGAGGTATATTCAATGTACCGATGATCTGAGATCGAGTATTTAGGTTATGGTTGGAGCATAAATACACAAGACGAGATGACAGACTACTCGGGGCTGAGGTGCGCAGAATTTGTAATGGAAGAGAAAGACAGTGTAAAGTTCTGCGATAGTTAAGCCGGAGCCAAGATTCCAACATTAAACATGAACATTAAAAAACATGCCGAAAGATGATGATATGATGATAATAATAATAATAATAATAATAATAATAATAATAATAATAATTTTATTTTCCCTGGCAGAGTTAAGGCCATCAGGCCTTCTCTTCCACTCAACCAGGATCAAATCACATACAAAAAAAATACATACCGGTATACAAATATTAACTTAAAAATAATAATAAACGTAATTAAGTAAAAAAAGAGAGATTGAATACATATACACAATCAGTATTAACTTTAAAATAACAATAATAAAAATATGGTGTGATTTTATCTTGACCTATCTTGTTACTCAGTCACAATCGTCCGCTGCAACATAACATAACATAGACTTATTTGAATGAACACTGTATCTAGAGAGGTTGCATAGGCAGCCAATATTCTACCATTTAGCGCGAGACAGATCAGTTGAAAACTCGAGAGGTTTGACCAAACTATTTGAAGAATTATAAGAACCTGTATGTAGCGGGATCTTCATATAGATGCTGATTCTTGGAGGAAACAAACTCATGAAATATGACTTTGCTCTTGTTTCGCAGAAACTAGTAAATTTTCTCACTTTATAGCCTACTCATTTTCACATTAATCATAATTGTGAAAATCTGCCATCTCTAAATGTTGCAATACTGCAGAAATGAATTATACAAATTAAAAAAAAAAACGTTTCCAACATTCTGATCAAGAAGATTTGTTGATATGCCGCCTCTCTCTACGATTTATCTAAAGATATGAAGAGACTTCGACTGCATTCATCATTTTCTATGAGCCAGTTCCATGATGATGAAGGCCTATAATTTGTCTTGTAGTTGTATTGTATTTCTGATGATGTGGAAAAGAAAGTCTGATGGCATTTATTCCACGAGAGAAATAAATAAATAAATAAATAAATAAATAAATAAATAAATAAATAAATTACATACTGCTCTTAGGCCGCCTTACCATCTTTTCGTATTCTGCTAATACCCATAGTGTTATTTTTTTTAATTGTTGCAGCACGCAATGTTGCATTTTTTTGCAAATATTGTAAGTCTTTTCCATGTCACAAAGTTGAATCACATTGTAGATGTATATTATTACTATTTAATACGAGAGAAATTCGTACCGGCACCGGGAATCAAACCCAGACCTTTCAGCTCTGCGCGCTGAGCGCTCTTTCCAACTGAGCTATGCCGGGACACGATCCACGGCGCTGGCCGAACCCCTTTCGTAATGATTTTACGGCCTTACTCGTGTCCCGGCATAGCTCAGTTGGAAAGAGCGCTCAGCGCGCAGAGCTGAGAGGTCCCGGGTTCGATTTCCGGTGCCGGTACGAATTTTTCTCGTATTAAATAGTAGACTAATAATACATATTGGCTACTTCATAGTAGCCGTGTAATATTCAATAAAGTGGGCGAGACCTCATACAAAATGAATATGTGATGTTGTAGGTGTATATTATGTATATTGACCACACAGTTTTCTTTCTTTCGACATTACGCACACAATGGGTTATCAATTGTCAACGGCTGGGACTATACGTGATGATGAGTAGACACTGTTAGTACGAACGTTCCCCGCGACTGCTTAGCGCTTGGTTGGATTATAAGGAAATTTGAGTACAAGTCAGGAAATATTCCTGTCCCAAATAACCACTACGAATTTAGATTTTTTTTGGAAGTATTTTATCTGGAGCCCCTGGCATGGAAAACCGATGCTGTAGCTGCCGTTTCCAAGACTGCAATTCAACAAAAACATCTCGTTTACGTAAAACAGAATGGTTTATTGTCTTCTGGGTCGGAAGAGGAAGACTATGAACTCTTGAGTCCATTATCGCTTCTTTACCTACTCCCTCCTTCCAAATGTCATAACAGTGTTTATACTGGTTCAAAACAAACTCCCACATCTGGCCTCTTGCAGGCTGCATCCACAGTGGGAACGCTGTGTAGACAGGAAGACAGTGAGGTGGTGTCTCAATACCAGGGTTCACCCTGGGGACAGCTACTGTGCATTGTCTGCGTGGTCTCTATCGGAAATGTCAACTATCACCTCTGCTTCGAATGACAACGGATGGCTCAATTTCTATACGACAGGTTTAGGTCTGCATTCAAAGGCTACCGCACGTTTATCAAGCTGTATCCCTTGAATTTCCTTTCCAAAGAGAAAGACGACACATTAATAAATTTACCATATTTTCTGTGTATTTATATTCCAATAGTGGCTTGTGCAGCAAATGCTGCGAACTAAGTTCATTAGACGTTCTAATAAAAATTTTTCAGATTTATTTTCAATGAAGTTATTTGCTTCCATAATGATAAAACATACTCCCTCTGAATGGTTTTTTTTTATGCCAAATACATTTTCTTGAATCTATCCATCCACCTTCAGTTTTTGAGTTTCAACGTGAAAACGCAAGTAACAATGTCAGGACGATCAGTGGGTTTTTCATGTGGGAGTAAAGCAATAGCTATTTCAGGTCATAGAGAGTAAAATCATTTTATCCTGCTAAGAGATCTTGCTGAAATGATCGGGAGACTACAAAATTTTGTGGGCCTCTTATTTTATCAGTAAATAATAACTTTTGGCATTTCCTTAGGAACTGCAATTTTTACGCTCTCTCGAGCCAATACTGAAGAGAATGACGCATATAAATATCTACACCACACCGCCAGTAAGTATATGAAAAAGACCCTACCCCACTTGATTAATAACTATAAAAATATTTGATTTTAATAACAATATTATTATCTTACGTGAGTTTTGTAGTTTATATTTAAATAACAGCCGCCACTCAGTAAATTATAGAAATGAAGATCTAATTTAAGATATTCTCTACTTACTTACTTACTGGCTTTTAAGGAACCCGGAGGTTCATTGCCGCCCTTACATAAGCCCGCCATTGGTCCCTATCCTGAGCAAAATTAATCCCTTCTCTATCATCATATCCCACCTCCCTCAAATCCATTTTAATATTATCTTCCCATCTACGTCTCGGCCTCCGTAAAGTCTTTTTCCCTCCGGCCTCCCAACTAACACTCTATATGCATTTCTGGATTCGCCCATACGTGCTACATGCCCTGGCCATCTCAAACGTCTGGATTTAATGTTCCTAATTATGTCAGGTGAAGAATACAATGCGTGCAGTTCTGTGTTGTGTAACTTTCTCCATTCTCCTGTAACTTCATCCCTCTTAGCCCAATATATTTTCCTAAGAATCTTATTTTCAAACACCCGTACTCTCTGTTCCTCTCTCAAAGTGAGAGTCCAAGTTTCACAACCATACAGAACAACCGGTAATATAACTGTTTCATAAATTCTAACTTTCAGATTTTTCGACAGCAGACTGGATGATAAAAGTTTCTCAACCTAATAATAACACGCATTTCCCATATTTATTCTGTGTTTAATTTCCTCCCGAGTATCATTTATATTTGTTACTGTTGCTCCCAGATATCTGAACTTCTCCACCTCTTCAAAAGATAAATTTCCAATTTTTATATGTCCATTTCGTACAATATTCTGGTCACGAGACATAATCATATACTTTGTCTTTTCGGGATTTACTTCCAAACCTATCTCTTTACTTGCTTCCAGTAAAATTCCCGTGTTTTCCCTAATCGTTTGTGGATTTTCTCCTAACATATTCACGTCATCCGCATAGACAAGCAGGTGATGTAACCCGTTATCCTGGACTTTCCTAATGGCATACTCTAGAGCAGCTATGGGGACTATCAGCAAAGTAGGGAGGGAACGCTCCTACTCACCCCACATTCGTTTGTTTGACAGGCTAGGGGTAACGCAGTTGTTTTGCTAAGTCAAGTGCAGTGGTGGATTCGACATACCTTGCGCATCGGTAATTTCTCCGCTCTTATTTCTTGTTTCAAAATCTTTACAGTATTTTTTTATAGGAAGTACACGTATCATACAATAATTATGACGGCCACCTATTGTCATTAGGCAAATTATATATTTTTCAATTGTATAACCATTCCTTTATCATGTGCACAAACAATTCTTGAACTGCCTTGTGATCGACATAATAAAGTATTTTTTTTAACAATAAAGAAAAAAGCAAAGCTCCATTGTCATTTAACTGCACAATATATTGAAAGATACAATGCTCAACATAATAAATTGTTTGTTTTTAAGACCAATGAAGTAACTAAGCTCCATTGTCATTTAACTTGAAAACATATTAAACAAAATATGAGATATGAATGAAACGAAATGCTACTGTAGGCTTATACTGCTGGTTTTCATTTTTTTCTTGTTGATTGCCCTCGAAATTTCTTGTTATTAACTAAAAAGCATATATTTGGCTCTAAAAAAAGAACAACTCAACCGTGGTACTGAAACTAAATGCATGTCTGTGATCCTAGACTTGGAGATACTTTTGGTCATATTCATTTTGAAAAGAAAAACAGCTCACAACAGTAAGTTAAGCCAAACATAGATACCATACGCATTGTAAATGTGCGCAGATTAGGGAATTGCTCCTCTGGTAGGTATTTAAAGAGATCTAATTCATTTTTTCCTAAACACTTTAGTAGCGTACTCTTTTGCATCTCTATAGTGGCTCTAATGCTTGGGTAACATCAAATACAAATGGATTATTGAACAGACACATCTCCATGTCCATTGCAGTTACTTCTGAAAATCTTTCTTGGAAAGAGAACGCATCAAGTTGGCCTAATATGCACTCAAAGTTTTAAATAAGTTCAGTTCCAGATACTTAATAAAATAATAAGTATCTAAATCCTAAAAATACCATAAACATATTTTGTTTTGTATCTTTTCACAAATATTACGAAAATAGCTTTTAAAATTGTAAATAAAAACTTGTAAGATCAACGAGTCCGCTTTATGCTTTCGACCAAAGTGGCGTTTAATATTGAAGCGTTTTATATGCGCAATCTTAAACCTACATATTAAGCAACAGACTTTCTTCTTTTTGTAAGTAACAAAAAATTCTTTCTGCCACTCTTCCTGAAACTGATGTCCCGAGATCGAAGCCATACCCGCCACTGAATGAAGCGTGTCTAGAGAAGCACCAGACGGAGGAGAGGGTCGGTGGAGTGAGGTAAGGCGGTTTTGAGTGCAGTGGCCCTTCGGAGCCATTTTTCCCCATGGTTGCTCTAGAGCAAAGTTAAAAAGTAAAGGTGATAGTGCATCTCCTTGCTTTAGCCCACAGTGAATTGGAAACGTATCCGACAGAAACTGACCTATACGAACTCTGCTGTACATTTCACTGAGACACATTTTAATTAATCGAACTAGTTTCTTGGGAATATCAAATTCAATAAGAATATCATATAAAACTTCTCTCTTAACCGAGTCATATGCCTGTTTGAAATTATGAATAACTGATGCACTGTACCCTTATACTCCCATTTTTTCTCCATTATCTGTCGAATACAAAATATCTGGTCAATAGTTGATATATTACGCCTAAAACCACATTGATGATCCCCAATAATTTCATCTACATATGGAGTTAATCTTCTCAAAAGAATATTGGACAAAATTTTGTACGACGTCAACAAAAGTGATATTCCTCGAAAGTTACTACAGTTAGTCTTGTCCCCCTTCTTAAAGATAGGTACGATAATGGACTCCTTCCATTGTTCTGGTACAATTTCCTTTTCCCAAATAGCAAGTACAAGCTTATAAATTTCGTTAGATAATACGCTTCCACCCTCTACTTATATAACCCCAAAACGTTTCATTATCATATCATCAATATACATTAATAGGTCTATGTATAATTAATGAAAAATAGTCGCATCATGGCATTAACTATAATAATATTTAATTTTTAATGGTAATAATGTCATCAAATCACCTCAAGTTTTGTAGTTTTTAATATCCAATACGCAGCTGTACTCAGAAAATTACACACCACAAAATCAGACCTGTAAATTAATTTTAGTAAGTCTTGAAATTTTTAATAACCAATTTAATTTGAGGTCTAAATATGTCAGCATTCTTGCAGATCATGGTCTTCGTGTAATATTGTTTACTGTAGTGTGTGTTTTCTTTTATTCTGAAATGCGATTAGTTAGTGACGACAGATGGATTTTAGAAAATAGGAATATTATGTTGAAAAGTACTATTTTTCTGAAAACCTTTGGGTTCCAAGCTTCAGAATGAGGGGTCATTTATTAAAATCCGTTCAGCCGTTTTCCCGTAATTTCCATTACCAGTTCAAATTATATATATATATATATATATATATATATATATATTAATAACTTCTGACTACTAAGTTTTAGTCGATTGGTTACCCTACCAAACTCCTTGATTCAGTTTAAAAACCATGTTGGGTCCGTTAAGCTGTATGAATTAACAAAGTTTTATTAATAATGCCGTCAAACTTATCCAGTTATTTGGAATAACACAAATGTTTTATTTTAACATGTTGATGAATGTTTTCGGTTCAAAGAAACATCATCAGATCTCCAATAAACCTACAAAATCTTATGAACAAAGTATTATAAACAATCAGTGAAATCATGCTTTCGCCATATGAAACAACAGAAGTAACTGTATGATTCGCAGGCCATGTTATCGCGGAACATTGCCATCCAATAGTAAATCAGGGGAAAGACACTCAAATAGAAATACAGTAAAAAATTAGTGTTGCACTGCTGTATTGAATTTTACCTAATTATACTTTATTTCATATGAAAAAAAAAGGTTGTGAAACGAATTAAGCTGAGTTTGCATTGCTTTTATGGAGAAAGTCGCTTCGATGTGGGAGTGTTTCGGATTAAGAGCATGTTTTTGAAACGAATTATGCTCGTAATCCAAGGTTTTACTGTATATAGAGTTTCGTGTTTGTTTTAAATTTAATTTCAAGTTTTGGTTTTGTAGGCTATATAATTTTTGGAGCTTTTTTTGTTACAGTAATATTTTGTTGTATAGGCCTAGACCAGTGATGTCAAAGCAAGCGCATTTTTCTGACCTTGACGTCATGCGCGGGCATCAAGCGCTAGGTATGGAAGGAGGAAGGATTATGTATATGAATAAACAACCTGTTGGATTAAGAAAACAGTGGTGTACAAACTTCAAACGGAACGTGAAATTTTATGTCGTTATTTTTATATGACTTCTTTCTGTTTGGTATTATGTTTATTGTCTGTAAAACAAAAGTGCTAACACCAATTTATTAACATTGCAGTTGTTTTAAACGTTAATAACACAATAAAGATTTAAGAAGGAATATTCACATAAATTCCATAATAGTACAACTATACTGTACTAAGGGAATGAAACACATCATCCGAAAGAAAGAGATTGAGTGTGACATAATAAGTTGGAATTGATATTGATGGTATTTTTAGCCTTGTTAAAGTAATCGATAAATTAATTAAAACAATATTATAGTACAAAGCAAAGTTACCTAGGTACTGTAAATGTTTTAATTGTAACTAATATTACATAACAAAACTCTTATCGCATTATGCTTTTAAGTAGATACTGGTGCGCAACTTCCTATCATCAGGATATTAAATTATTATCTCGAAATCCGCTGAAGCTATAGAGCTGAAAAAACACATGGGCAAGTATATTTTGCTTATGATGTAACAGTAGTTTCTTTGTTAATCCGTTTGCTTACAAACATTTTCCATGCGAATAATGCGAATATTTTCAAAATGTTCAATACCCTATCGTCAATAATACGTATTTACGATATATTAGATTTACGAAAACATTGTTTCAGTACCTGTAAGGCTACTAAATAAACATACCTTAAAATTTAACTTTCCTGTAAGAAAGTTAAGAAATTATTCCTTTTAAATAAAAAAGCAAACTTGTAAAAAAGTAGCATTAAAATTAAAACTTACATTCTTATAAATGCACTTATACAGGGACATCATTTTATTTTTACTAACATTTTTAATATTAACCTATCTATACCTTTAGAGAACCGGAAACACCGCTTGCTCCCCCCTCCAAGACTGGAGTTCGATGATACTGGCGTAAAACATAAATCACTCTACTAGGTATAGGATGGAAGAAAAGTAGTTCATCTATTTACGTAAACCAGGAAATATCGCGATTTTGAGTTTGATAATTTTCATTAGGTTTTTCTTTAATCAAAGTACAGTACTGTATTAAGAATAAGTGATTTTACTCACGAAGTGAGTTATCCATGCGATCGTATTCATTATGCAGTGTATATTATACTGTCTACAGCACATTAGCGTACAATATAGAGAAAAAAGTTAAATTGAAAAATAATCATAATATGAATATTTAAACACAATTTTGAAAATGGTGGCCGTTCATTTCGATACAGGCTTCAGTTCTTTTGTGCATATTATCGCACTATAGACTATTGCATCTAATTCCAATTGCCAGTTTCGTCCTTCGTACTAGTAACTCATGTTGAAATAATTCTGTACCTACTCTACGTACTGTAAATTCAATCTTCACTTCTGCCCGACCCGAAAATATAAAATTACTCAGACATGCTATCTACTGTCCGTCCAAGTGGATTGCAGAAAGGGAGGAAATCACGTGACAGTTAATTACTTAACGAGGCCCTTTTATGTAAGTTAAATTAAACAGCTGTATAATATTACGTAAACTTCCAATTCCTAAGAGAAATTAATGTTTTCAGAAAAGAGCTAAGACAGCCCAGCTATTACAGAAGGGAGAGCAGAAGCAGGTGGGGGAAATCGGGATGCAACGTAGGCAAACGGACAGTACCTGTGCGAAAATATGATTCAATATTGAAAGCTCTTTCGTCACTGGAAAACGCGAATATATTTCTGTAACGTACTATACTCAGTAACTCAGTACTGCTTATTATCTGCGGTCTTGGTTCTGTGTGGAGTTGGAACTTCCTTAGTAGGAGGGGTGGGAGTGAAGTACATTAAAAAACTCAGGTACAATAAAAATTGAAGTAAAAATAAAATGATGTCCCTGTAGTTGTACCCATGTTAATCTAAAAATTAACATGGATACAGTTTTAATAAGTTCTCTTCCCTTTATCCATTGAATCAGTGCTGGCCATCCCTGAATATAGCTCGACCAAGCGGCATATAGGCCTATTACCTCGTTCATCTGTCTCTTTCCTTTCCGCTGTAAAGCGCTCAGGCTCTCCTGAGCTCTAAAGCGCGCGCTTGCGCCTATGGGCATCAGTTGGCATGACTGGCCCAGACTATATGTAGAATTATTTTGTATGTCAAACATTTACTAAAAGAATTGTTTGCAGTTGTATACAATTTTATTTGTGCAAACCGACTGTACCTCCGTATAAGATAAACGAGAGAAACAGAAGTACCTAGCACTCCTTTCCGTAGCTTTGCATACCTAACTTGTGCTTAATGTGACCAAACACTGGGCTTTAATTATATTGCACGCTACTGTTATCTACGAGCCACCACTGCAAGATCTGCCAAAGAAATACCTTCACAAGTAAAAAGTTATCGACTCTTCTACGCAGTGGTGTTCGTATACTGTATCACGACAATACAATGATTTTTCTGTCTTACACAATACATAGGCACAAAAAAAACTTTCTTTGTGGCCAGTCAATAGAAAACGACTAAGGGAGAACTCATACCAAATCCCATTTCACACAAAGAGAAGCCTGTGAGAATAAAACCGGAATTCAAAGCTAGGGTGAATCGTAAGTTAGAGGCGGATTATTTTTTCCTTCCCCAGTGCCACCTGCCACTAAACTGTGACTTTCGTGCGGCTAATCGGCCCGCGAAAGCTCAGAAAGCCTCTTCCTGCACTGATTGAAGTATAAGTGATATTACGACCACAACTGGACATCACAGCTGTTTGCAGACCTGCCACGAGCACAGTACGAGCACTGTAATTCGATTCACACAACAATCATACTTTTTACGTACACACGGGGACCCAAGTGGTATTCTCATTGCATAATCAAACATACGAACCCCCGCTTCACCTATAGGCCTACGTGTATTAGGGTTGTATGTTTAACAAGATTCGTAATTATATTAATCACCTCAAGTAATTGTATCTTTAGTCCACCGCTGTGGAGTAACGGTTATGTTTTCATATAATTTTTCTTTGAATTTCGCTTTGACCTTGAAAGTCTTAGTTGGACGAAAAGGAGGTTAGAAACGATAAAATTCCAGTGCAGTGAACAGTAAAGGCTGGTTCACAATAAACCGGAAACGAGAATCGGAACGAAAACGAAAACGGTAAAATTGTTAAAATGTGTACATTTAAATGTGAGCATTCACAATTAACGAAAAGCTTGCCGGAGCCCAGGATCGGGAACGGAGAGTTGGCCAAGTTTCAACTTTGGCGTTCACGTTTCTGATCACAGCCCACTAGATTCATTCTATTGCCATCTAAAAGCTATTTTGTCGTCATATATTTTGTAGCAAGAAGACCGTGACATAACCTGTGCATTATTTTGTTCTGTGCTGTGCATCATGGAGCAAGTTTTATTTGATGAGATTCTAATATTGAGTGTTGAGGAAAATCCTCACGTTTACGATAAACGGCGCGCCTCGTGTAAAGATGAGAAAATGAAGGAGAATACATGGCTTTCAATAGCTACATCTTTGAACACCGTTCGTAAGTGAATCATATTTTATTACTGTATTGGTTGTATTACACACTACATATTCATGCTTCAATTCAATAACTACTGTTGTGTTCATTTTTATTCTATTACAAATGTTTCTTCTCTAATTATTTTACGTTATGGTAGACTTAAAATAGGTTGTGATAATAAAGATGCATGGGCATATTTATAGTACCGTACCTACTGCCCGTGTCTCACGTCCTGAACCGAGAGCTCCCTAGTACTTATAACCACGCCTCTTAGGTCTGCTCGGACCGGAAGGGCAGTTGCAGCGTGTGGCACGGCAGTATATTACATGTGCTGAAAACATTATCCTATGCCAGTGCAGGGGTCTTTTCTTTTTATAATACTGGATACTCTAATCGTGGTTACCACTATCGCTATTATCTCTGATGGCGATGGCGATGTAAGTACACAATAGGCCCCTCTTCGTTCAGTCTGGACAATTGCTGAATGGCCATAGAGCAGCATTTCTCAAAGTATGTTCCGGGGTTCCGTGAGCCCTATGTGATTTCAAATTTTATTTTATACTTTTTTACATGGTTATTTAACTACATTATATCAACTGCTAGGTTATTTTGCATCGATGGGATTGATGATAGCGAAATGGTATTTGGCAAGATGAGGTCGGGGATTCGCCAAAGATTATATGACATTCGCTTACGGTTGGGGAAAACCTCGGGAAAAATCGAACCAGGTAATCAGCCCAAGAGGGAATCGAACCAAAGCCCGAGCGCAACTCTGGATCGATAGGCAAGCGCCTTAGCCGACTGGGCTGCTCCGGTGGCTATTTTATACTTGGTGGATACTATAAAAATATATAAATGTTACGAAAATATGAATCAATAATAACATGAAACTACCGATGATAGTAATAATAATAATAATAATAATAATAATAATAATAATCTTAATAATAATAATCCAAGAATATGCGTAATAATATTCCAATAATATGCGTAATAACTATATGTTTAGGCCTAATGAACATCTAAAACGGAAAATAATACTTATCACTTTCATCACTGGATTCTCTGCGTATGTGTCCATTAAAACAAAATACCCAAAAGACAAAATGTAGCATATATGAGACTACAACTTTCCGCCATAAAACCAGATTGCAGGTTTAAAAAGCAAATACATTCGTCCCACTGAACAGAATTATTGAGATACTAGCTCTCACTTGTCTCTTAACTATTAAATACTAATAAAATATTATAAGGATTCCGCAGTTACACTTCAGATTAAAAGGGGTTTCGCGGTGGAAAAACGTTTGAGGAACACTGCCATAGAGGAAAGAGTTTACGGATGTGTACACATGACAACCGTAATCGCCATTAGGTCGATAATCTCAAGTAGAGACTGTAGCCTAGTCTACCACTGGTATTAGTGTTTAGTTACAGGAATTGATGAGTAGGACATAATTTGTTTTGTGAGGGGACAGCCTATACATTCGCTTGTCCATGGCTGATCTTGCTCCATAGCTGACGAAAGGAATCCTGAAAAGGCCGATGTGTTGAACATAGGGTAGTAGGCACATGCTGTACCTAGGAACTCCCACTCATCCCCTCTGCGTCTCGCTCCTCAAAGAAACAGCTCAAGAAGTGAGGCACGGGCAGTAATGAAATGTTTCAGTTGAAATTTCGAAGTTGGTTAACCTGTGTTTATGTTGGCTGCCTTGTACTCATGAGAGAACGTCATTGGTCAATTATACACAAATAACATCAGAATGCGTAATATCGACTTTACATATCGTTATTGACATGCATATCGATATGCTTAGTCGTCTACGTTCTCGGTTTATTTTGAATCAAAATTTTTCGTATTCAGTCCTCTGCTTCTCGTTTTCATTCTGGTTCTCGTTCCCGGTTTATTGTGAACCAGCCTTAATCATCTCCCCGTCCATTATAAAATATTCTACACAGAGTTTCACTCCTTTCTCTTCAGAAGAAAAGCATTTAATAATAATAATAATAATAATAATAATAATAATAATAATAATAATAATAATAATAATAACAACAACAAATACCGGTAAGTGTGTAGCGATATCGTGGGAGTTCAGTAAAGTGTGTCGTCAGTGAAAAAAGGTTGGAAAACACTAACAGGGGTTCCCAACCGGTGTGTCGCGACACACTGGTGTGTCTCGCAGTTCCATGGAATGTGTCGCGAAATTTTGGAATTCAAAAATAAATTTTATGCGATCCACAAAGTCTCTTTACAACGCATTTTTTATTTGCAATGAAGTCTTTGATATGGTACATTTTATTTTGAGACAGACTTTACCAATGAAACGTGAACACCTGCAACAATGCTCAGTTCAGTTTTTCAACCATAAGGCCACGTATAGAGAAACTCTGTGCAACTCACCAAACGCAGACTTCACATTAATTTGAATAGGCGAGTTTTCAAAAACGATAATAATTTTTTTTTATCGGTCGCCCACATAGATAGGCCTACGTTGAGATTTTTGACATATACCCTACCTTTGTTTTTTCTTGTTTTTTTTTTTTTTTTTTTTTTTTTTTGTAATGCCATTCAAGTTGCTGCTTGTTCTTTTACAATTTTCGATTGCGTGTTAACGTCAACCTATCTACAACAGTGGATGTTCGAAGCTACATAGAAGTTATCAGTGCTTTTTTCTCTGGCGGAACGCGCTGGAACGGCGTTCCGTCATCTTTTTGTTGCATTTTTCATAATGGAACCGAATTATGTGTGAATAACTACGTTTTTAATATGATTTTTCTTTGAATTCCGCTCGGATCTTGAAAGTCTTAGTAGGACGAAAAGGAGGTTAAAAACGACAGAATTCCCTTGCAGTGAACAATAATCATCTCCCCGTCCGCTATAAAATATTCTACACAGAGTTCCACCACCTTTTTCTCCAGGAAAAAAGTACTGATTAATAATAATAATAATAATAATAATAATAATAATAATAATAATAATAATAATATGATGATTGAATTTTGTCAAGAAATGCCTTTTTATAAGAATTGATATATTTTTTTTAATGTCTTTTACTTGTAACCCGACGATATGGACCATCGGCGTAGTTCAGGTGGTAGTGAGTATGTTCGAATCGTAGTTGGTTTGTTACCTGATTGGATTTTGGCGTAGAAATACCTACGTATTTCTTCTCTTGAGGTTTGGGGTCGGATAACTTGGGAATTGACAAGCAGGGGAAAGGAAATATAATGACAACAAAGAGAACGCTAGGAGAACAAGGGGAATAAAAGGAGATCAAAACGAAGACAAGAAGAACAATGGAAAAACAATAAGAATAGAGGAGGGAGTTACATTTTTGTGTGATCGTCACGTTCAAAGTTATCCTCCGCCATACCTAGCGAGGAGGAAGACGTAAATAGTTTCAGCATAAGGTGTACGATCTTCGGTGATGCGAGTGGAGACAACCAGCTATAGTCCCGTCGCTCAAATTTCCGGCAGCCAATCGCGTTGCAGGTCGGCTACATTTAAACGTGTGCGTCTTGTGATTCGCTGAGTAAGACGTTATTCATTTCTTAAGGCTCGATAAATACTTAATATAATCGCCCGCCATTTTGGCTCTTTCGTTGGCGTCCGCAGAAAGCACACGAAGACGTTATTTGCCAATCAATTATTTGCTGAATTACAGTGCGTTTGATTTATTATCATAGGAGCTACGACATGATAATGTTTAAGGGTGTGGCAAATAGATTCCTCGTATGGTAGCTCGGCAACGAAAGAACAAAAATGGCGAACGATACTACCTACCTAGACTTTATAGAGCCTTCACTTTCTATAGTTACTGCTTTTCTGTAATGTTCATGATTTTGCCCCTAGCAGAATAGTGACTCCCAGTGGTGAGTACCTGTTGACAGATTAGGGATAGTAGTCCTGGTGCTAAACAAGAGATACTTTGTGGTGTTCTACCGTAGGTCGGGGGCCGCCTGATTGACGTTTTCTTTGTATTTAGGACCTGTGTTTTCTGGTGACCGTTATAAACTTGCTTTTCCTTATCCGCGAAATCTCCGATGATTGAAAAGCTGTCTTTTGTGCGAGATCGTGCGTATTTGCTTGGTTTCCGCATAAAACCAATCCGCGGAAAGTCTAAAATTCCACATTCAGTATTCCCAACCTAACACACATTAGAATTTCCCTCTTCTTACCGCTTAAGTGACATATTGATTTTACTGTTTTAGGCTTTTAACATAAAATTTTTAGAGACGTTCAGTATAGTAATAATTATAAATTGGAAACTTACCACTGCAATTTCACCTAAATTGCACTGTTAATTTTTTTTTTTTCAATATTTGCAAAAATTAAGTAAACTCTACAACTCCACTAAAGTGACTCTGAATAACTGCACAAATGTAACAATTAATTTCAATGTGCAGAATTAGATGTCAAAGATATTTTCCATTTCTAAACATCTCCTTGACCGGCAAAATTAAACTTGCCAATGTTATTACTGCAATATGTTATATAAATAATATTGTTAAAATATTAAAATGAAAAATAAATCATTACATAACCTTACCGTTTGTTTTAAGTTCGCATTTATAGACTGGGGGGAAAGAAAAGACACGTATATCACGGCCTGCTGGAGTATAGTAAACACAGAAAACATTTCAAAGCAACAATGTTGAAGATAGATATTTTTGTTTTGCAAATTTGCCGTCATTGAACAGAAACCAAGATGTAGATTTCATTACAACTAATTAGAAATTCCTCTTTCAGGTAAGTAATAAACGATCTTCGCACAAAATAATGTACGATACACGAGCGGTATGTTTTCTCTCAATTCTCGGAAATTAAAAAAGCTCAACTACGTTTCGCTTTTTCAAACTTTTCCTCGAACATGAAAACTTCAACATACCGCTCTTGTAACGCATATTACCATTGTGTCACTTACTGGTACTCATCAGTGTCTATTCCCCGGGATTTGTAAGCTTTATTGATTTGTCTATGAAGTCTACACGCGGGTTGACATTATCCATACCTTCCATACACTTACACACAACAGAAAAACACACACACATTTACTAATCTTGGGAACTGAGGCTGGTGATTGTCCGGGATGGACGACACATGTAACTCATGTCTAAGATTTATCTAGTGCTAAGTACTTACCTAAACTGTAGTCGGGTATCTCAGTAATTCTGCTGGTCACTGTCCAACTTGATGGATGTATCACAGCACTTCAACTTTGATGAAGTCCAGTCTAAAGAAATCACAGAGATGTTTCGGAGTAAATTCAACATTTGTTAACACGAGAACCATCTATAAAACTGTCACTTCTCTCTATTCTGCCCACTCAACTGTTTATTCTTGTATCAGTCAGCAATCAGACGACGGAAAAAAAATACACCCGTAGCAGTCGTCATTCATTTGTCACTTTATTCGTTCAGTCGCTTAAAGCTGCACAGAGGAAAGTAAAGCGGATATAAAATTTTGACATGAGATGCAATGATACAGCATAACTTTCGTACTAAATGCAGTGAAAGAAATACGAAATCAGCAACGCATTTTTCAAGTTGTTACAGGTCTGTAAGTTTTCTTAAGCTAGGAGATAAAAATAAAGTAACACGTTTATATAAAAACAACACAAATATTACTTTTGTGCGAGATCGTGCGTATTTGCTTGGCTTCCGCACAAAACCAATCCGCGGAAAGTCTAAAATTCCACATTCAGTATTCCCAACCTAACACACATAACAATTTCCCTCTTCTTACCGCTTAAGTGACATATTGATTTTACTGCTTTAGGCTTTTAACATATTATTTTTAGAGATGTTCAATATAGTAATAATTATAAATTGGAAGCTTACCACTGCAATTTCACCTAAATTCCACTGTTAATTATTGTTTTTAAATATTTGCAAAAATTAAGTAAACTCTACAACTCCACTAAAGTTACTGCATTCCTGATGCAAGTAACATTAAGGAAGCCGTGAAAAAATCAACAAGATTCCAAAAAAGACAGACATATATCACGGCCTGCTGGAGTATAGTAAACACAGAAAACATTTTAAAGCAACAATGTTGAAGATAGATATTTTTGTTTTCCAAATTTGCTGTCATTGAACAGAAACCAAGATGGATATTTCATTGCAACTAATTAGAAATTCCTCTTTCAGGTATGTAATAAACGATCTTCGCACAAAATAATGTACGATACACGAGCGGTATGTTTTCTTTCAATTCTCGGAAATTAAAAAAGCTCAACTACGTTTCGCTTTTTCAAACTTTTCCTGGAACATCAATACTTCAACATACCGATCATGTAACGCATATTACTATTGTGACTTTATTTTAGTGAGTTAAAAAAACACTTAGTACAAGAATTCCTCTTTTTTCGCGTAAGTTTGTGTAAGTTAAAAAGACAAAACAAAAGATGACACATTTATATTCTATATAATACAAAAAATTACGATTTTTACGCTTTTGTTTTTATCGAATAAGAAAAGCAAAATGACATAAAATACGCTTATGGCATAGGCAACACGAAAACTACTCTTAAGACTTAAGTTTGTTTTTATCAGGCACAAAGACGACGTAAAACTGTAGTTACTATGGTAACATAAAGAAAAATGGGGTTAAGCTTACGTAAGTGAAAGGAATGTGAACGTCAATATAAAAGCAAACACCAGTTATCACTGCAGCACACAGATAAGTACACAACAAAACATCTGGAGAATGCCGGCGCTACCGTCACTCCACGACACGACAATGAATCGTATTTGTTTGAGAGCCTGCTAGGCAACACACGATACTATTCTGTTCTCCGCAAGTCACCGACTGACACACCAACACATGTGCAGCCTCATCACGCCCCCCACTTGTTGTACTAATCTACTCGAGCTTGGCTGTGCCTTTAAAAACTTGGCCTGCCTGTCCCCTGTCGATGATTATGATGCTTATGATGATTATTCCAGCAGGGGAAGTGGCTGGTGATATGGGTGCCAACACCGCGTTTTTCTGTCTCCCTTCCGGTACTCATTGGTTCGGAATATGTGACGATGTTGTTTTGTCGCCACAAGTAGGTTTACCGCGTGTTAGGTGCTGGTAATGGACCCAGGCCACAAGTAAGGCCGCTGCTGCATGGGGTGGGCCCACAGAGCAAGACTGGCATACGGCTGGGCTGCTGTCTAGGTAACTCACCATGTCATCATGGTTTCATACATGTCAATATTTACACATTTACTGGATTTGGTTTTACGGCAATGTGTATCAATTGAAGAGTCCACTGCAAGAGTGATGGATGTCACTTTCTTGTCGAAAATGAACCAAGACTGTCAATGCATAGCTTAAGACATATAGAATGTACATACAGAGTTATATGGCATTAACACTGATAGTCATTGTCCAGTAATGATCGGAAAATCACAGTTAAGCTTTGAGCGCTAAGCATTTCAAACTTTCAATTGCTTCTCCTGCAAAATGTATTCCAAATGACATCCATCATTCTTGCAGTGGACTTTTCAATTCATTCATTCATTCATTCATTCATAGTATTTTTCTCAAGGGCAAGTCTTTCACTGCAAACCCAGCATTCTCCAGTCATTCCTATTTTCTGCCTTCCTCTTTGTCTGGTCATATAATCCACATATCTTAATGTCGTCCTGGATCATCATGTATACCCAGATTGCTCGGCGTTATAGGCTTTGACGGTAACAACTTTTGTTAGGTTTGCTATGCTGCCATCTAGTTGTTACATAAGAAGTCGCGTCATAACTCCCATTTGAATTTCATTAGCGACTGTACTGCCATCTCGTGTTCGTTTACAGCGGACGGGTGGCAATCCTGGCGGTTGTTCTCTTCAAAGTGCAACCGATTTTAACATAGGAATGAGCAATCTATATGTGATCTCGGATGTCGTCTATCATCTGATAATATCTTCTTCTGCCCCGAGCTCTTCTCCCGTTCACCATTCCTTCCAGTGCATCCTTCAGTAGGCAGTTTCTTCCCAATCAGTGAGTGACCCAGCCAATTCCTTTCCCTCTTTCTGATCAGTTTCAGCTTCATTCTTTCTACATCCACTCTTTCCAACACAGCTTCTTTTCTTACTCTGTCCATTTCACATGCTCCATCCTTCTCCATATCCACATTTAAAATGGTTCTACTCACTTCTCTTCGTCGTAATGTCCATGTTTCTGCTCCATACAATGCTACACTCCAAAAAAGCACTTCACTAGTATCTTCCTTAGTTCTTTCTCCAGAGATGCTCCTTTTTCTATTAAAAGCTTCCTTTGCCATTGTTATTCTCCTTTTGACTTCTTGGCAGCAGTTCATGTTACTACTTATAGTACACTCCAAGTATTTGAAGCTGTCCACTTGTTCTACTGTCTCATTTATAATTCTTAAGTTTACCTTCTTTACTTTTCTTCCTATGACCATGGTCTTCGTCTTGTTCGCATTTATATTCATTCCGTAATGCTCACAGCTATCATTTAGCTCCAGTATCGTCTCTTCTGCTGACAACGCCATATCAGCAAATTTTACATACTTTATTCTTATTCCTTCTACTACCACTCCTCCCATGTTATGAAAACAGTTCTTTACTAAATTCTCCAAATAGATGTTGAACAAGGCACATGATGAAGGGCATCCTTGTCGTACTCCTCTCCCTATTTCACTTCCTTCTGACATTTCTTCTCCTATTCTGACTTTGACTCGTTTCATATAAAGATTACTGAACAGCCTCCTCTCTTTCCAATCCACTTCAATTTTCTTCAGGATCCCATCAGTTTATTCCAACCCACTCTGTTAAACGCCGCTTCTAGATCCACAAATACTATATACACTTCTTTATTCTTCTGTAGGTATCTTTCACCGATTATTCGTAGCAGTCCAATTGCATCTCTCGTACCTTTTCTCTTCAATCTCAGCTAAAAAGTGTTTTTTTGTGCACAGTTTACAATCACCGGTTACATGAGGCGTTTAGTATGAGTTTTAATGGACGGAGATATGCAACCATAGACTAAGCAAAAATTTGAATAAATTGAGATATTTGCACAAATCTGTTGCTGGCTGGATAAATTACTTACTTATGACTTTTAAGGAACCCGCAGGTTCATTGTCACCCTCACATAAGCCCGCCATCCGTCCCTGTCCTGTGCAAGATTAATCCAGTATCTATCATCATATCCCATCTCTCTCAAATTCATTTTAATATTATCCTCCCATCTACGTCTCGGCCTCACCAAAGGTCTTTTTCCGTCCAGTCTCCCAACTAACACTCTATATGAATTTCTGGATTCGCCCATACGTGCTACATGCCTTGCCCATCTCAAACGTCTGGATTTTATGTCCCTAATTATGTCAGGTGAAGAATACATTACGTGCAGTCCTGCGTTGTGTAACTTCCTCCATTTTCCTGTAACTTCATCCCTCTTAGCCCCAAATATTTTCCTAAGAACCTTATTCTCATGCACCCTTAATCTCTGTTCTCTCTCAAAGTGAGAGTCCAAGTTTTACAACCACACAGAACAACCGGTAATATAACTGTTTTATAATTAATTCTAACTTTCAGATTTTTTGACAGCAGACTAGATGACAAAGGCTTCTCAACCGAATAATAACAGGCATTTCACGTTTTTATTCTGCGTTCAATTTCCTCTCGAGTGTCATTAATATTATTTGTAATTAACTCAGAAAAAATCAAGAATGCGATTTCTGTTGTGTGGTGCCATTTATAAGCAAAATTAGTTGATTGCTTAAAATTAATTATTTGTTTTATTTTGCAATATTAAATCAACTGCTGGTTTTTTATTAAAAATCGGTTGGCCTTTTTTTATTATTACTTGTACTATTTTTTGTAATAGTATGAATGCTACAATACTCCTTGCATAAAATATTTAAAAAATAATCAAATGTACTTCGACGGTGAATATCTCGAAAACATATTTTTGTCGGTTGGCCTCTTATTGCCTAACTTCATCAAATTACAAACTAAAAGTAATAGTGTAACTCTATCTGGTGGAACAAGAATTTGTCACAAAATCGGCCACGTATTGCAGATCACTGAATTTAGGATCGTGCAACAAAACGGGCCAAGTCACTCAGCCAGTGAATTCACAAAACCAGCCAAGTCAAGGAGCGACTTAGCGTGTTTTTGTTTTGAATTCTATATTTCTGGCTTATAGAACAATGTTAACAAATCAGTAGACAACATATTTGTCTATTCTTGAAATCCTTCTATTTAATTTTTGCATTGTTGGCAACAAAAATTGTGAAGTTTTGTATTGTCGACAATGTAACTTTCGGAGCTTTCAGTCATTATCTCGAAACGAGATTTATTATCCCTTAAATTGACAAAAATCATTTCTCACACTAGTTTATTAAACCGTGTCGGACTGTAAAGAAAACATATATCGCAATGTCCATTTTTTATATGCTGTACAATATTATATAATGTGAAATTTTAATTTTCCTACTAATTTTCTTTCTATTGTTCTATTACAATTTATTATAGCATACTAGTGGCTTATGCAGCAAATACTGCAAACTAAGTCCATAAGAAGTTCAAATAAAAATTGTTCAGATTTATTTTCAATGAAGAATACCAGACATTTTGAAAGTTATTTGCTTCCATAATAGTGAAACATACTGCCTATGAATGTTTTTTTATGCGAAATACTTTTCCTTGAACCTATTCGTCTTCAGTTCTTGAGTTTCAATGCGAAATATCAAGTAACAATATCAGAACAATCAGCGAGTTTTTCATGTGGGAGTAATGCAGTAGCGCTTTCAGGCCATTGTGGATTGTAGGTGAAATTTAAGAAAATGTAAGGTTTGTCATGCTTTGAACAAAAAACTTAGCATCTTGGTATAGCTGCTGCATGTTTCGTGAACTACTCTGAAATGTAGAGGGCAGAATCACATTTTCCCACTAAGAGATTTTGCTGAGGTGATCAAGAGACTACAAAATCTTGTAGGCCTCTTATTTTATCAGTAAGTAATACCTTTTGGTCTTTTCTTAGGAATTGTAATTTTTGCGCTTCCTCCAGACAATACTGATCTACCAAATACTGCTGGATTAATTTGTGTAACAATGAATGTTATCCCGTATATTTTCTGTAATATAGGCTGTTGTGAGGAATCTATTGCTGAGATGCGAAAAATGAGGCGAATGATATGGCAGAGTTTTAGAATTTTATATGCGCCCTAAATAAAATTGTCCATCGTAAATCGTTAGCAGTTTCAGTGTTTCATTCATTGCTGGTTGCGGGAAATAAACTTACTCATCACGGTAGCAAGAAGTGAAATGACATGCTATTTTCCCTGCAACAAAATCTGCTTGGCGGCGGTCACAAATCTAATCGATTAAACCAAAGAAATATGAAATTAATTTTGATGTAGTTTAAAGACGCAGCTAAAATAGGAAGGATGACTCAATTACTACCAAGGAAAATTAGGGAATCAGACATAGCCTATAAATATCTATATCACACTGCCATTAAATAATATGGAAAATACCCACACCATTTGATTAATGACTATAAAAGTATTTCATTTTTAATAACAATATTGTTACCTTACGTAAGTTTTATAGTTTTCAATAACATACATATAGCCGTTACTCAGTAAATTATAGAAATGAAGATCTAATATAAAATATTCTTTCTCTGCGTCTACTTACATAAAACCCCAAAAGGTTTCACTTTCGTATCAGCATTATGTGTTGCATTAACTATAATAATATTTCATTTTTAATGGTAATAATGTCATCAAACATTCTTAAGTTTTATAGTTCTTAATATCCAATACACAGCTGTACTCGGAAAACTACAGATCAGAGAATCAGACCTGTAAATTATTTTTTATACGTTATCAAAAAATTACACAAATGAAGATATTGGCATTATGTTGTGAAAGAATCTGAGCCATCTGAACTCTATGTCAACAATCTTGTGGGTCATGACCTTCGTGTAATAGTCTATTGTTTATTCTAATGTGTGTTTTGTTTTATTCTGAAATGCAATTAATTAGTTCTCAAAACTGACGAAAGATGGATTTTGGAAAATAGGAAAATGATGTAGGATAATTGACATTTCACTGAAAACTACTATTTTTCTGAAAAAACGTTTGGTTCCAAGCTTCAAAATGAGGGGCCATTTATTAAAATCCGTTCAGCCGTTTTCCTGTAATTTCCATTACCAGTTCAAATTATATAAATAGATATCCTATTAACCTGTTGTATCCTATAGGATACTTTGCGAATTTAAGGATTAATTATTACGTACGAAGGATATTTTATTGGAATATCCAAAACTAGCCGATTGGCACGGTCTTAGAAGACACTCATCTTAACTGCTTTCTCTCCGTTGTTTTCCTCAGATGCAATGATTAATTTTGAGGTAATTTGCAGGAAAATTGAACTACAGCTCTATTTGTATTCAGTGACTGAACTAAGCTTCATTGCCTTCATGGTTCACCAGCAAATTAATTTTTTCGCTGAAGAAATTTTGTCACGATAAGAACGATTACATTACAAGAATCATTACTCGAATTTCGACTCGTAAATGGAAGGCGAAATTCGTTTTAATCGTTGATTTGAGTTCCAAAGACTGCGTGGGACCTGGCTATACTAGGAACTGAGTCAGGATGAACCAACTATTAGCGTCGGATTTACGTATGCCTTCCAGGCCACCTGTCGGATTTGGACAGTCAACGCACAACTTATAGGCTAGGGGCGCACAATAGGCCAAAACGTGCCTAAGTGTACGGGATCCATCCGGGGTCCAGCCCTCGCAAAATTAACAAGCAAACATTCTCATGGGGGCAGATAAAAAAAGTTATTTTTATTTTCTTCCACCATATTAATAATGTCAAAACAAGTGCTTATACAAATTTTGACCACTTGAGCGCAATTACAAGGACTTCTGGAAAGTAAGCTTCCCTGGATCATTTTACTGAAAGAAACGTAATATCATGGGAAGATTTATTGGAACAGATACAGGAATATTGTTGCCCTATTTTTTAGCTTATTCCCCACTGGAATTGAGACATTTATCATATCATTGGATAAACAGAGGTGCAGACGGCAGTCATACACTGATTCCGATCCCAGGCGGCAGATTTCTACGATACAGGGATGGAGAAGTTGATCTTTTTTTCTGTACGGCCTATTTAATACTTTATTTTTTCCTTAATTCATTCGATCTTTGTTTGTTTGTTTCCTTCCTTCGTTTCTTCCTTTCCTTTTTCCTTCTTTCCTTCTCTCTTTCATTGTTTCTATCTTACTTTCTTCCTTTCTTTGTTTCATTATTCCTTCCATTGTTTCCTTTCTTCTTTTCTCTCATTCTTTCTTTCTGTCCTTTCTTTCTTTCTTCCTTTCATTTCCTTTCGTTGTTTCTTTCTTTCTTCCATTGTTTCCTTCTTTCTTCTTTTCTCCCATTCTTTCTTTCTGTCCTTTCTTTCTTTCTTTCTTTCTTTCTTTCTTTCTTTCTTTCTTTCTTTCTTTCTTTCTTCCTTTCATTTCCTTTCTTTCTTTCTTCCATTGTTTCCTTCTCTCTTCTTTTCTCCCATTCTTTCTTTCTGTCCTTTCTTCCTTTCATTTCCTTTCTTTGTTTCTTTCTTTCTTCCATTGTTTCCTTTTTTCTTCTTTTCTCCCATTATTTCTTCCTGTCTTTCTTTCTTCCTCACTTTCATTCGTCTTTTCTTTGTTCCTTCTTTCCATTGTTTCCTTTTTTCTTCTTTTCTCCCATTATTTCTTCCTGTCTTTCTTTCTTCCTCCCTTTCATTCGTCCTTTCTTTGTTCCTTTTTTCCATTGTTTCCTTCTTTCTTCTTTTCTCCCATTATTTCTTCCTGTCTTTCTTTCTTCCTCCCTTTCATTCGTCCTTTCTTTCTTCCTTCTTTCCATCGTTACCTTTTTTCTTCTTTTCTCCCATTGTTTCTTTCTTTCTGTCTTTCTTCCTTTCATTCGTCCTGTCTTTGTTTCTTTCTTCCTTCCATTGTTTCCTTCTTTCTTCTTTTCCCCATTCTTTCTTTCTTTCTTTCTTCCTCCCTTTCATTCGTCCTTTCTTTATTTCTTTCTTCCTTCCATTGTTTCCTCTTTGTTCTTCTCTCCCATTCTTTCTTTCTTTCTTTCTGTCTTTCTTTATTTCTTCCTCCCTTTCATTCGTCCTTTCTTTGTTTCTTTCTTCATTCCATTGTTTCCTTCTTTCTTCTTTTCTCCCATTCTTTCTTTCTTTTTTCCTTCTTCTCTTTCAATCTTCCTTTCTTTGTTTCTTTCTTTCATACTTTCTTTCTTTTTTCCTCCCTTTCTTTTTTTCTTTCTTACTCTGTTCACCCCTTTGTTTCTTCTTTCCTCCCTTCATTAATTTTTTTCCTTTCTTTGTTCCTCCCTTTCTTGTTGATTTCTTCTTTCTTCTTTTTTCTTTCTTTCTCCCTTTCTATTTTCTTTCTTTATTTCTATATTATTTCCTGCATTTATTTCTTTTTTCTTTCTTTGTTTCTTCTTTCTTCTCTTTTTTTCTTTTCTTCCTGCCTTCATTTTCCTTCCGTTCTTTGCTCATTTTTTCCTTCTTTCCTCCCTTTCTTATTTCTTTATTTCTTTCTTCCTCTCTCTGTTTCTTTATTTCTATCTTACTCTTTTTCTTTCTTTCTTACTACTTTCATTCTTCCTCCCTTTTTTGCTTTATTTTTTTCTTACTTTCTTTCTTCTTTCCTCTCTTTTTTTCTTTTTTCCTTTTTTCCTGCCTTCGTTTTCCTTCCTTTCTTTGCTCATTTCTTTCTTCTTTCCTACCCTTCCTTCTTTTTCATTTCTTGCTTTTCATTGTTATTTTGTCTTTTCTTATTTGAATAGTTTTATCGTGAATTTTTTAGTTTGCGTGCGTTCGTTTGTATGTTATTGCATAGACCTAACTTATGTACCTGTCGAGCGAAGTAACGAAAATCGAAAATAAACTAAAATATACCTATGTTATTTAACGCAGATATGAATTAAGAGATGACACGAGAACCTAAATTGTTTGAAAATGCATAAAAGAATATCTGTGTCATCTTAATGTTTCTGTTTATTTTAACAGTATTTCGGTCGTAATAATCAAATATCAACGATAGAAATAAAAATGAGGAAAAAATATAGTCCAGTTCAACATTCAGAATTTGTATTAAATCTTTTTGAATAAGTTATCTTTCAAGCGACATTAACTTTGAGATATGATTGGGGACTCTGAGAAGGAATGCGTTCACAACAAATCATGTAGAAATTGCAACGGATCGTCTCGGACGCATTGGAATTTTCTCATGAAGGAAATATTTGAGAGGAGTGTAGTGAAATATTGAAATACGATATATTAAATTCTTGAATATCAATGCAGTGATGTATCTCCTTCTAGATGTGTATACAGGGATTAACTGAAAAACTTTCACTATCTTGGGATGAGTTGTCCACACTTAAACAAGAATGTCATATAGTCCTACACGTGTGCCAATGAAGTCACTAAATGCCTACAATACAATTATTTCACAACAGAAGGTGTTATACTTACGGTTTTGAATAACCAACCAAAAGTTACTTGTAATTTTCAATACCAAATGAACAGTTTAAAAAGTCACCGGCGTAGCTCTGTCGGCCAAGACGTTTGCCTACCGATCCGGAGTTGAGCTCGGGCGCGAGTTCGATTCCCACTTGTGCTGATTACCTGGTTGGGTTTTTTCCGAGGTATTCCCCAACCGTAAGGAAAATGTCAGGTAATCTGTGATGAATCTTCGGCCTCATCTCGCCAAATATCATCTCACTATCACCATTCTCATCGACGCTAAATAACCTCTTAGTTGATATAGCGTCGTTAAATAACCAAGTAAAAAACAGTTAAAAATAACTTTGTCCACGTATAAAACTTCTCAAACTGCTGAGTATAACATCATTGTCATTATAATAGCTATACTGTTATGTGAAAACAAACCTTTTAAGATGTAATTTCGCCAGAATTGCTTCTTTGACTTCCATCTCACACGAGCTTTTACGTCTCTTAAAATGTTCTTTGAAGAAGCAAATCTGTGCATAGCGCGCTTACCATCATCGAACAACTTACCCTTTTTCTTGGCTTTGTTAGACTCATCAATAAAATTATATAATATGATTCACCTACCTGTCGGCCTGTGTATGTGTTGCTAAAATTCGCAATAGGCCTACTGTAATTTTCGGTGTAAATTTAAGAATCTTCTGATACATTTCATAGTTGAAGAAATTGTAAAGCTATGAAAGCAGTCATTATAGCAGGCCTGCACAAACAGCGCTCATTGAGCGCGGCCGCTCGCCGGAAAAATACGTCGGAATGACGTAGGCCTGCTATAGGTAGAGGATATTCCACACAGCTATCTGGTGTAGTGTGTATTATCAGTAACTATTTCACTTTGCGTATCTACGGCTACATAATGGAGGAATCTAAAAGACGGAAAAGTGATCATCAGGCAAATTCCTTCAATATTGCATAGGAAAATGCTTATTTTTTCACACCAGCTGGAGTCAATACTTATCTGCCACAAAAGTTTGAAAGAAAGAGGAAAACATAATATAATGCGTCATTACTAATCCACACATAGAGATACGATGGTTTTGTTGGTGAAGATCGCAGTAAAAAGGTTCAGGAGTTGAAAGTTGTGATAGGGTACGTTAGAATTTATTAATCTTCAACAATTTAAATATATCTCTTCAGGGAAAAGACCAACTCATTGCTGATATGTTGAATAAATTACGGGATTTCAGTCGTAAACTTACCCTTTTCGTAAGTCAGTTCCGGGAAGGTAATATGGCTCACTTTCCAAAGATAGAAACTGCTCGTGGTAAAGCCATGTTAAACGGTTATGTACAAATATTAAATGAAATTCAAAATGAATTGAATTCTAGCTTCCATGATCTTGTCTTAATTGGAAAGAAGTTTACTAAAGTTATAATAAATTCCTTTAACATCAGCTGAAACAGTGTCATACGATTTACAGCTTGAACTTATTGATCTTCAATGTGGCCTAAGGGCTAAAGACCGTTTGAATAATACTACTAGTCTGGTTGAGTTTTACAAGACTAAACTTCAGCAATAATATCCACGACTACACAAGCTGGCTGTGAAAATGATTGCTATGTTTGGGTCAACATTTATATTTGTGAGTAACTCTTTTCTATTATCAACTTTAATAAAGCCAGGCATCGAACATATGATGATCAGTAGGCTACTGTTCCTTTCAGCTGCCAGCAGCATAAAACCCCGTTTTGGTGTTCTGATAATTAGAATTATAACAAAATGATATTGTATATTTTAAGTAGCTACAGAAATTCTATTATTTCTGTAAAATAAATATTTTTATGCTCGACCATGCCGAAATGTAGTAATTATACACCTGGTAGTAGTCCTTTAATGCACCTCATTAAAGTACACCTATTCATTATACTACAGTTGTTCAGCCAATGAGAAATCACCATTGTACCATTATAAAACCGCAAGTATCGATTATTCTCGGATATGCAATCGAAAGACAATTAGCGAAACGTCACGGAGGCTGGAAATCCAATACTGTCGCAGAAGGTTATGTTCTGTTACTATAATAATTAGCGTTAAATGTAAATAATATTCAAATAAATTCAATTTGTCATCTCGTTTTTCAATTCTAAATCAATTTCCAGGTTATATCAATATTAATGTTCATGTTATTCTCTAGATTATATCAAGGTCAATGACATTCGTCCCTCGGAAAAAATCAATACTTTCGCGTCTGCGCACATCTCACAATGTAGAAGGTCAGTTCCGCTCTTCACTTAGATAACCATAACATGAATACTTATGAATAATTTCAAGTTAGAAATATGGTCGAGCATAAAAAGTCGTATGAAACTTGCCTATAATGGTAATTAAGACGCTCGTATGAAAATTATGAAACTCACTTGCGCTAGTTTCATAAACAAACATACTCGCGTCTTATTACTACCATTATAGGCTCGTTGCATAATGTACTACTTTATTAATTAATAATAGTCCAAGATAGTTTTGTAAACACTGAACGGGAATTCATTTCATGAACACTCGTAATAGTATTTTTATGTACATTTTGTACGAGATCACCCCTTCTTCCAGTCCACCCTGTTACAGAGCGCAGCCAATATCTGCATTCCACTCTCGAACTGTGAGCCGACTCGGAGAGCGCAAACCTTGTGCAGGCATGCATTATAGCTTACGTCCATTTCATTATTGTAGTATGTGAAAGAACAATTATTTCTAGCTACAACTCTGGAGGAAAATTTCCTGCTCTACGTGTCTTATGCATGGACAACCTTTACATCGCCAACACTCTTTCGGTGCATTCTATTAGGAGAAAGGACGTAACCCGCACGCAGAGAATTCTGCCCTAGGCGCGCGCATTCCCGTACAAGCTTGAATATGCACCACTGACCTAAGCATATCAGCCCACACAGTGATGTGTTGCTGCTGGTAGTAGAATGTACGTAATTGCTGACGTTTCTGCTGTTGTACAGTTTAATGCACTCTTCTTCTTCTTCTCCTTCTTCTTCTTCTTCTCCTCCTCCTCCTTCTTCTTCTTCTTCTCCTCCTTCTTCTTCTCCTCCTTCTCTTCCTCCTCCTTCTTATTCTCCTTCTTCTTCTTCTTCTTCTTCTTCTTCTTCTTCTCCTTCATCTCCTTCTTCGTCTTCTTCTCCTCCCCCTCCTTCTTCTTCTTCTCCTTCTTCTTCTTCTCCTCCTCCTCCTTCTTCTCCTTCTCCTTCTTCTCCTCCTCCTTCTCCTCCTCCTTCTCCTCCTCCTTCTTCTCCTTCTTTTCCTCCTCCTTCTCTGTCTCCTCCTCCTTCTTCTCCGTCTCCTCCTTCTTCTTCTTCTTCTTCTTCTTCTCCTTCTTCTTCTTCTCCTCCTCCTCCTTCTTCTCCTTCTCCTTCTTCTCCTCCTCCTTCTCCTCCTCCTTCTTCTCCTTCTTTTCCTCCTCCTTCTCTGTCTCCTCCTCCTTCTTCTCCGTCTCCTCCTCCTTCTTCTTCTTCTTCTTCTTCTTCTCCTTCTTCTCCTCCTTCTCCTCCTTCTTCTCCTCCTCCTCCTACTCCTTCTTCTCCTACTCCTTCTTCTCCTCCTCCTTCTTCTCCTCCTCCTACTCCTTCTTCTCCTTCTCCTCCTCCTCCTTCTCCTCCTCCTCCTTCTTCTTCTCCTCCTCCGCCTTCTCCTCCTCCTCCTTCTTCTTCTTCTTCTTCTGTTTTGCTGTTTTGTGTGACCTGCTCATTCTGCGACTACACAAATTGGTCTCTCGATCTGTGGTAGGGTCTTCCTACTATCCCTCTTTCCTTTTGGTTGGTAATGCAGTGTTTTAGTGCTTTTTTAATAGTGTTGCAGAAATAATTCTGTTTTGCACGTGAATTCCACACTTGGTCTTGTCTCTCTCCCGGAAATGCAGTGTGTCGACGGGAAACCGAAACCTTTATGGCAGGTATGCTCATTCTCTGACTCCCGATTACGTTCTGTAATCACAACCTTCCAATGTAGAGCGTGCTGTTCCTCGTTCGAAGCTCGACGAATGACTGCGGAAGGCAGTTCAAGTACTTTGTAAACGTACGAACAGAGCGGGACAATGACATAGTCAAAATCTTCTGTAAGCAAGCGATCATTCCGTACAGTGTGGGGGAGAGACTATTTTTCTTGTGCTTTCGGTGAAAACGTAAAGTATTTACTATGTTGTAAGGCACTGTCAGGAATACTACTGAGCAAAATAAAATGACATTATACGCTCTGCCGAAGTGACAGAAGGCTGTTTACTGTAATATGTATTTATATACCAACATTATTATTATTATTATTATTATTATTATTATTATTATTATTATTATTATTATTATTATTACAACTACATTAAAGTTCAACTATTCGCTGTCGAATGCCGCCATAATCAGGAAAGACTGTATTAAGGATCTCGGTATATATCCTGATTCTAAATTGTACTTTCATGACCATGTTGATCATTTATTTAATCATTCACTAAGAATGCTTGGTCTCATTAGGTCTATTACTTATTCCTTTTCCTCTCCTGATACACTACTTGCATTACATTATGCTTTAGTAAGGTCTAAATTAGAATATGCATCTGTTGCGTGGAACTCTATTACTTCTACTGATTCGGCTAAACTAGAAAATATCCAAAGAAAATTCATTTCTCTGTGTGCGTTCAGATTCGTACCCAACTCCTCTTCTTTAAACTATGAACTATCTAGTAAATATTTTAACTGTACCAGTCTGTATTCGAGACGTCAGGATATTGATTACACTTTCTTTTGTAATGCTATTAATGGTGTCATTGATTGTGATTCTTTTATACATAACACCTATCTTAGAATTCCCGTGAAAGGTTTTCGTGGTCAAAGAATTTTTTTTCACTAAATTATTTAAATCCCTTTCCCCAATAGCCAGGTGTATTAAAATTGCTAATTTGCAAGATCTGATTTGATTTTACTTATGCATGATATATCCTTACTTGTTATTTAATATCTTTTATTATTTGTTAGATACTGTCATTTATTTTGTTGCATTTGGTGAATGATTAATGTTGACTATTATATGATTGTATTTCATCTCACTGCCATTTTCTGTCATTCATTCTCATAATCATTTGTTCTGTTTTATTTTGTTTTTTATTTTGTGATAAACTGTAATTGGCCTTGTGCTGTTGTTTTGCACATTAATATTCGAAATAAATAAATAAATAAATAATAATAATAATAATAATAATAATTATTATTATTATTATTATTATTATTATTATTATTATTATTATTGTTGTGATTGTATTCCAGCAGAAATACATGTTTGATAAAATAATTTTTCAGGGGTGCAACGTGCACTACAGCTTCAAGAATTGAAAGCACTTCATGAAAGGTCAAACATTGAAGAGAGTCGAATAATTCAGAGTCTAGGTTTAGGAGAAAGTTATGTAATATATTGGGAATTAGCTATGGCACCAAAACCCTTCGCGGATGGCGAACTTGTAAAGAGATATATGGTGCCTGAACAAAATATAGTTAATTATCTCTGTAGCCTACTGGAACAGCTCAAATGTGAATTCACAGAACAAGGATTTAATGATTTTGAACGTGTGGAGTGATATTAATCTTTTTGTTAATCCTTTCATAAAAAATTGAGTACAATCCGTGAGAGTGCAGTTCCAGGACGAGTTAATTGATTTACTAAGTAACGTAGAATTCAGAACCAAATGCAGAGAATATGACTTGACAAGCATAGAATTATTTTAAAAAATGAACAAAACGAAATATCCCAAGATGAGCTTATTCGCTGCCACTATGTTAGCTATCTTCGCCTCGACACATGTGTGCAAGCAATCATTTTCGAGACTGAAGATTGCTAAATCCAAACATAGATCCCGATTAACAGATGAGCATCTTTTGAGCCAGCTGCGCATTGCAGTAAATTCGTTGGATATAGATTTCCGATTACTTGCAGAAAAGAATGCAGGTTGGAAATAAAGTAACATTATCTATGATATAATATCATAACTATATTAAAAACTGTATAATAAATAACGTAATAACTGAATATTACAGTGTATACTCTTTCCTTTCTCACATTCAGTGTATTATCCGTATTTGTAAGAGTGTAAGAACTATGCCACGGGCTGTGTTGCAATGTAGTTGCGGAGCCCAGTCCGTACACTGTGTGTGTTATGCAGTGCTGCATCAGCCGTGTAATCGGGGCTTTTACAATTTTGAGCAAACCTGCTTTATGGGAAATACTGTGACGCAACATCGTTTTGCGGCAAGTCTCCATTATTTACAAATATAATACAGTCAACTCTGGATATAGTGAATTCGGTTATAGTGAACATTCGGCTATAGTGAACCTAAAACTTTGGTCCCGACCCGCATACATTAAAAGGTACAATAATATTTCCGTTCATAGTGAACCCTCACTTCGGTTATAGTGAACCTAAAACTATAACTTCCCCAAGAAAATGTAATTTCAAAATGGCCAAAATGGTAATTTAGGAAACTCTTTCTCCTATAAACTTCCAAGAATATGTTCAGAACAAAATCTCATACCTTCTAATCCTTAAGTGCATTGAAAGACAAAGGATTCGTTCCGCTTCCTGGACAGCTTGAAACATGTTAAAGAGAATAGTGTACGCAATGAGGGAGAAAGAAAGGATTAGTTCTGACCCCTTTAAAAGAGGTTATTCGAAGAATAGGAAGAAAAAGTGTTTTCTTTTGTAAAAAGAAGTAGAATGATGACCAAAGGTTAAATATAAGAAGGATTACAATGTAATGGTCCTCAACCTTTCCTCCCGCATCTTTATAAAAGTGAACCCGGGGAAATTCCAAGGCCGAGTACACAGTAGGGATATCTCTAGTGGGAAGAGGTGCGAAATCGGTCAGTGCCTACTACCTACATGACCAGATTAGATTCAAGTTTCGAACTGTGAATATCAGGATGTCGAAGCGTAAGTGTTTAAGTTGGAAGATACAGCGAACAATATTGAACGTGGTCTCACACAAACAGGCATTAATACTGTATGTATAGCAACGTCAGTAGTATAAAAACAGACACTTGAGTTTTAGTGAACCTCGGATATAGTGAACGAAATATGCTGGTCCGCAAAGGTTCACTATAACCCAAGTTGATTGTATACTGTATATATAATGTGTGTGTGTGTGTGTGTGTGTAGAGTGTACAAAATACTTTTAAGTCATCGACGTAGCTCAGTCGGCTGAGGCGCTTGCCTGCCGATTCGGAGTTGCGCTCGGGCATGGGTCCATTCCCGCTTGGGCTGATTACCTGGTTGGGTTTTTTACCGAGGTTTTCCCCAGCCATAAGACGAATGTCAGGTAGTTTATGAGAAATTCTCGGCCTCATCGCGCTATCACAAATTCCATTGACGCTAAATAACAAAGTAGTTGATACATTGTCGTTAAATAACCAAGTAAAAAGACTTTCATAAATTTGAATTGATTTTTTTAAAGGGCGTAAGTCATCATTTTCGTTATTTTAATTTTTTATCGTAGTTTCGAAAGTGCATAGTTTTTGTTTAAAAAAACGCCAATAACATTGTTCGTTGGATTGTTAGATACAAATTAAAATCACAATTTGTTTTAATTGGGCGGTAGTAATTGACATGCAGCGTTTTAAATCTATTCATTTGGCAATGGTGATTGTGTGGGAGCAGCTGAACTGCTGAAAACAGACTCAATATTACAAAAAGACTGCTGTTTCTGAAGAAACAAGGAACAAACAAAGAAACGAGAGAATCAATTTTGCAATCTGTAGTCTATTTCACTTTCAGTATACACATGAGAGAGTTGCATATATCAAACAATCCAGTCATATCGATAACATTCTTCTTGGCACTTCAGCGGGAATCTATTCTTCCATCAACAAGCTTAGTCTACCCAGCAGGAAAAGTGCCAATAAAAACAGAAAGACAATTCAAGACTTGGGGGGGGGGAAATGGAGCAATACATCCCTAGTGAGCATATGGCATTTTATGAAGAACTTTCCAGCTGACCTACAGACATCAATGCAACGTACGATGACTCGAGAACAGTATATACCAAGTGAAAAGACTGATTTCTCTTTATCAGCCATGATATTTTCCTATTTTTTGTTCCATTTATCATTATTATACATTTTATTTGTGATTTTCAGTAAAGTAATTCAAGAATATCACTAAAATATCTGTATCTTATTTGATTTTACTTGTTATCAAATTGATTTTTTTAAGCTCGGATATTTTCACATTTTAAATCTCAATGAAACCTTAAGTATCAGCATAACAAGTACTTTAAAAACCAACAAACATAACCTAGACTATCAGTGCACATGTCCGGAATTATATTTCCGGATAGTTTTCCTCTAAAATAGTTTTTTTTTCAATTTCCCATAACTTTACTTTTCCTGACTTACGCTTAAAAAAAGACGATTCACTTCGAGGATGAGTTCTCCACGTCTAATCAAGAATGAATGTCGTATAAACGTGCCAGTTTGTCAATTGGCTTGGCTTTTCGAAGACTGGGCCCGGATATAGCCTTGCAACTAGGCTTGCTTTGATCCTTTGTGCTCCCTTTATTTGCGATCATTGTTCAAGTTCGATGTTGATGCCTAACTTGTGGAAACTGGAAAACCCCGAGAAAAACCCAATCTGCGATCTTGTCCGCAATCGGTGACGGTATGGATTTTTTTTCAATGAAAAATTCCGGACCTACCTAGGACTCGAACCCGGACGCCTGTGTGACAGGATGATCATCTGAACTACGCAAGAACTACGTGGGTTTGGTTAACATGACATATGATGATCGCTTGAGAAAACACGGGACAAGGGACGTACGTTACATCCTGTATAAAGAAGCCTACTCCTTGGTGGAATCTGTGTCCGTGTTACTTGTAGGCTACCTACCTAAAAACTCTACAAATTGAGCCATGGGGGAAAGGGAGAGGAATTTAAGCACTATATGCACAACTCTGTTATTATATACGTACCCTGCTTTGCGTAACCTCGACGCGCTTCTATAATCTGAACCTATTTACACGAATGTATTGGAACACATGCACTCACTATCTATGCTGATAGGAATAAGAGGGACGTGGATTTGTATCCGGTGGAAGTTGCACTAGACACACTAACATCGCAACCTGCCATACGCTGTTAGCATTGTAGGGATGCAGCAGGACAGCTGTGGCGAAAATGTGACTCGCGAGCATATTGTGGCTCGCAATGATAGCTATGCATTTCTCTTGCTTCCTATCTCCCACAACCCCACCCTTTCACTTACTGGAGTCAATTTTCCTTCCATTTTTATTTGTCTTTGACCTGCCAGTGGCGTAACGTCGCAATGTCTCTCTCGAAACCATGTACCTCTACAAAAACCAAAGTTTCAAGTAGCATGGGAGGACGCATTTTTTTGCTGCCAATATGATGAGATTATTAAATGTATGATTTGTTCACTAGTATTACGAGGAAAACTGTTGTATAACATAAAACGACATTATACTACATGTTATTGATGAAACATTAAAAGGTTGTGTTGTTATCATATCATCATCATCATCATCATCATCATCATCATCATCATCATCATCTCTGTACGTCGATCCTTTTTCAGCAGATGTACGAATAATGCGGTTAGATCTTCAATTTAAACTCACAGATTTACAGTACAATGTGATGTTAAATGAAAGCTAGATGTAAGGACTTTACAATTGTTGAACTTTCAAATCTTTGTCAAAAAATAAATATCCGAAGCTTCGTTCTTTCGCTTGCTCTGTTGAAGCCATGTTCGCTACAACTTAGGTTTGTGAAAAATTATTTTCAACAATGAAAATAGTAAAAACCAAATTTAGATCACATGATCGTGATCAACTACGACTAGCAGTAAGTGACATAATTCCTGATTTTGAAACTCTGTCGCAGAGACATTCTGAAGACAGTTAATTTTAGGTTGTGATATTGTTCATTTCTTTCTTCGTTACACGTACTAAACATTAGTTTGTAGCCTTGTACTGTATAAAATTATATTTAAGTGCTTGACGTAAGGAAAATGAAAATCCGTTAATAAGTCAGACAGTTGCTTCACTTCCCCTTCGGGTGTCCGCCTCCCTCTATAGGTTCTATGCACGTTGCAGATTACACAGTGGCTCGGCGCACGATCACATTTTCGCCACAGCTGCAGTAGGATAAACCATTAAAAACTACCAAATCGTTCTGTGCGGTCTTCTAAGTACAACAGAAGTATAGGCCGGCGTTCGCTTTAGGGATACTATCTACAATGGTTATAGACTTCCTGCCGATATTAGAATCTATCGGACGGTATCGTCTTTGAGAATTAAAAATCACAATTCCTAATTCAACAGGCATAGAAAATTACACTCGCTCTTAAATACAGTTCACTGAATTCATTTTCTCTTAATGTCTATGTGGAATCTCAAAGAGGTATAATTCTATGATGAGATGGCAGATTGCCACTTGCAGGGAATGTGGGTAATATTCATCTTCAGATGCTCATGTAAGCCCAACTTTTAAGTTACAATGATGATGAAGGTGGTGATAATTATGAATACGTAACACATTGTTCGCTGGGATATATCTACTTCTTGATTATTTGTACACTAGTACAGTTAATTGAGTTGGTATAAGCCACCAGCACATGTGGTTGCCTTCTGAGAATTAGACCCTAACATTGAACACTGTGAGGATGTGGGTTGTAAACGTTCCTACTTATGTCTGTCTTGTTCTGAAATTGCGAATGTGTGGAAGTGTTGCATCCCTTTGTGGTCCAGATTCCCCTCCGTCCCTGTCGCCCTTCCTCCTTCCCTTCCACCAAGATTCCCTCACTCCATTGTAGGCTGCTGCTCTACCTCTCTGAGTCAACTTTACGATTGTGTTTTGTCATGTGACGTAAACATATACACTGCCATTATTTGAATAGTTACAGGACCGGCAATTTATGAATGCAGGTTGAAACTGACTTGCTACAGCGTTCTTGTAAGATAGGATACTATGTTGGGATCATCGATCTTGCTGTTTCTGTATAAAATGAAAACTATTTGTGTATAACAAAACACAGAAATTGCAACTTATAGGCTACAAAGCTTAAAAATTCTCGAATTGCCGGAAACGATGCTTCACGTCTTCTACCTTTTTGTTAACATACGTATATAAATCCTAAATTACTCAAGTTAAGACTAAACGACACTTCGTCTTCCACTTTTTTCTTAACATACTTATATAAATCCTAAATTACTTAAGTTAAGGCTAAACGACACTTCACGTCTTCTACCTTTTTAGTTAACATACTTATATAAATCCTAAATTACTTAAGTTAAGGCTAAACGACACTTCACGTCTTCTACCTTTTTAGTTAACGTACTTATATAAATCCTAAATTACTTAAGTTAAGGCTAAACGATACTTCACGTCTTCTACCTTTTTAGTTAACATACTTATATAAATCCTAAATTATTTAAGTTAAGACTAAACGACACTTCACGTCTTCTACCTTTTTAGTTAACGTACTTATATAAATCCTAAATTACTTAAGTTAAGGCTAAACGATACTTCACGTCTTCTACCTTTTTAGTTAACATACTTATATAAATCCTAAATTACTTAAGTTAAGATTAAACGACACTTCACGTCTTCTACCTTTTTGTTAACACACTTATATAAATCCTAAATTACTCAAGTTAAGACTAAAGGACACTTCAGTCTTAGTATTTAGTATTTATTTATTTAGTATTTATTTATTTAACCTGGTAGAGATAAGGCCGTCAGGCCTTCTCTGCCCCTCTACCAGGGGATTACAACTATAATATGAAGAATAAAATTACCTTTTTGTTAACATACTTATATAAATCCTAAATTACTTAAGTTAAGACTAAACGACACTTCACGTCTTCTACTTTTTTGTTAACATGCTTATATAAATCCTAAATTACTTAAGTTAAGATTAAATTACACTTCACGTCTTCTACCTTTTTGTTAACATAGTTATATAAATCCTAAATTACTTAAATTAAGATATATAACATAACGTCAAAAGCAGCACTCAGTTATGGGAGCGACATTTGGATATTAAATAAACGAAATTCACAGAAACTTGAAGCAGCTCAGATGCATTTTTTAATATCGTTACTGAGTATAACGAGGTTAGACCATAAAGGAAACATACAGTACATGGATATCCGAGAAACATTGCAAATTCCTTGTATAACCGAAGCAATTCAACAATATCAGCAACAGTGGAAGAACCATGTACAAAGAATGGAAAAGGAGAAACTTCCAAGATTAACCACGGTATATATACCAAGAGGACACAAAGATCAAGGAAGATCAAGACATGGATGGAGGGATCAAGACCATCTTTCTTAGATTATCCTCACAGATCACATGGTCTAAAACAAAGCTGATGATGATAATGATGACTTAAGTAAAGTGAATTATATTATATTGTTGTTAGTCAACTGTCCGAAGGCAGGTCTGAACCTCACAAGTGATACCAAGAAGGCACCACTTATGAGGAAACAAGAACCAGGAGATAATGGGGTAGGGTGGCCAGTTCCTTTCTCCTCCTATTGCATACATCGCCGACTAGGTACATAATACACTAGTCAGACTTCAGATGTATTATATTGTATTAATTGCTATAGGCCTACAGAGTGGAAATGAAATGGCCCTGAAAAATGAAAGGGACGATAGAGTACACTTAAATGAACAGAAAACCTATGTTACGTTTTGTAATAAAATGCACGGTTAATTAGAAAATTGAGTTGAAAGTTCAGCAGTCTCGCAACATCGCCGCTAACACAATCCTCTTTCTTTTCGTAATATAGATGTAAGAGGTCAATGAACTCAGGTCTGTCTCGCTACGCGAGCTCCCTCTCTGACTACAACGTTTCAATCTGGTCGCATCGTTCAATGGCTTGAAGTTAATGGTTTTTAATTAAGCTTACACGAAAACCATTCACACTATTGAAATACGCCAGAGGGATAAATGATTCTTTGGACAAAAATTGCTATGGACAAAAAACACGATTCTACTCGCAATAGTTACGGAATAAGAGGGTGTTTAATATAAAAAAAACATTATTTCTGAGAAAACTATGAGCTTTCTACCAATATAATATTACACTTATTTGTTACATCTATATATATATATATATATATATATATGCATAATTTGAACTGGTAATGGAAATTACGGGAAAACGGCTGAACGGATTTTAATGAATGACTCCTCATTTTGAAGCTTCGAACCCAAATATTTTCAGAAAAATAGCAGTTTTCACAGAAATGTCAATTTTCGTACATAATTTTCCTATTTTCCAAAATCCACCTGTCATCAGTTTTGAGAACTAATAGCTTTTCAGTATAAGGCAGATGCTAAAATAAACAATATCATGGAGGCCATGACTCTAGAATTGCCAACATATTCTCTGACATAATGCCAATAGGTCGATCTTCATTTGTCTCTATATTGGTTACTAAAAACTTCAAAGTTTATTGCGAAGTTTATAATTATTATCATGAATAAAATTTACAGATCTGATTCTTTGTTGTGTAATTTTATTAGTACAGTTATGTAGTGTATATAGGTTATTAAAAACTACAAAACTCAAGAAGGTTTGTTGAAATTATTTCCATTAAAAATGAAATATTACAGGTGTAATATTGTGTATTTTGTCACTGATACACATTGATACTATTATTGATGATATGAAAATTAAACCTTTTGAGTTATTTTAAGTAAATGTAGAGAATAACTTACATTAGATCTTCATTTCTATAATTTTCTGAGTAACGGCTATACATACTTATGTTACTAAAAGCTACAAATCTTACGTAAGACATAAATATTGTTATTAAAAATGGAATAGTTATCTAATACACTCCAAAATGTCATATTCTTGCCAACAATCTGCAATGACCTGAAATAGCTACTACTTTACTCCCACATGAAAAAACCGCTGATCGTCTTGATATTGATAGCCTATTTGCGCTTCCGCATTGAAACTCAAAGAAATGAAGATGGATATGTCCAACAAAAGCATTTGGCATAAAATCCATTCTGAGGGAAGTTTAAAAAAAAAAAAAAAAGATACATTTGGCAAGGTTAAACTTCATTGAGTTATTACGTTACTTTCAATGTAACATATTTCGCGGAGCATGTTTAATTATTATGGAAGCAAGTAACTTTCAAAGTATCTGATATTCTGTCTGGAAAATAAATCTGAAAAATCTGTATTTAATCTTCTAATGAACTTAATCTGCAGCAATTGCTGCAGAAGCCACTAGTATACTGTAACTTGATCTATTCGCTCTGAAAATCTGTAGGATTATTTCACTTCCACTCTATATAGGTCTACTAAAATTAGGGTGATCATATGTCCAAGCGTAAAAAGAGGACTCCAAACCAATTGCATCTTTCCATTCCCAAAATATCATCTTACAGATACAAATTCGCACAATGAGGCAAAATCGTTAAATTCCAAACAAATTAAAATTAAGTCAAATGTTTAATATGCTGCATCTTTTGATACCTAATTGCGAAATTATTATAATCGAAGTATGCATGTAGAAAGATATAAGAACTACAAGAATAAACCTCATAGTTCAATAAAATTTCAGTCATTTATGTTCCAATAGAAAATAACTTTATCTAAACAGTCCATGAATGTTTATCTGCTGATCGATTTCCTTTAAAATGACAGGAATTTTTAGCGAGTACGATTGAAATGCTACATAACTGAAATGGCGAAATTTGTACTTCACTGTAGCTAGTCCCTTCACCGATTCCGCAACAAGGCAATTCATCTCCTAAAGCCACGTTTCCACTATTGCAACTGCGCAGGAATAATGAGAGGCAAACAACAGTTGCCAGTTAAAACTGTAGATTCTCTTGCGCACATCTCGTTTCTATTTGCGCACATATTCATTTTGTATAAGCAAATATCACAAAGGAAGGGATGAAACTAGAATCATAATTGAGGAAGTGAGCTGGCCGAAAAATCACTTTTTTTTTTTAATTACGAGGTTATCAAGATCAGATTTTGATATTAAACTACAATTGATTGGACCAGAAAGAATTTTTTTTTTTTTTTTTTTCCGTGAAGCAGATTCAGCAGTTACCATGTGTGTAACGTTTTCAGTCACCGGTGACAGAATTCCAAATTTAAGATTCACATTCAAATTGCCAGATCCTACTATTTTAAAAGAAGTTTTCCCGACGATTGTGAAGGCTTTCTAAACTTACGTAAAAGTAAAATTTTTGAATTATTATTATGTTACTAAATTAATTTATTGTGAAACATACCAATAAACAAAAATAAATAAGACAACAGAATAAACGTCTTTTTTTTTCTGCAGTCAAGCTCTTTTTTTCAGAAGGAGCCCAGTAATTATCTGGTTAAAATTATTTATGATTAATTGAATTATCAGGACAGAACGTAATACGTAACGGTAGGGACAGGCGGACAAATAAATCATTCATTACGGTACTTACAAATTGCTTTTAAGGAACCCGGAGGTTCATTGCTGCCCTCACATAAACTGGTAAAGCTGGAGATAAGATTGAGGTTATGATTATATAGACATGACTTGAGAATACAGAACCAAATACAGTAAAGTAAGACACAATGCATTAATCCATGAATTCTTGGAAATTACCATCTTCTAAATCCATTCCAGTCCTTAAATTTAACTTTATCGTAGTAAACGAATTTCATTAATAGTTGTTCAGGCAAATTATACCATTAAGGTATATGGTTGGTTTTCACGTATCTTGAATCTTGCTCGCTTCTCGCTGAGTTACGACTGAAGTGAAAGTTAAGTTTTGATTCTGAATACATATTCTGCGTTATCTATCAACTAAAGTTGAATGTAAGTAAAAGTGAAGTTGAAGTGACGTCCCTGAATACGGCCTTGAAAAAAGTGAGTAAGATTCAAGATAGCCTACATGAAAACCAACCTTATACCTCACTTAATGCTATAAATTGCCCGAACAACTACTAATGAGATTCGTTTACTACATAAAGTTAAATTTAAGGACTGGAATGGATTTAGAAGATGGTAATTTCCAAGAATTCATGGATTAATGTATTGTGTCATATTATATTTGGATCTTTATTCTCAAGTCATGTCTGTGTAATCGCTAATCATACTTACTTTGACTTTTAAGGAACCCGGAGTTTCATTGCCACCCTCACATAAGCACGCCATTGGTCTCTATCCTGAGCAAGATTAATCCAGTCTCTATCATCATATCCCACTTTTCTCACATCCATTTTAATATTATCTCCCCATCTACTTCTCGGCATCCCCAAACGCCTTTTCCCCTCTGGCCTCCCAACTAACACACTATATGCATTTCTGGATTCGCCCATACGTGCTACATGCCCTGCCCATCTCAAACGTCTGGATTTAATGTTCCTAATTATGTCAGGTGAAGAATACAATGCGTGCAGTTTTGTGTTATGTAACTTTCTCCATTCTCCTGTAACTTCATCCCTCTTAGCCCCAAATATTTTCCTAAGAACCTTATTCTCAAAAACCCTCAATCTCTCTTCCTCTCTCAAAGTGAGAGTCCAAGTTTCACAGCCATACAGAACAACCGGTAATATAACTGTTTTATAAATTCTAACTTTCAGATTTTTTGACAGCAGACTAGATGACAAAAGCTTCTCAACCGAATAATAACAGGCATTTCCCATATTTATTCTGCGTTTAATTTCCTCTCGAGTGTCATTTATATTTGTTACTGTTGCTCCAAGATATTTGAATTTTTCCACCTCTTCGAAGTATAAATCTCCAACTTTTATAGTTCCATTTCGTACAATATTCTGATCACGCGACATAATCATATACTTAGTCTTTTCGGGATTTACTTCCAACCCTATCCCTTTACTTGCTTCAAGTAGAATTTCCGCGTTTTCCCTAATCGTTTGTGGATTTTCCCCTAGCATATTTATGTCATCCGCATAGACAAGAAGCTGATGTAACCCGTTCAACTCCAAACCCTGTCTGTTATCTTGAACTTTCCTAATGGCATACTCTAGAGCGAAGTTAAAAAGTAAAGGTGATAGTGCATCTCCCTGCTTTAGCCCACAATGAATTGGAAAAGCATCAGACAGAAACTGCCCTATACGGACTCTGCTGTAAGTTTCACTAAGACACATTTTAATTAATCGAACTAGTTTCTTGGGAATACCAAATTCAATAAGAATATTATATAAAACTTCTCTCTTAACTAATCACTAATCATAGATACATAAATACGAGACCTTTGCTTTCGTCAAACATACTAAGGCTATGGCAGCATAAATTTTAGGTATAGATCTGAAGCTAGTCTCTGCCTATGCAGATATGAATTACTTGTTTACATTTTTTTTGTTTGAATGGTGATCAAATAGTGTTCCTTGCTGCAATATGCTAAGTTCATTAACGAAATCCCTTCGTTTTCACTTTTTGTGAGTCTGACGACTGCGTGCGTCGTCTTTGTTGTCTGTGTTACAGATGATGACGTTTATGTCTCGCCCATAAAATTTTACGACCTCAGTGTTCCAGTCGCGTCTGTTAATCCAGTGGCTGAGAGCGTCTCATGCAAACATTTTCCAGTATCTCTGATCTGAGCCGGAAACAGTAGACACTCGGATTTCGGAAACTGCAGTTTGAATGTTTTAACGAACACCAGATGAAGAATCGATTCCGTGGGTGTTTGAAGGTCGAGCTTTTGACTCCAGGCAGGCACAGAGAAACATTTACTGGACACCATTGTAAATCCAGCGAAATAATTTTCGAACTCTCGAATAGACTTGCTATGATCCGAAAAAGTATGTCATCTCTTCAAAATTTCAGAATTTATCGTTGCAGGACACGTAAACTCTCACACCCTTCAGCGTAAACTCAATATGTTCTCCAGAAAGCAGCAATACCCGTCAGTCAGTGCACTGTTCGACCAATAAATTAAAAAAAACCAATGAACCAATCAATGACTAAAACACTTTACCAACCAACCAATCAGATAAAAGGGATGTATAAGAAATAGCGCTGAACGACCTTCGATTCCTTCGCGTGTTACCTGGCTGCAGTAACTTATGTATTACTGTACAGGTACTCAGTGACGAAATGACAAGGTTGAACAATAGTACATTATGCAACGAGCCTATAATGGTAGTAATTAAGACGCGCAAGCTCGTTTCATAATTTTCATACGAGCGTCTTAATTACCATTATAGTCAAGTTTCATACGACTTTTTATGCTCGACCATATTTCTAACTTGAAATTATTCATAAGTATTCATGTTATTCTTATCTGACTGAGGAGCGGAACTGACCTTGTGCAATACTTCGTAAATTGTGAGATGTGCGCAGACGCGAAAGTATTGATTTTTTCCGAGAAACAGATGTCGACATTGACCTTGACATTGAAAAACGAGATGACAAATTGAATTTATTTGAATATTATTTACAATTAACGCTAATTATTATAGTAACAGAACTGACTTTATTTCAAATATAGGTGATTTATTGATTTATTGTTGTCTTTCGATTGTATATCCGAGAATAATCGATACTTGCGCTTTCATATTGCTACAATGGTATTTTCTGATTGGTGGAACACCTGAACTTTAATGAGGTCCATTAAAGGGCTGCTATCAGGTGTATAATTATTACATTTCGGCATGGTCGAGCATAAAATCAATTCCAGTTACAGTAATTCTTTGCATTGTAGTTTATCTTTTTAACACATCGGCTTTATAAAATAAAACCATCTGCCCTTCAATAAGGGTGACCACAATGATCCAGAAAACAAATACATAATATATAAAAGTTTTCAATGACAATGCATACAATAAATTTCAAAAGAAAATTCAAGTGAATCATATTACTTGAAATAGAGATGAAATTGCAGAATTTGAATTGAGTCCTTTAGAATTTCACTAAGGATTTTCTCAAAATGTGAATCCCTTTGACTTTAGAAGGTTATAGGTGTATTTGGAGATACCGCGAACTCCAAAAAGAAGTCCGTGTACTGACCAACGATTAGCCATGATGTTATGCTGCTTGCCAAAATAAGGAATGCAAGGTTCATAGATGATTCTCTTTCCATCATCAGTAAGTTTTGGCTGTTGTGCATCTCTTTCAAACGTGATAGTCGGGTCTAGTATTGTTCCTGTGTTCTTTTTTCTATCAAAGACAAGAATATCTGCTCGTCTTGTTGAATCATCTTCAGAGATACGATGGACTTCTTCATGAGCTTCTAATCCTTGTTATCTTAGGACAGGTATGCTCATTCTTTGACTCCCGATTACGTTCTGTAATCACAACCTTCGAATGTAGAGCGTGCTGTTCCCCGTTCGAAGCTCGACGGATGACTGCGGAAGGCAGTTAAAGTACTTAGTAACGTACGAACAGTGCGGGACAATGACAGAGTCAAAACCTTCTGTAAGCAAACGATCATTCCGTACAATGTGGGAGGAAGAATATTTTTCTTGTGCGTTCGGTGAAAACGTAAAGTATTTACTACGTTGTAAGGCACTGTCAGGAATACTACTGAGCAACATAAAACGACATTATAGGCTCTGCCATCCAGAACATGCCGAAGTGACAGGGAAGCTGTTTTCTGTAATATGTATTCATATACCAACATTATTATTATTATTATTATTATTATTATTATTATTATTATTATTATTATTATTATTATTGTGATTTTATTCCGGCAGAAACACATGTTTTGATAAAATAATTTTTCAGGGGTTCAACGTGCATTACAGCTTCAATAATTGAAAGCACTTTATGAAAGGCCAAACATTGAAGAGAGTCGAACAATTCAGTCTATATTTAGGAGCAAGTTATGTGGTATGTTAGGAATTAGCTAAGGTACTAAAACCCTTCACGGATGGCGATAGCCTACTGGAACAGCTCAAATGTGAATTCACAGAACCTGGATTTAGTGATTTTAGACGTATGGAGAGTGATATTAATCCTTTCAAGGTAAATTTTGTACAATCCGTGAGAGTGCAGCTCCAGGACGAGTTAATTGATTTACAAAGTAACGTAGAATTCAGAACTAAATGCAGAGAATATGACTTGACAAGCATAGAATTATTAAAAAAATGAACAACACGAAATATCCCAAGATGAGTTTATTCGCTGCCACTTTGTTAGCTACCTTCGCCTCAACACATGTGTGAGAACAGTTATTTTCGAGAATGAAGATTGCTAAATCCAAACATAGTTCCCGATTAACAGATGAGCATCTTTAGCGCATTGCAGTAAATTCGTTGGAAATAGATTTCCGATTACTTGTAGAAAAGAATGCACTTATTGAATAGACCGCAATGTGTGGTGGAATATGAAAATAACATTATATATGATATAATAATATCATAACTATGTTAAATATAATAAGTGATGTAATAACTGAATATTACAATGTATACTTTTTTCTTTTTCAAATTCAGTTTATTATCCGTATTTGTAAGAGTAAGATCTATGCCACGGGCGGTGCTGCAATGTAGTTCCGGAGCCCAGTCCGTACACAGTGTGTGTTATGCAGTTTCAGCATCATCCGTGTAATCGGGCCTTTACAATTTTGAGCATACCTGTCTTAGGATGTCAGCAAGCATCACAACAGAGGATGTTATATAAGCTATTAGATTTTTAATAACTAACCAAAAGTTGCTTGTAATTTGCAATACGGAATGAACAATTTAAAAATAACTGTGTCCACGTATACAGCTTTTCAAACTGCTTCGATACTAGATTTAAAATTCCTGCGAGTTGGAGTGAAGCATACAGGATGATTCTTGGATAATGACCTTCGCTTTAGAAATCAGATGTACAGATAATTTAGAGCAAAATTGACATATGAACATCGGTCTAATTCATTAGTTTTTAATGATTTATAATGATTCATACCGTACTTCGGTCCGTGAACCAGGCTTGTAACTTGTTTGTGCCTTAATACAAACATTGGAGCCTGCACTAAGGCAGCAGAGTTCCAGTGTGATATGAAGTACGGGGAGAAGGTTAGGATAATTTAAAATGTTATTATAGTGGCTACATAATGTGCTTGGAATTATTAATGTGAGTACATAATTAATGATTTATTCAAAATAAATTATCACTATTACCATCAATGAGGACTAAAATACGTACTGCAAGTAGCAACTGAATTAGACGTAGTTACGCAATAAGAGGCCAAGCCCCAAAAACCTGTTTCGAGAAATTGATCATTGAAATAAATCTGTTTTTTTTTATAAAACATTTTATGCAAGAAGTGTTATAACATTCATACTATTACAAAAAATAGCACAAATAATACCAAAAAAGGCTAACCGATTTTTAATAAGAGAGCAGCAGTTGAATTAATATTTCAAAGCAAAATAAATAAATGAATGAATTTTATGCAATAAACGAATTTTTTGCTTATAAATAGCAGCAAAGTTCAGATATCGCATTCTTGATTTTTTTCCGAGTTAAATTACTCTGCCATCAACAGATTTGTGCAAATATCTCATTTTGTTCAAATTGTCGTTTGGTCTATTATTGCGTAACTCCGTCCAATTGTGTTTTCTACTCCGAAAACCATTTTATGAAACCTATGAAAAGTTTTTCAAATATGAAGAGGGGTACTTAACTTACATAGTTCACCCAAGCATCTCCATCTGTGGGCTATGCGCCGAAGCTGCAGTTTTTAGCAACCTTCAGCGTTACCCTTGGTGCCATGGGAGGGGTGAGAATGATATCATTGTCATTATAATAGCGATATTATTATGCGAAAATAAACATTTTAAGAAGTAATTTCGTCAGAATCTCTTCTTTAATTTCCGTCTCACACTAGTATTATTACGTCTCGTAAATTGTTATTTGAAGAAGCGCTTACTATCATCGGACAACTTGGCCTTGTTAGGTTCTTCAAATATATTATATTGTTCACCTACCTGTAGGCCTACGTAAGTGCTGCTGACAAGAGTAATGATTGTCGTGGGTATGTTGGACGACGCACGCACGCATGCATTATTATATAGCCTATAATTGGCCTCGGTGGCTCAGTTGGTATAGCGCTGGTCTTCTATGCCCGAGTTTGCTGGTTCGATCCCGGGCCAGGTCGATGGCATAGGGGGAGAGGATGGTATTTTTTGGTGAAAAATGAGTAAATTTTCCAAAAAAAAAATCTTTAAAATACTCTGTGATATGTGTGGAATGCATAGCATAACATTTTGTGGGTATTTGTGCCCTTATCGGATTTTGAGTCGCCATTTTTAAACTTCCCGCGTTATGGGCTTTTAAATCACTCGCCCACTTTTATTGTTGTTTCCGGTGAATTAAATTTTCAAAAAATTTTTCTTTTCTTTAAGATACCCTTTGATATGTGTGGAATGCTTTGCATAACATTTTGTGGGTATTTGTGCCCTTATCGGATTTTGAGTCGCCATTTTTAAACTTCCCGCGTTATGGGCTTTTAAATCACTCGCCCACTTTTATTGTTGTTTCCGGTGAATTAAATTTTCAAAAAATTTTTCTTTTCTTTAAGATACCCTTTGATATGTGTGGAATGCATTGCATAACATTTTGTGGGTATTTGGGCCCTTCTCGGATGTTAAGATGTCATTTTTAAACTTCCTGCGCTATGAATTTTTAAATCACACGCCCGCTTTTATCGGTTTCCAGTAACTTCATTTTTTTTGCTACATTGCCAGACAAAAATGGATATCATTTCTGAATTATTAAAGATACATGCATGAAATTTAGAACACACATTCTTTAGACTATTAGGAAACTTTTCTCTGTAACAGAATTTTGTTAATTGATTTCATTTTAAAAATATGTCCGTTTGTTTGCAAGAAAGGAAATCAGAAAATTGCTATTAAATTTTAATTGTTTATTTTACAAACGTAGGGACTAATATCAAAATTCTGTTACAGACAGTTTATAGAACATGCTTTTGCAAATACATTGCAAAAAACTGTTTGAATCTATCTTTTAAACGGTTTAGATATATCGGTTTAGTACAATCCTGGATTGAGTATTTTTTTTTTCAAATTTGGGCCCCATTATATATTTTTTCAAAATATTTTTATTTGGTTGAGTTGTCACAGCTATGAGCTCTCTACATATAAAAAATTAATATTTTACACCAAATAGGAAAAAAGTTTTAAAAAATACCATCCTCTCCCCTTAAGTGTGCTTAAATGCGACAGGCTAATGTGAGTAGATTTACTGGCATGTAAAATAACTCCTGCGGGAGAAAATTCCGGCACACCGGCGACGCTGATATAACCTCGGCAGTTGCGAGCATCGTTAAATAAAACATAACATTAACATTATTATAGCCTATAGAGCCTACATACATACTATACATTGCATACACACAATCATAGAGATATCCTAGTGGCGGATCCAGGATTATTTAAAGGAGGGTTTCCACACCTGTCAGTAACGGTTAGCGCGTCTTGAAGCGAAACGAGGTGGCCCGGGTTCGATTCCCGATCGGGGCAAGTTACCTAGTTGAGATTTTTTCTGGAGTTTTCCCTCAACCCAATATGAATAAATGCTGGGTAACTATCGGTGCTGGACCCCGGACTCATTTCACCAGCATTATCACCTTCATCCCCCAGGAACTTCACGTGACACCGTCTCAATGGAGTCTCGGGTGGAGTTTCTGGGTAGATCAGTCGGTAGAGCGGTGGTGCGTTTCAACCAGAGGTGCTGGGATCGATACCCGGCCCCAGAACAATTTTCCCCCTTGAAATTATTCAAGTCTACTTTACAGGGAGCTTTACCTGAAAAACTAGATTTTAACACTGTACTCTCTTATCTTCTCCTCCTATCGTACATTTACGCGAAGGTTGAAGGGAAGGGATGAGTTACGTGTTCCGGCTTATGACGTGTGCTTCAATTGTAGCACAGCTTTGCATCCCTGCACAAGAAATTAGAGGTGCCTCTGGCATAGTTATGGGTATGAGATGGGTCCGCAGTAGCAGCAGTACCTGTCGATGGTTCTAATTGTAGGCTTCGGAAGCGCAACATGCAGGCAACAGAGCAGCAGGAAGTCGAGGTGTGTGACAACAACTCGGCACGCGTCACGTCCTTCCTTTCGCTTTTGTTTTGATTACTCATGCGGCTTCCTGTCTGATGCTGTTCCCATGCTTCGTAAACAATTTTTGCTGGACCTTGAAGTTTTCGGGATAAGCTACAGTTCGGAAATGAATACAATTAACGGTATTTTCTCTGTTCCATAATACCACTACACACTTATTGTAACACTTTATACACTTTCTACACCCATTGTCATCATCATCAGCTTTGTCATTGTGATCGTCTTCATTGCGATCTTAATTATTTATTTGTTTGTTAAGCTACATGTAGGTCAAGGTCATTGTCAACATCGTGATAGTCCTTGTATTATCCGTTTTTGTCATATTCACTCGTATTATATTCGTAGGCCTATTGTATTTGTTATTATTTCCCTCGTTTTAGCAGTTAGTGTCCTCTTCGCCGTTATTAACACCTTCATCGTTATTGTCATCTTCATTGTTGTCATCTTCATATTATAGTCATCTTCATGTTATTGTCATCTCCTTCATCGTTGTTACTATCTTCTTCGTCGATATTGTCATCTTCATTGTTATTTTCAGTTTCTTCATCGTTATTACTATCCTCTTCATCGTTATTGCCATATTCGTCGTAATTGTCAACTTCTTCATTGTTATTTTCAGTTTCTTCATCGTTATTGTCATTTTCTTCATGTTATTGTCATATTATTCATTGTTATTGTCATCTTCTTCATCGTTATTGTCATCTTCTTCATCGTTATTGTCATCTTCTTCATCGTTATTGTCATCTTCTTCATCGTTATTGTCATCGTCTTCATAGTTATTGTCATCTTCTTCATCGTTATTGTCATATTCTTCACCGTTATTGTCATCTTCTTCATCTTAATTGTCATCTTCTTTGGCGCTATTGTTATCTTCTTCATAATCATTACTGTCATCTTCATCGTTATTGTCATCTTCTTCATCGTTATTGTCAACTTCTTCATCGTTATTGTCATCTTCTTCATCGTTATTGTCATATTCTTCACCGTTATTGTATTTCTTCTTCATCTTTATTGTCATCTTCTTTGGCGTTATTGTTATCTTCTTCATAATCGTTACTGTCATCTTCTTCGTTATTGTCATATTCTTCATCGTTATTGTCATCTTCATCTTTATTGTCATTTTCTTTGGCGTTATTGTTGTCTTCTTCATAATCGTTACTGTCATCTTCATCTTTACTGTCATCTTCATCGTTATTGTCATCTTCTTCATCGTTATTGTCAACTTCTTCATCGTTATTGTCATCTTCTTCATCGTTATTGTCATATTCTTCACCGTTATTGTCATCTTCTTCATCTTTATTGTCATCTTCTTTGGCGTTATTGTTATCTTCTTCATAATCGTTACTGTCATCTTCTTCGTTATTGTCATATTCTTCATCGTTATTGTCATATTCTTCATCGTTATTGTCATCTTCATCTTTATTGTCATTTTCTTTGGCGTTATTGTTGTCTTCTTCATAATCGTTACTGTCATCTTCATCTTTACTGTCATCTTCATCGTTATTGTCATCTTCTTCATTGTTATTGTCATCTTCTTCATTGTTATTGTCATCTTCTTCATCTTTATTGTCATCTTCTTTGGCGTTATTGTTATCTTTTTCATAATCGTTACTGTCATCTTCATCGTTGTCATCTTCTTTGGCGTTATTGTTATCCTCTTCATAATCGTTACTATCGTCTTCATCGTTATTGTCATCTTCTTTAACGTTATTGTTGTCATCATCGTTATCATCATCATAAGGCCAGCTCACACCGAAGGCTATAGGCCTACTATGCAGCTATACTACATCGTGGTTACAAATTATTGGGCAATTTCAGAAGGCTATATTAGCATAAAGCAAAACATTTTGTTATTTAGATACCTATTGTAAATATATTATAAATACAACTCTCTAATTTTAAAAGACATAATATTAAAATAAAGCGATAAAATATTCTTGTCAATCGCACTATGACAGTGGTTCTTAATCATTTTTGATTCACGGACCCCTTCGAAAATCTGATGAAAGCTCTGGACCCATATGTAAAAAAAATTGTCAAAAAACATAATTTTTACGTTGATATAATATAGTGAATAAACAGGCTAATTTTTATGTGAATTTCACGGACCCCTTAAGCCCATCAAAGGACTTCCAAGGAGTCCATAGACCCCAGGTTAAGAACTTCTGCACTAGAAGATTAGGGACTGAGTGACCGCCACTGAACTCTTCTTGTCTCATGATAAGAGCAACGCCTGCCCATTACTCGCGCACCCAGTCCAGGACAAGCCCGATTCCTGCCCGCCTGACCACCTATGGCCTATGCTATAGAGCAGTCATGTCAATTGATGCCCACAGGAGCAAGCGCGTGCTTTAGAGCTCAGGAGAGCCTGAGCGCTTTACAGCGGAAAGGAAAGAGACAGGCGAAATAGGTAGTACATGCCGCTTGGTCGAGCTATATTCAGGGATGGCCAACACTAATTCAATGGATAAAGGGAAGAGAACTTATTAAAACTGTATCCATATTAATTTTTAGATTTGTCTGAGAAGTATAAGTGCATTATAAGAATGTAAGTTTTAATTTTAATGCTCATTTTTCACAAGTTTGATTTTTTTTATTCAAAAGAAATATTTTCTCAACTTTTTTTTAGAAAAGTGAAATTTTCAGATATAGGCCTATTTAGTTAATAGTCTTACAGAATGTTTTCTTAAATCTAATATACCGTAAATACGTATTACTGAAGATAGTGTATTGAACATTTTGAAAATATCCGCATGGAAATTGTTTGTAAGGAAATTAATTAACAAATCAACTACTGTTACATCATAAGCAAAAGATACGTGCCCATGTGTTGTAAAAATGTCAGCTCTATAGCTTCAGCACATTTCGAGAAAATAATTTAATATTCTGATGATAGGAAGTTGCTCACAAATATCACCTTAAAAGCATAATGCGGTAAGTGTTTTGTTATGGAATATTAGTTACACTTAAAACATATACAGCACCTAGGTAACTTTGCTTTGTACTGTAATATTGTTTTGATTAGTTTATTGATTACTTTTATAAGGCTAAAGGTACCACCATTATCAATTCCAAGTTATGATGTCATACTCAATCTATTTTTTTTTTGGGGGGGGGGAGATCACTTTCTTTTTGAAAGATGTGCTTCCATTTAGTACAGTATAGTTGTACTACTATGGAATTTATGAGAATATTCCTTCTTAACTCTTTATTATGTTATTAACATTTAAAACACAATTGCAATATTAAGAAATTGGTATTAGTACTTTCGTTTTACAGACAATATAGATAATATTAAACAGAAAGAAGCCATATAAAAATAACGACATATAATTTCACGTTCCGTTTGAAGTTTGTGCACCACTGTTTTCTTAATTCAACAGGCTGCTTATTCATATACACAACCCTTTCCATATTTGGCGCTTGATGCCCGCGCACGACGTCAAGGTCAGAAAAATGCGCTTGCTTTGACATCACTGCTATAGAGTGAATGTGCAGTGTGGAAGGCATTTTGTCGTGACGAAAGTTAGTCGATATTGAGTTTACTTATAGATACCCCATTTTTTTTTTGGCAAGAACTCAGTTTACCGCATTTTTAACGGTAGGGACTGACTTTACCAACTCAGGATCCGCAATAGGAGAGAAAAAAAGCGAAAAACCCAGACACAATGACCAATCCTGTACATAAAAAAGTTATGTTAAATAAATTAGAATTTACGTCAAATTGGGGGAAAGCGTACTTACACCATATCACCGACTGCCAGTCAATATTCCAGAGTAGTTATCCCACAAAGTAGTGCTTTACCCCGGCTGAGGGAAAACGTCCATTTAACTTGAAGCAAAGAATAATTGAGGTGTGTGTTAACCAGGCCGCGCTGCTGCAGGGAACAGTTGGGGCGACCGCTCTTCATGGTCTCGCGGCTTCGCAAAGTTTTCCTCCACCGCAGACCGCGGGAAATACGAGACCCGGCGGGGAGTCCAACTTGCGGTTCGCTCCTTGCTTCACTTGACGGCTCTTATACACACACTTCAAACGAAAGTCAACGCTTTTAACCTACCACGATTATTGGACCTCAAATTGAATACGACGGTAAATAAAATTAATTACGAAGTTTATTTCAGTGCTTAATCGCCATTAATTAATTTATATTTCATTATATCCGTTTTCAATTCAATAATTCTTTATTCTGCTACTTATTCACTGTACTATTCATTAATTTAAGTGTTGATTCATAGGGTCCTAGATTCAAGTCCCATCGTGGGCTATTTCTAATCTACAAAAATGAATGTTTGTTCATTGTCCTCTAATGTCACTTCAGTGGCCCCGCACCGTGCGCACCACAAAGTTAGCTGGATGAAATTGTAGCACTTCACGGGAAAAATGGATAATTTATTAGTTACATAATAATCTTCCATTCTTCACCTGTTTATTCCGACATTTATTCGCCAATTCATTCTGAAATTCATTCAGTACTTCATACCGTTATTCATTCTCCAATCCGTATTGCCATTCATTCACTAATTCATACCGTCATTCATTATCTAATTCGCACTTTCCTTCATTCTCCATTTCGAACTCTCATCAATTCACTAATTCATATTGTTATTCATTCTCCAATTAATACTGTCATTCATTCACTAATCATACCGTCGTTCATTATCTAATTCGTACCATCGTTTATTCACTAATTCATACCGTCATTCACTCACTAATTCGTACTGTCATTCATTCTCCATTTAGAACTCTCATTCATTCACCAATTCATATTGTCATCCAGTCACTTATTCGTCGTGTCATTCATTCACTAATTCGTACTGCCATTCATTCACTAATTAACACTGCCATTTAGTCAATAATTCACACTGCCATTCATACACTATTTCACATTGCCATTTATCTACTAATTCACACTGCCATTTATTCACTAATTCGTACTGTCACTTATTCACTATTTCACATTTCCATTTATTCACCAATTCATATTGCCACTTATTCACTAATTCATACTGTCATTTATTTACTAATTTATACTGCCATTAATTCACTAATTCGTATTGCCATTTATTCAATAATTCGTATTGTCACTTATTCACTATTTCATATTTAATTTATTCATCAATTCATATTGCCACTTATTTCACTAATTCATACTGTCATTTATTTACTAATTCTTACTGCCATTTATTCACTAATTCATATTGCCATCTATTCACTAATTAATGCTGCCATTTATTCACTAATTCATATTGCCACTTATTCACTAATTCGTGCTGTCACTTATTCACTACTTCATATTTCCATTTATTCACCAATTAATATTGCCACTTATTTCACTACTTTATACTGTCATTTATTTACTAATTCATACTGCCATTTATTCACTATTTTATATTGCCATTTATTTACTAATTCATATGGCCATTTATTCACTAATTTATATTGCCATTTATTCACTAATTTATATTGCCATTTATTTACTAATTCATATTTCCTTTATTCGCTAATTCATACTGTCACTTATTCACTACTTCATATTTTCATTTATTCACCAATTCATATTGCCACTTATTCACTAATTCATACTACCTTTCATTCACCAATTTATTATGTCACTAATTGCTAATTCGTTTTTATTGATTCACTGATTCATTATACCGTTTATTCAGCGATTTATTCTTATTTTAATTATTAATTTCCTCCGTCAGTCGTTTATAAAGCCATTTACGAAATCGTTGTGCCACGTATCCATTTATTAATGCAGCCATTCGATCGCAGATGCATTTGCTTCATTCTAAAATTAATTTCTTTGCAAATGTATGCAGTCTTTCTCACGTTGATTGATTTATTCTGTCATTTGCCAATTAATTCTGAAATTATTCTGTGTTTTATTTCTCCGTATACGTTTATTGTTTAGAATTAGGCTTTTAGGTCTTGGAACTTGACGTTTTCTTTTTTCTTGTATTATATTCGTGTCGGGAAAACAATACAACGTGGTCTGTTTTAACGAGAATTCAAGCCCCCGTATACCGGTAAGGCATCATGTCACAAACACGTTCACGTCTGAGTATTTCTGACAAAGTAAAATATTACTCAACACCTTGAAAACAGCCCAAAAATTAAGGATATTTTTTATTGGGTTGTTTTACGACGCTGTATCAACATCTAGGTTATTTAGCGTCTGAATGATATGAAGGTGATAATGCCGGTGAAATGAGTCCGGGGTCCAGCACCGAAAGTTACCCAGCATTTGCTCTTTTTGGGTTGAGGGAAAACCCCGGAAAAACCTCAACCAGGTAACTTGTCCCAACCGGGATTCGAACCAGGGCCACCTGGTTTCGCGTCCAGACGCGCTGACCGTTACTCCACAGGTGTGGACTTAAGGATATTGTTGGAGAGTTTAAGGTTTAATTAATTAAGTAGTATTTAATATTTAATTTAGTTTTTCGTGCCTTTCTCATTAAATTAATGAGTTTAATTAATCATTTACTTACTCGCTACTCGTTCACTGATACATTCGGACTTTCACTCGTTAAATCGTTCATCTTGTTTTCTTCTTATTCTCCCTTATTTATTTATTTATTTATTTATTTATTTATTTATTTATTTATTTATTTATTTAATACTTGCCTACTCTGTCTCTGTTCCTAAAACAGTTTATCCTTTTTGTGTATCTCTCTGTTGCCTTCTTTTTCTTTTATATTCGTTATTTGATGATTTATTCGTTTCTTCATTTCTGTCTATTTATTTTCTTTGAAATTTCTGTTTGATTTTTCAGTGATTCCTTAAGTTATTTTAAAAAATGGCTATTTATTAATTTTTCTGTTTGTTTTTGTTCATTTCCTGTCCATCTTTCTTAACTTTCTTATTCCTTTACTCTCTTGCTTTCATTATTTTCTTTCTCTTCATCTTTCTTTCCCTCTTTCATTAATCTTTTGTTCATCTATGTTTTTCTTTACGTGATATCATTTTTTGCCGTCTTGCTCTTCCTCTTTAAAATGTATTTGGAAATAACTTACATATTCAATTAATATTAAAGCAACAAACCACACATTATTTAGAGTTTTAGACTATTCTGCCGCAAAGTTTGATGGAGGTTCGCCGTGGGAGGACAGATTCATCTTCATTAAACTCTCGCTATAAATTGAGGTTTATAATGAGTCGGGATAAAAAAAGTATCGTGGTGGGGGCACAGGCGAAACCCCCTCTTGTATTCGTTAAGATAATTAAAAGTACTACTCCCTCATGGAGGCGGGGTGTTGCCACCAAGCACTCATGAGGGAAACCCAAGAAGATGCAAGTCTTTCCACGAGGGACACATTCATATGAATTTCCCCGCATACTTACTCGAAATTTCCCTCCTCACTTGTCGTGTAAGGCTTGTAGACTTGTAATTAGCGAGTGCGGTTTTGATAAGCAATAAAAACGCCTTGAATTATTTATGCAAAAGGGACTGTCTGCCATAATTCGGTTTAATGTTTTTAAATTCTTAATCTAGCTTCTTTTGTTTTATTCATGACGGCGTAGTTGACGCGGGAGACGCTGTTTGCATAAAGAGACTCCGATGCAATGGCGTTTAACTCGTAAAGGAAATAAGAGATGTTATATTTGCTTAAGACGGTTTGAGTGAAACATACGCTTATGCATTAGCCTCTTGCGTTTTTTTTTGTCCTTTCTTGTTCTACTAGAAGTCACGATTATGTTGATGTAATTATCAAAGAGAGACGTTCATAGAAATAAGACGAAAGTTTTGTCTACCACTTCTTCTTTATGAAAACGTTATCCCGAACTAAGTTTTCTTTCAAACCTTTATAGAGCGCAAAACTGTTCTTGCAGTATCTCACAGTCAAGCACGCGAGCATTTTAAACTTTCTTGTTTATCTCGAATAAAAGCACAGCCTACTATATACAGTCACGAAGCTTGAGTTTTGAGGGTGCTAGAAATAATAGACTGTGACGGTACTATTTTGCATTGCCTGTAATAAGCGATATTAGCGATCCTAGTGGTGAGTAACTATCTAATGTTTGCATATTTACTACGTATTGAGCTTCGCGACTGTATATAGTAGACTGTGATAATAGTCTGACATCTGATATTTTCTCTATGTAGGCTATATGAATCTCTCTCTCTCTCTCTTTTAAGAAGAGCATCTGTCAATTAACGTAAATTTTAGGAAAACAAGAAAAAACTATATTAACTGAAACACTGAAATGTGAGGGACACCATTACATGTAAAGAAGTACTGTGACGAAATATATCATATCATATCATATTAATTGAAGCGGAGGTTTAAAAATAATTTTGTCTTTATTTTGTATTTCTTCATCATGTACGAAATATTTTGGTACGAATTTGTACAGCTGTATTAATAATTATATACAGGGTGGAAGGTAACCTTTTACAATCCTTCAGACACGTAACAGATCACATCATTTGGGAACGTTTTGTCACATAATATTTTTTCATACGACCAATAGTTTTTGTAATATTTTCAGAAAAGGAATGTTGCAATGTTGTAGACAGTAGCAGTGTTTACTTCGCGAAATCATTGTACCCCAGCATACTGAATGCCGTTCCATTCATCTACTTTACAGGGGGTTTGAGAGGATGTACACACATACCGTTTTGTAAACAAAAACATCTGTTGAGAATGCAGTCAAATCAAAATTTATATAATCGTAATATGTTAATTACATTAACTATATTATTCGTTATCTACAATGAAACGTTCGTTATTGTATCGTTTTAGCATTAAATTTAGTACGAATAAACACGCAGTTTCCGTTACATTTTAAGGCAATTTCATCAATAATACAGTAGAATGAATGTCCAGATACGATTAGAAAACTGTGGCAACTCGTTGTGTTTCAACTGCTTCGAACTGCACGTAGCCTGCAACTAATGACGAAGTGAATGTTAGCGTATCGTCCGCTCCGTACACTTAGCTCGGCCACATGGTTTGCGCACGTCAGAAACAGTGTTGCCAGCGTGTCACAGCCCTGTTCCCATGCAATGTGTACACAATTATTCACGCGATTTATTCGAAATCTGTGTCATTTTTCATGCAAATACTACTGTAACATGGCCATACATAGCTTACTCTATCATACACATATATAAAATCCAATTTTGAGCAATTTCATAAAAAAACTTAATCATAATTTCAAGTTACAAAATATCTTTTTTTTCCCCCGAAAACCGCCCTTCTGAGAACAAAATATTATTAGACTTTCTCGTTTGTCATAATTCGAGATATATCCCAGAAGGATTGTAAAAGGTTGCCTTTCACCCTATATATGTATAGTATCCGTGCTCTACTTCACTTGGAACATCTCGAATAGTGTATGCTGCTCTGTAGAAATCACTCGCCGTTCTTCTCACGATTTACTGTACCGTATTATTTTTTGTATTTTCCCCCAAATCGATCCGGATAATTGAGGATCCGGATGATTTGGGTCCGGATAATTGGAGTTATACTGTAAATAACTTCGGTGTCCATTAAATAAAATCGCATTTAATTATCTCATACTTTGTATTCTGAATTTGTGTTGAAAGGACATCATTTTGTAAATTAATATATATATATATATATATATATATATATATATATTGATATGAATGTTTTTCGTGTCAGGAATCACCTCCTAAAGTTTGTCCCCTTATTTTTATTTACTTTGTATAATTCACCTTCAACATATCGAAATGATTTTGTATTCCAGGAGCCTGGATCTTTTGTTTGATCATAAATCCTGACAAGACAAACACTCTTTTTGGTATGACTCTTGAAAGAAAATAGCATAACTAGGGTTATGTTTTACGTTATATGATTAATTGGTTGCTTATTTCGTTTGATTTTGATGTTAATCCGTCATATTATCGTATATGAATATCTTCTGTAGTCAAAAGGGACGTCAAAATACCATCCAGTTGTCACACTCACTCACTCACTCACTTACTCACTCACTCCTGCAGTCATGTCAACTAATGCCCATAGGCGCGAGCACGCGCTTTAGAGCTCAGAAAAGTCTGAGCGCTTTACAGCGGAAAGGAAAAGACAGACGAAAGAGGCATTATATGCTGCTTGGTCGAGTTATATACAGCGATGAGCCAGCACTGATTCAAAGGATAATGGGAAGAGAACTTATTAAAACTGTATCCATATTAATTTTTATATTTGTCTGAGAAGTATAAGTGCATTATAAGAATGTAAGTTTTAATTTTAGTGCTCATTTTTCACAAGTTTACTCTTTTATTCAAAATGAATATTTTCTCTACCTTTTTTTTTTTTTTTACAGAAAAGTGAATTTTTCAGATATGTTCATTTAGTAACCTTACAGGTACTGAAATAATGTTTTCGTAAATGTAATATATCGTAAATAATATTGAAGATAGTGTATTGAAATTTTTGAAAATATTCGCATGGAAAATGTTTGTAAGGAAATGAATTAACAATGCAACTACTATTACATCCATAAACAAAAGGTATGTGCCCATGTGTTGTAAAAGTTCAGCTTTATAGCTTCAGCAGATTTCGAGAAAATAATTTAATATTCTGATGATAGGAAATTGCTCACCAATATCACCTTAAAAGCACAATGCGATAAGAGTTTTGTTATGTAATATTAGTTACAGTTAAAACATATACCTAGGAAACTTTTCTTTGTGCTATAATATTGTTTTGACTAATTTATTAATTGCTTTCATAAGGCTAAAGATACCATCAATGTCAATTTCAGCTTATCATGTCATACTCAATCTCTTTATTTGGAATATCACTTTCTTTATGAATAATATGTTTTATTCACTTAGTACAGTATAGTTGTACTACTATGGAATTTATGTGAATATTCTTTCTTAACTCTTTATTATGTTATTAAGATTTAAAACACAACTGCAATATTAAGAAATCGGTGCTAATACTTTTGTCTTACACACAATAAATAAAATATCAAACAGAAAGAAGCCATATAAAAATAACTACATCAAATTTCTCGTTCCGTTTGAAGTTTGTGCACCACTGTTTTCTTAATTCAACAGGCTGCTTATACATATAGGCTACATAATCCTTCCTCCTTCCATACCTAGAGCTTGATGCCCGCGCACGACGCCAAGGTCAGAAAAATGCGCTTGCTTTGACATCACTGCATTACTGTTTTACTTACATCCACTCTTATTTACTCACATTCACTTTTTTACTTAATCTCATCCGCTGTTACTCATTTTCAAAGTTTTACTAATATTAGCTCACTTATTCACTCATATTCACGTACTCATTTACTTGCTTGCAGTCGACTGAAGTGAGTTCTTGAGCGCAAGATAGGTATAATAATTGTGTGAGACTGCAGAGAGCGGGTCATGCAGAAGAATGGAAGGCATTACGAGATAACAGTTGAAAAATGATCTCTGTCTGCTTAGAAAATGAGGTAAAGTACAGCAAAGTATGAAGGCTTCCAGGGAAAGAAAAGTGGGCCGACAGTTGCGATTTATCCAGTGTTCTGCCTGCCCCAGGCAGACCTACGGAGGCGCCATGCCGCTGCTGCACGTCCAATTTGAACTGAAGCGGGAGAACGCTCCTTTCATTTCTCATCCGTCTCTAGAATTATTTCTCCCTGGGTGTTTCGTTTCTGCCCCTTGTTTATGGAATAAGTGCTCCGCTGCTGGATCGCCGGTTCGAATCCGGTGACAGTGATATAGTTGAGAGTAAAGGCGCAGTCACAGTTCCGAATAGAATTTATTGCAAACGAAGTGACACATGGCAGGTTTCAGAGGCGCCTTTGCGGAAGAAAATTGGATTAGGGAAAAGCGCAATATAAAAGAGACGCCGGGAATATAAAGCTTTTCTCTAGTCTCAATTCCATTTTCTCATTTACGATACTTCTGCGCAACCACTTTCCTTAAAACGGTTGGATTCACAGAGGCTGTGTGCTTCGTCCTTATTAATTGAGAAGTAGTTCAATTCTGAACACAGGCTGCTTTGAAAGTCTTATCCGGTTAGCATAAATTCTTTTTCTGTTACTGGCCCTTTCAATGCTGTAGAGTGAGTTCATCTTTTCGTTAACACTGCTTCGATCTCCAGCCTTGATTGGGATTGTACTTGTAATTGACAAGATCGAATAATTAGTCATTTCCCCCGCGTTTCTCCCGTTTCTTAATACCGATATTTTTCATTTCATTTTAATCGTATACTTCTTATTACATTTCTTTGTGATCTGACTATCTGTTTTCCAGAAGCTTATTTTTTCTAATGGCTATGCTTGTTAGATAACGCTGAACAACAAGAATTTGCTCCGACTTAAAACAATGTGTCCCTTATTTGCGCTGAATCCGAAAATGCATCTCTTTTCTTCGTATCACGTAAGGTTTTTAAGATATACTATGATTTCATTTTTCGATAAGCGCTCTCTCAGGAAACACCTGGCGCGGGTTGGGGGCTGTAAACCAAAAGAAAAGCTAATGTATTTTATGAATTTAATGGCCAGTTTGTCCAAGTAATGTTTAATTTTGCTTAACGAATGTTAAATTAACAGTATGTTTATTTTTAACGCTCTGTTAATGTATTTTCCATTTGTTAAACATAATTTTGTTTAAGATAACCAACACTTAACTATAACATCTGTGAGCACTATTTTAACTACTCAACAGCAATTGGTAATGATTCTACACATGTAAGACAATTTTTGATTGGCCAAAATTAATCTTTAAATTCTATATTATGGAGTGAGTCATGAAACTTGCATAAAATGACAACCTGTTATAGTAGGCCACGCTCCATAAACAAACAGTTGACAAATGAAATTTGTAGGTGACGTGCTGAATAATAATTACAAAGTAAGGTTATATTTCCTCATTGCTATTATGGATACGAAATACGAAAGAAATAAAATATCACTGATGTATTTAAACAGTCCAAATTGTTTTTTAAATGTTATATTAACAGTCACATGCTAAACATTCCCTACAAACAGACACAAAATATTAATTTCGCAACTTCTGTTCGAACAACTGTGGAGACATCGGCCATATTTAACTAACTGTTAAACGCGTTAACTGCCGGAAATCCTACATTTAAAATTAACAAACTGTTAAACCAAACTGGTGTTGAAAACATACAATTTTATTAATTAACAAACTGTTTAGAGTTTAACAGTAGTTAAATTTTCGAACATTATTCGGAAAAACCGGCCATATAACTTATTTCCGGTTTCTCATGGTTGTTGGCATGTTCTTTTGTACTTCTAATAAATAAACAGATATTGGTCCCTTCTATTCAGTAAATTTCGGCACAGTTCAAAGTGAAGTCTATGCAGTGAACAAACAAGGATGTGGTTTTTCAGTATTTAGAAGAAAAGTTTATCTTTTGAGTGAAGGCTAATTAAAAGAGTGCATTTTCATCGGTCTACAAATTCACAAAGTTATGGCTGACTCTTTGTTTGAGGAAAAATTTCCGTTACAGAAAAAATGGCATGGTGTGCTTTCAAAGATGCTTGCTCAAATTTCCTTGGAAATTCTAGGGCAGACAACTACATCGAAGTTGTGGAAATCATGTTAAATGCATATGAGAAAATTCAGTGTAATACGTCTCTCAAAATAGACTTTTTACATTCTCACTTCGAATTCTTCCCTCCTAACTTTGGAGCAGTAAGCTACGAACATATTTCATCAAGAAATACCTGAAATAGAAAGGCGATGTAAAGGAAGATCATCATCCAGCATGCTTGCAGACTATTGTTGGTTTCTTGTAAAAGACAGTTGCGGGTCTAGTTATAAACGGAAGTCATCCAGAAAATTCTTTTAAATGGTAAGTTCAAATTCCGAGATTTTTCTCATTATACACATGAAATATTTTTATTGTTGTGTTTTAATAGTACATTATGCAACGAGCCTATAGTGATAGTAATTAAGACGCGAGTATGTTTGTTTATGAAACGAGCGCAGGCGAGTTTCATAATTTTCATACGAGCGTCTTAATTACCATTATAGGCAAGTTTCATACGACTTTTTTATGCTCGACCATATTTCTAACTTGAAATTATTCAGAAGCATTCATTTTATTCGTATCTGACTGGAGAGCGGAAGTAACCTTGTGCATAGCTCGTAAATTGTGAGATGTGCGCAGACGCGAAAGTATTGCTTTTTTCCGAGGAACAATAATGTCATTGACCTTGATACAATATAAAGAATAACATGAACTAATTTTGATATAACCTGGAAATTGATTTAGAATTGAAAAACGAGATGACAAATTGAATTTATTTGAATGTTATTTACAATTAACGCTAATTATTATGGTAACAGAACATAACCTCCTGCGACAGTATTGGATTTCCAGCCTCCGTGACGTTTCCCTCGTTGTCTTTCGATTGCATATCCGAGAATAATCGAAAACCTGAACTTTAATGACATGCATTAAAGGACTGCAACCAGGTGTATAATTACTACATTTCGGCATGGTCGAGCATAAACTATGTAACATCATTTTTGTATTCAGTATACATTTTTCAAGTATTACGAGGCATTTTGAATCCGTAGTCTGTTGTAATTTTAACAGAAGCAGTGAAAAATATAAAAAAGTTTTTTTCATTTAAAAAATTCAATTCACTTTCCCCGGAAAATGGTACGTGATGGGGCAATTTGGATTTTAAATTAAGATTTAGGGCATAGATATTAGTAATATTCACCTATTTTTATTTCGGAGCAATACAAAAAGTAAAAATTTGTTGTTCAGTGAATCAGTAGGGACCGTACTTTTTGGTTATAGCGATTTGCGCGAAATTTTCCATGATCAACCCTAGAATGCTATCGTACGTAATTTTGACGTATAATGGGTAAACAGTTCATCTCCACTACTATTCCGCCAAGCGAGCCCCTCCTTTTTTTCTAGCCATGCCTCCATCTGTTAGTTACTATCAGTCGTAACAGCAGGTTGTAACTCACACACTTAGCTGAGTTATTATACAGGGCTTTCATTTCAAAACTTCCCAGAATGAATAACTAATTATTTAATTTTAATTCAATTTAAACAAAAACACATAAATTTAGATATTGAGCGGGAAGTCTGAAACCAGGCTTAATTGCATTTTAGATTTCACCTTCCACCCCCAACCACCCCCACTTTGAAATTTCAAATGGCACCCCTATATTTTATACGTACTTAAATATGAAAATGCATTAAATTGTTTATACACCTTATTAGTTTTCGCATCTTTTGTTTTCTATCGTCGCCTTACAACCTGTATTTTTGTTACTATCAGTTGATTGTAGGATGAAAAGACAGCGTATAAATGTTCATCTTCCCTCTTGCTTAAAAAATTCCCTTGTGTAGACGCTTGTATTTCCCTATTTTGACTATGCTGACATTTTACTGACTGACCTCTCCAGCGACAACAAAACGAAACTTCAACGTACTCATAATTTGTGTGTAAGTTTTGTAAGCCATGTTCGTAAATATGATCATATTACCCCATCCCTGGAAACAATAGGTTGGCTTAAACTAGATAAGAAAAGAAATTTACATTCACTTTTCCTTCTCTTCGAAATCTTGAACTCTTCTATTCCTTCGTACCTGTCGTCTCGCTTCACTTACCTTTCTTCCCACCACAATCTGAACACACGCTCTCGCCACGAAACAATATTAACAATACCATCCAATCGCACCTCCTCATACTCATCCTCTTTCACAATAGCTCTGCCAAGACTCTGGAATTCGTTACCTCCTAGCATCAGGGACTGTCGAAATAAAATCGAATTCAAACGCAAACTTACTAGGCACTTGGTCAGTAATTGAGACTCGTTCAGACATGGTTTCTTGTAAATAGTTCTGTTAATCTACTACAAAATATTTCAATATTCGGTATTTTCATTACTATACAATTTTGTTATTCTAGGTTCAATTTGCAATTCAATAAATACAAATATATTCTTTGTTCTTACATTCTATGATAAAATGTCTAGCTTTCATTAGTTAGGTAATCTTGTCGTACTTTAACTTTTATTGTAATTGTAATTGTAAATTTAACATTAATTGTAATTTTATTGTTCATATTATAGTTGTAATCCCCTGGTAGAGGGGCAGAGAAGGCCTGACGGCCTTATGTCTGCCAGGTTAAATAAATAAATACTACTAGATACTAATACTACTTATTTTGTGTAATTTCATAAATTTAATGAATAAGGATGATTTATTTTCTCTCTTGAAGGGTATACACTATATTAAAATAATTTAATATGTAAACACAACTATTACATGAAATGCTCAATAAGTTTTTGTAGCTTTATTCTCTTCAGCTCTAATCAACAATAACAACAATTCAGGTTGCCAGTTGTAGGAAGTTACTATTTATTGTTCTACTCAAATGAATATAGCCATTTTCAGGTAAAAACGTAGGAGGCAATACTGTACTTTTCAAAACAATCTCGTACAAGAGCGCGACCGTTCGGCGACAAATTTCATTCACAGAACAGGAGTGGTAAGTACAATAAGCCTCAGGCTGCAGTGTGAACCTTCGGATCCCTCTTGCTTAAAAAAATTATACATTTAATCGACAATTTATTTCGCAAAATACCCACCAAAATAAGTGGCAGGTTTAGTTTCAACAAAATATATGGTCCCTTATTCATAACCAGGTAAATAGATTAATAGATATAAGTGGCGAAGTATTAATAAAGGTCCTGTTTCACAGTCACTTTTAGCACCACAAATATCCGCAGAAAACATTCCGGGGATCGAGTCCAGTCTATTTTGTACAAAGCCTTTGACTTCTAGATGGATTGATCCGTCAGTGACTGAATTAATGAACCAGGCACTGAATTGTCGCTTCAGTTGCGAGTATGTTAGCCGCAGGCCATTGTTAATGTACAAAATGTGTTGGCACTCAAAGGCATTCTTTGCCCGATGTATAATCCCTAATCAAGTCCCCGCTGTGATGCGGGCAGGTATAAATCAAGGAGGTGACAGGCGCGCAGCCTTTGGTCCGCATTAGCACGTACTCTGTTCATTCATTACTTTCGCGTTAGCGATTCTGCGGCTTGAAGCCACACGCGGGACACAGCAGAGGACGCACGGACTGATTGCGTCCAGTCCACTCCATTTGCTAGCGATGTAAATTCTGATATTAGAAATCTGCGACATCCTTCCTTGCTCTGTCAGTACTGTGTTTATAGAATTCTTCTCTTCCTCTTGTCATTCAACTTATTCTTCTTTGTACAGTAGTGGCAAAAAAAAAAAAAAAAAAAACCGGACCGACGCGTCAGCTTTCATTCTTTTTTTCTGAATAAATAATCTTTCCTGTGTGCATTCAACCATCTCATTTTTTAACTCTGCTTTCACATACGAAAATGTTTGTTTAAAAGCGTTAACTTGTTCCTCTGAACAATTCTCTTGCATTAACACGATTTTTTTTCCAGATATTCAAATTTTTCCTTGATATCACAGTCTTTTTCCTCTTGCATGATATCATATAACTGTTTCCTTAACAAAATTTTGATTGTAGATGGCCCTAGTAAAAGAAAAAAAAATATTTATTTGTAGCAGATTAAAATATTGAAAATTTGTGTTCGTAACAAAATTGTATAAAAATATAAAATTCGCACAATATCGCAGCCAATTTCTTTTCTATTAACGCACCCAGAGATCTAGTCTATGTAATAACACAAGAAGAAACATCGGGACTCACCCTGAAGTGGACTAAATCATTAAACGAAAATTTACGTTCGTAAAAAAAATACTGAAATATACATGGTTTTCTAACCGCAATAACTTCTTAAAGATACTTTATATAAGCATAAAAATAGCTCAAAAGTGAAGTACATACCTTGCTGAGAAGGATCCAACTTGTAACAGGAAATACTGTGTCTTCAAAACGTAGAAAAACAATAATGAACTTGTGAACTTGCACAGAGCGCCAAGACGATATATGTATAGTGTCACAAACATTCAATGCTACGTTTACACGGCGACAATTTAGAGAAGAGAGCTAGAGATTATAGCTGAGTATCACCGTGTAAACGGTTGTGAGAGCAGGTATCTCGTTGACTCTAATATCTAAATAAAGAGTCTAAATAGAGAGGGGCCTTGAAAACTGCTCTCGCCGTGTAAACACCCTGAACAGAGAACTCGCATATACTGTCAGCTCTCATTATAGCTACTCTAAATTGGTCAGCTAAGATGAAATTTTTCATTAACTCTCGCGACTGTTGCGTACGAGATTATACAAGCTTGCGCATAACTCTTGAAATACAGGTCTAAAATATTAATCATGCTACGTTTGCACGGCGACAGTTCAGAGCGAAGTTCTGAAGAATCATGAGAGCTCTCTAACGGAGTGTTTACACGATGACAGAATATAGCTTCTCTAAACCCATTAGCGAGCTCTCATGAGATTTATATAATTCTAAACTCTAAGTTACTCTCCGGACCGTTTACATGGTGCAGACAGTTTAGAGTGAGAGAAAGTGTTGAGAGAGATCATTTAGAGAAGCATATGCTGGTCAGTGCGTTTTTATAACATAAGTATCCATCTAACTTCTGAGCAGTGGTCAGCAGTTGTGTAACCTGGCCGCGCATAGCACTTGCGTTACTAATATTGTTGGGTGAGTCATTATTTATTTATTCGTATAGAATACTATAATTTCACGAAGGGCGGAGTTGATAGTCTTGATAAAAAATGTGCAAATTATAGCTCAAATCGGCACACATGTAATTTACGTTCTATGAATCAGAGATGCATGAAAATAGTACCAATAGTAAGAGAAACTAAAAGAGTTTAGTTGTGTTAACATTGTTTCCCTACTTGATAACACAATTCATAATAGCGCATATAAACAAATTTGTTCACTGTTGAGGGGAAATGGCTCCTATAGACGACAGAAGAGCTTAATTTTTATGTGAACCAGTCGGTTATTGATGTGCAAAAGCATTACCGAACAAATTTTGGTGCAGATCCGCCCAGTGGCCCTAAAATCCGTAAATGGTACACTGATTTGAAGGCACGATTCTTCGCAAGCGGTTGCGACTCCATCCATACCTACTACAGTTGCTGCAAGCCCTAATACCAGAGGACAAAGTGCTACGAAGAAATTTTTGCACAAGTATGTAGACTTCAATTGAAAACTATGATGAATTTATTCGTTCCGTGGTGTTTTCTGACGACGTCACTTTTCAACTTTCTGGTAAGGTGAACAGACATAACCTCAGAATCTCAAGATCGGAAAATTCGCGTACCTACGTGGAACTTGACTATAGGCTTGATGTGTGCCGTGTTACTAGGGGGGGGGACACATTGAACATCTTTAAATCAAGAAACTAAAGGTTTGGAGTTTCTCTTTCCATTGGTACTATTTTCATGCACCTCAGATTCAAAGCACGTAAATTACATGTGTTCGAAACCGGAAAGGTGTTTTGTGGGAACCATGTATAAAGAAAATTTTCAGGCTTCCTGATGAAAGAAAGGCAACGGATGCAGCTGAAGAAGTGGTTCTTGAGAAGAAGAAGAAAAAGAAGAAGAAGATGTGCTTTGTGCCCCCCAAAATTAAAGAGGAAATATAATATTCTTGCTACAAGGGCCAAAGTCCAATTTACCTCCAATGTTAAAAAAGTGTGCAGAATTTGCGATGAAAATGACTGATTGCGTTTAAGCTCCTCAAAAGAGACCGAGTGTTCAAAGAAAGAAAAACTATAATTTATCACATAACATTGTTCATCTTTTTCATTATATTGTGTTAATAATGGTTCTACTAGTACAGTGTAATAGTTGTGCCTATTTCGTTTTGTTAAATTATAACTATATTATTCAGATTCCGGTACAGACCCCGCTGTACCAGTTATGTGATTTGTTTGTAATGTACTAGGTGAGCGTTATTATTATTAATATGATGCATTATCAATAATATTAAAGGAATATAGAAAATATTCCACATCAAACGAATGGTGATAATTGCACAGTAATAATAATAATAATAATAATAATAATAATAATAATTTATTTATTTATTTATTTATTTATTTATTTATTTATTATTAATATTTGTGTGCTGAACAACAGCCAGAGGCCAATTATAGTTCAGCACAATACACAAACAGAAGATACAAAGTTGCAAAACAAAAATAAATAATATCTTAAATAACAAAAACATACATAAATAAAATTGAGTACAAACAGTAAAAACTAATAATCAAAACGAAACTAAACCTTAAAAGGATCTAAATTGTGCCCATGCAAATTGGCATATTTTATGCATCTACAGACTGGAGAAAGTGATTTTGAATTTCGGTTATAAAAATTTTTTTGAAATCTTAAACCTTTTGTAGGAATACGAAGGCTGATATTGTTTATGATAGACTCACAATCAATATCACCCTTGATAACTTTGCAAAAAAATTGATAATCAAGATTTAGACGTCTAGCATAAAGGCTACAACAGTTAAAATATTTACAGGTAATCTCATAGTTAAAGTCAGAGGAATTGGGTATATATCGAAAAGCACATAAGTAAATAAATTTTCTTTGAATATTTTCCAATTTAACCGAATCGGTTGAAGTAATGGAATTCCAGGCTACAGATGCATATTCAAGTTTAGAACGAACCAAAGTAAAGTATAGAATTAATAGTGACTCAGGAGTAGAAAAAGAATAGGTTATAGACCTTATTAAACCAAGCATTCTTATTGAATGATTATAAATATATTGAACATGATCGTGAAAGTATAATTTAGAATCGAGTAGTACACCAAGATCTTTTATAGAATTTTTCCTAATAATACAGGCGTTATTAAGAGAATAATTAAATTTTATGGAAGTAGTTTTTCGAGAGTACGAAATGACAAAAGTTTTTGTTTCATTAATTTTCATTCCATTAATGTCAGACCAAAGTTCAATGGAGTTAATATCATTTTGAAGAGTTTGGCAATCGGCAGAACTATTTATTGAGCGAAAGATTTTGAGATCATCAGCAAATAACAGGTAGTTTGAACTTATTCTTTTACATATGTCATCAATAAATAATAAAAATAATAGAGGGCCCAATGTAGATCCTTGGGGAACTCCACATAAACAATTAAATGGGTCCGAGAGAGAATCACCTAGACGAACACAACATTGTCTATTAGTTAAATAGTTTTCAAACCAGCTCACGTAGTTAGAAGAGAGACCAAAGTTTTTAAATTTATTTATCAGAATATTGTGAGGTACAATATCAAACGCTTTGCTAAAGTCGATATAAATTGAGTCAATTTGACCTTGGGTTTCAACAACAGGTATAACAAGATTAAGGTAGGATACTAAGTTTGTAGTTGTTGATTTACCTTTAGTAAAACCATGTTGTGCTGAATTAATTTTATTCTTAACATAAAATGAAACATGTTTGTGGATTATTTTTTCAAAAATTTTTGAGAAATTGTTTAATATTGAAATAGGTCTATAATTGGAAACAACATTTTTTTTACCATTCTTAAAGATAGGAATAACGGATGCTTCTTTCCAAAGCATAGGGTATGTACCGGTTAATAAACTTAAATTAAATATAAAGGTTAAAACGGGTATTAGAATATTAGAACATCCCTTAATAATAAAATTAGGAATGCCATCAGTGCCCTTTGATTTATTAGGTTTAAGCTTTTTTATGGCTAATGAAACGTCATCAACTGTAATTTTAGGTAAGGATAAGAAGTCAGTAGAATTATACTCCAACAAACAGAGATTAGAATTAGGCTGTTTTTGAATCGATTTGAATTGATTAGCAAATGCATTAGCAATTTCTTGCTGATCAGTAATGTGAATCCCATTTATTAATAATTCGGTGGGATAATTATTGGATTTACGAAAAGATTCTACGTATTTCCAAAATTTATTAGGTTCATTCTTCAAATTTTCATCAATGGATTGTAACCATTTAAATTTGTCAGATTTAATCATAGCTTTAACTTGTTTTCTGTAATTGGAAAAAATTTGATAATGGTGATCAGTTTTGAATTTCTTAAAATTTCTATGTGCTTTGTTCTTTTTCCTAATAAGTATACGCAAGGTATTTGAAAACCATTTAGGATAGTGCGATTTTTTTACGAAAGTGACAGGAACAGCAAGAGAAATAGCTTTGTTCATAATCTGGGATAACGCGTTAGCAGCAACGTTAACATCAGTAGTTTGATATATGGAATTCCAATCATGATTGTATAGAGTGGAATATAGTTTCAATTAATCACCTTGAGAATAATTTATGAAGGTACTAGATTGGCAGTGATCAGGTAGCGACAAATACACTTCAAGATTAATGGGGATAGATGGATGATAAGAATCCTCCAAAACTAGAGAATGATTGGCTAGTTTTACTGTACTATTAATAATATTAGTAAAGACAAGATCAAGTAGATTTTTACTTGAAACAGTAAAATTAATTTGGTTTAATCCCAGAAGGCAAGACGAGGAATATAAATCACTGGACTTAATTTTAGAGCAGTAATGAATATCATTAAGATTAAAACCAGTTGACCAATCCATACCAGGACAATTGAAATCACCAATAATTACTATTCTAAAATTATGAGTATCAAGGTTTTTTTCAAGAAAATTGAGGTAAGATTTTAAGTGATTATGACCGAAATCAGGTGGGAAGTAATGATTTCCAATTAATAAATTAATACCATCAGCCATTTTAATTTCAATCCAAACACATTCAATAATAATTTCTAAATCATATCGCCGACAGGTAAAAGGTAACTGGTTGTTAATCGCTGTTAGGACACCCCCACCTCTTTTTTTATTGGTGTCCTCATACGTTCTGTCTGCTCGAAACACAGTATAATTGTTAGGGAATAAGTTTGTATTTAATACTGATTCAGATAACCATGTTTCAGTAAGACAGATAATGATATCATTATTACTTACTACATTTTGAAAAATTTCATCAATTTTTGTATTGTGCTATCGTCTGTGCGTACGACTGCAGAGATTACCTCATTGCTGTTATGATGAGTAAGAGCAAATGAAGTACTCGGTGCTGACTTCGCATGATTGCGAGAATTAACAGTGTCAGACAAAACACTACTGTAGGATTTAGTAACCGGGTGAACAGTGGACTGTTGACCCAATTTAGAGACAATCTGATCAGGCTTACAAGGACAGGAATTTTTTACCAAAATCTCGGCCATTTGTAATTTGAGGGCAGTATTCTCGCTCTTTAATTCACCCATTTCTTTTTCAAGATTTTTAACATGCTCCAGAATAACTGTTAAAGTATCTAGAATGGATTCACTATTCAATCGTACCGTCTCTATTTGTACAGAGAGAGATTCCTTACTTTGTAAATTAGGTAGTTCAAGTTCTCTAGTAGGCGAGATGATCTTCTTATCGGTCTTCTTGGTCGGTTTCACAGGAGTGTTATCACCATGAACCGCCTTCGCAGCACTGGTACACTCATCACACTTGAAGGAGGAAATGCCTCCCTTCATGAAAAAATCGTATTCCACTTCACTCATATTTAAACAGTCAAGATGAAATCTTAGGCCACAAGGCCCAACACACTTTAGGAACTTTTGTCTGCCGAAGAAAGCAGCGCTACATTTAGAACATGTATCTTTACTAGGCGGCATTGTACGCAGTTAACTAAGCGCCTTAAATGAGGACACAGACGAATGTAGTAATAACTGAACACTGTGAAAACAGCGGAGCTACACAAAAAATCGACTGCTCTTCATGACGACTAGAAGACTAATAATAATAATAATAATAATAATAATAATAATAATAATAATAATAATAAAATAATAGTGATGATAATAATAATAATAATAATAATAAAATAGTGATAACATTATGATTATGATGATGATGATGATGATGATGATTATTATTATTATTATTATTATTATTATTATTATTATAGTTCGCATTTACCGGAGGTTATGGAGCTTTCGCTGTACCTCCTCCAGCAAATAAATAAGAATAAAACCCACAAAATAATTAACAACTAAAACAATGGACCTTGCTAAAAATTAAGGCCAAATTACAATAAATTAACAAAACTAAAAGGCAAGTTCAGACGCCTCAGCAGTCTCAGCTAGTTTTGACAATGCCTGATTTCTCTGGCCCTTATTCTTGTAATTATTGTTAAACACATTCCACAAACAACTTTCCAATTCATATGCTTCAATCAATCTTCGTCTCTTCGACACTCCATTGTTTTTGGCCGTCATTTACACTGCTTCTCTTGCGAGAGTTTATGAAAAAGTTCAACTGAGTTGAATAGTTTAGAGTAGCTATAATGAGAGTTGAGAGCATGTGAGAGTTCTCTGTCCAGAGTGTTTACACGGCGAGAGCAGTTTTCAAGGCCGCTCTATTTAGTCTCTCTAATATCTAATTAGAGTCAACGAGATACCTACTCTCAAAACCGTTTACACGGTGATATAGCTCGAATGGAACCTGGTGAAGCTTGACCTTGATGGAGAAATCAGCTCTACGGGCGGTTAGATTGGAGGGGGTAGCGCTTGTTCAGTCTCGCATGCATCTCGTCACATAACATCGGTCGGTAGTCGATCCCACACCACAATACTGTTCACTCCCTCCAAGTTTTACCAGGTTCCGCACGGGCTATACTCAACTATAATATCTAGCTCTCTTCTCTAAACTCACGCCGTGTAAATGTACAGACGCAATTCCGCCGCTCAGAGCGCTGTTCGGTTCTAGATATTCGTAGCAGAACACTTATTGACATTGACATTTGGGGCATTTAAAGGACTCATCGTTGCGTATTAAATGCTTCGTACAATATTTTATGGTCAATAGACTTAAGTTCAAAACTTCTACGTCTCAATTACATTAAAATAAATGGTTGTCATTTTTTATATGAAAAGGAATTACATATTATAAACTCAGGCACTACCTTCCTGTTGTTCAATTCATACACCATATCTTTTCGAACATAATGAAAGAAACTTAATACGTTTTACATGAGCAATGTAGTCTACCATTTTCATATATTTATTTATTATTAATATTCTTCATAATTTATTCTGTTAAGAACAACAAAATAATGTGTTTAGAGTACAAACCTGTTGCTAGGAAGCGTAATGTGACCAACAGCCTTTCCTTTATACTAATGGCAATCCTCATAGTTGTGTCTTTTTTGCAAATTACAGGTCCGATGTGTAAGCTCCATGCGTGTTCCGGCAAGATATCCAGGGTTTTTTCCCACGTAGATCTATTTCTCCTCTGCCTTCTTCAATTCAGAAGAATTTCACACTACAGCCGCCGCAAAACGTTGTGTTTCTGCTGTAGTTGTAAACGCACTGACCAGCCTGTTCTTTTCTATATGCTCGCAACACTTTCTCTCACTCTAAACTGTCTGCACCATGTAAACGGTTCCGAGAGTAACATTAGAATTTAGAATTATATAAATCTCATGAGAGCTCGCTAATGGGTTTAGAGAAGCTATGTTCTGTCACCGTGTAAACTCTCCTTTAGAGAACTGTCCTGATACTTTAGATCTTCTCTCGCTCTAAACTGTCGCCGTGTAAACCTAGCACAACTTCGGACTGAGCTGACGGCCACATGATCAAGTAAATTAAACACAAACTTTTATTTTATTGCTCCCCCACTATTTACTTCTTTCAGGCAGCAAGAGTTTCAGGGGTAGGACAACATTGACAATATCGACTTTTGGCCAACTTTTTGATGCAAATATCCCACTGTGCGACGGAATAATCAAAGTCCCCGAAGATAGCAAGTAATCTATTGAAATTGTTGTAGTTTCGACTGCTGACGTAGCCCATTTCGAAAGCCATTACAAAATAAGCTGGTAAAATTCTTGTTCTGGGAATAAGAAGTTAATTAAGTAGTAAAATTTCGCTGCAGTCGAAAAGTATTGGGAATACATTTGAATAAGGAACAAAAAAAAAGTTTCCTTCCCAGGCAGGATTTGAACCACGAAAGTCTTAGTTACCAGTCTATCGTGCTGTCACTGTGAACAAGGCTCTGAAATCAGCTACAAGGGTCGGTCCTGTTTTTTTTTGTCACTACTGTACAAGGTGGGCCAGTCAAACGGAAACATTTGGTGGGAGTGTACTGTTCAAATGGAGAGGGTGAGAATGAATATAACCGTCTCTTCTATAACTACTTACTTTACAATTTATGAATCCTTAGGCAGTGACGTCACTATCTCCGCGTTCTCTAATAACCAAGTTGTTTGTCTCCACCATGTTTTGTTAAACTGGTGCTCATCGTTACTGCAAACTGCAGATTTCAGTGGTCAAGAGAAACCTCTCCAAGCCCAAAAGGTAACGGTATGGTGCGCGGTTTAATCAACTGGAATAATCGGCCCATTCTTTTTTGAGAATGAGGCCGGAAATGCAGTGACTGTTAATTCAGTGCGATATGTTGAAAAGATACGGAACATTTTTTACACCACAACTCGCCAATTTTCCAGTGAATGAAAACGCACTGTTTCAACAGGACGGAGCAACAAGCCACACCGCAAGAATTTCGATGGATGCTGTGAATGCTTTGTTCCCGGGCCGCGCCATTTCTCGGAACGGGGATATCGCTTGGCCGCCTAGGTCACCTGATTTAACGATATGTGATTTCTTCCTATGGGAACACCTCAAAACGAAGGTGTTTGGGGGCAATCCACCCAGAACAATTCTTGCCCTAAAACAACGTATACGAGAAGGGATCATTGTGATACCTGTCGATATGCTGAGAGGGGTTATGCAACAGTTCGTGGCCAGACTCGAAGAATGTGTGCGTTTCAATGGAGGTCACTTGGCTGACGTAATTTTTAAGAAATAACTTTTTTCTTGTTGCATACCTAATGGTTATTCATGTACTTGTCATTTCTACTAATTAAATTGATATAATAGTAACTTTTCATTCTTTTTCTGCGCCTTGAAATTTTTCCGTTTGACTGGCCCACCTTGTTATTTCTCATTTTGTCTGCTGCAGTTGCTCTGTGTAAAACTACTAGCTTCCCAATCCCGCAGCTCAGCATGTTTTGCTATTAGATCTGTACTAGAGATAGTAAATATGTACTTTGCATACTTCCACTCGATAGTGAGTTTTGGAATAATATTCTGGTGAGCTCTGCAGATAGTAACAGTATATCCCTACTACAAAAAAAAAAGAGTAATTAGAATAATAGTAGGTGCCAAATCTAGGGAATCGTGTAGGACCATTTTCAATAGAACTATAAATAATGCCCATGGCTTGTCAGTGTATTTTTTCATTAATAAACCTCCTAGTATAATAATAATAATAATAATAATAATAATAATAATAATAATAATTTTATTTTCCCTGGCAGAGTTAAGGCCATCAGGCCTTCTCTTCCACTCAACCAGGATCAAATCACATACAGAAAAATACATACCGGTATAAAAATATTAACTTAAAAATAATAATAAACATAATTAAGTAAAAAAGAGAGATTGAATACATATACATAATCAGTATTAACTATAATATAACAATAATAAAAAATATATAATAAAAATGGGACTGAATACATAATCACAAACAGGAAAATACATTCTAGTATACGGTATTAACTTAAACAAAAAAAAATAATACATATGAATATAATCTCACAACTAAAGGAATAGTAGAATCAGTATGATCAGCACAGCACGTGTTACATTGAGACAATGACAATTACCTAGATATTAGTGTTAATGGAAAAATAAAGTAATGACTGTGTAAAATAATAATAATAATAATAATAATAATAATAATAATAATAATAAATAAAAATTATACCTAAAAACTAATTCTATGCATTTAAAATATTTCTAAACAACCTAATTTTATGTATGTATGTAATTGTGAAAACTTTGTAACTTTGTAATTCAACAGATGACGCGTAAAACATGACTTTCATAATACATCGGCAAGTCTATCGTGCTATCAAAAAGGAGTGCGTTATATGACATGTATCAGATACGTACAATCAACTCATAAAACCACTGATGCAGTAGGATTTCAAGCTCTATACAACCCGGTCAGTCTCAAAGGATTTGTCCGTGCTTAATAATGTGATTAGGCATAACTTTTGATATATTTCTGAAACTATCACTGTTTTAGAATAATCGCAGTTGTCATTGACTGAAGCTATAAAAACGAGTGAACCATATTACCCAACAAATTTAATTTATACAGATTTTAATGTAGTAACTATTGAAGAAATTTATAAATATAGTTTACTAATTTACTATCACAGAAATCAAATAAAGCATAAATCTAATCGACATGAATATCGTACTCGAAGACAAAAGTCTACGTTCCCATTAATTGAGCCTAAATGTCATACAAGTGCAGCTCTTAAACATGGTGCTAGTTTCGGCCCAAGACTTTATAATAAAATTACAAACCATTTTCCAAATTTGAAATATTTTAAAATTGAAGCTTTAAAAAAAAGAATTTATAAAATTATCTAGGATATATAATATTAACAAATGTGTGTATTTTTTACCTTTTTTTTCTGTCGACTATATTCATGTTTTTATTGAATATCACTGGCTTCTGTCTGATTGTCAATTTATATTAAATGAGTTTTTTCTCTCTTTTTCTCTTCTTTCTTTATTTTGCTCTTGTATGTTATTTATTGGTTTGAATTAAGTTACTTACTGTGTTTAGTAAACTGCCCTTATAAATTTTATGTTATATTTTTGGCTAAGACCACACCGTACACGAGCCTGGCTCTTAAGGTAGTGGCTAGAAACATTTTTGTTTTATAAATTTAATTTGTACTCACTAACTAGCTAGTTAAATAAATGAATGAATAAATAAATAAATAAATAAATAAATAAATAAATAAATAAATAAATAAATAAATAAATAAATAAATAAATAAATAAATAAATAAATAAATAAATAAATAAATAAATAAATAAATAAATGTATCACATATTCTTAATGGGTTACCTAACGGACTCCACCCCTCTATTCTCCAGTTCTGCATCCCTGCCCTAAGGGATGTTGATAATGTGAGTTTCCGAGATTATTTCGAAGTCTATTTTTTGCGTCACAGTACTTCCTCTTTCTACACTTTATATTGAGAAATTTAAAACTAAACGTAAGAATCAGGTTAGGTGAAGTAGTAATTCCGTAATGGAAAAGTTCAGCCTCCTAGCAGGACTTCCCCAGCAGAGAACTAGTCTTGGAACTTCCACAAATTTCCGGTCTGAATGTGTAATTTCCGTTCCAGATCGTGATATGTTTTAGACTCGAATGTCTTTAATAATTCCTATGGAGATGACTCTGCCGGAGGGACGAATCAAGGAGAGAGAAACTGCAAGGGTCTTCCAATGAATTTCTTGAAGCCCCTCATAACAGCTGGTTTTGTGGTCTGCAAGCAATTATTGTATAAAGAGGGACTTCCATATTGTGCAGTTTTTGTATCAACAATTATTGTGTGAGTCAAGAATGAATGACGGAAACCAAGTATCAGTCTCAATTTATACTTACGTACTAACACTGCTTGTCCAAAGAACAGCAGTCGTCCTTTGAAGAATCGGTATACAGGGTGATTCAGCAGGAATAGTAAGCTTACTGTACGTCCCGTAGAAAACGAGGTAGTCCCGCTTTTCGGTCTAGGTCCCGGCGCCCCTGTAATTTTTGTCCAGGCGCCCGAAAGTCCTGTAATTTAACCCAATTTTGTTTCATAATGTGAAAATAAATAATTTCTGTAACTGATGTTTACTTTTGATGCTGAAATGTAGATTTGTTATGCATAAATGTCTGAAAATTTTTTATTTTTAAATTACGAAACATGAATGAACTATGAATGAAAGGTACTGTTAGACAAAAAGATACGTGCGAAGTTGTCGAGTGACGTAAATAAATGGACAAATTGACCATGAATGAATATTGTTTAAGGCGTTAGGTACAACTTCCAGCGTAAAAGTTATGGAAATATTCAACATTTTTTCCCCTCCGTTACTGTATCTTGTACAATAATGAAAATTGGTATGTGTAAAACACCGTTCTTCTACTATATGAAAAAAATATCTTTACGATTAAAAAAATATTTATATATATATTTTTTCAAAATTCAAAATAGTGGCAGCTTACTGTGCAGTGAAGATGGTTTTCTCTCATAACTCATAAACTTGTTAACTTTTTCATGTTCTCTCTCTTTTATTTTATTGTTGACGCTCATATGGATTTTAACCCGGGCCTCCTCGTTTCACGATCAGACATGTTAACCTCTACTTCACAGAGGGAGACGGTGCTTAGTTTCAGTCTGCTACATATTTCTACGTATTCCTTGTACCCCCATTGTTCACCTTATCTTCTTATATTCCTTTTGTTCTCCTTGTATTCTCCTTTATTCTTGCTTTCCCCTTGTTCTCCTCATCTCCCCCGTGTTATTTTTGTAGCGGCTACCTCTTGAACCACAGTCACGGCTTCTATAAGGTGTTACTATGATGTACCGAAGTACATAGGGAGTTTCAGTGCAATAATTCTGCGTTTCCATAGGGCGAAGAATCGGTAGAACGGAAAAAAATTCTCTCCGGTACCGGGTCTCGAACCCGGGTTTCCAGCTTTACTTGCTAGCGCTTTATCCACTAAGCCACATCGGATTTAAATTCCAATGCTGGATCGAATCCCTCTAATTTTTAAGTTCTACCTACTGTGTTCCCCTTTGTTGGCCTACCCTCTTGTCACAGTATGTGTGACAGTAGACACAATGTCCAACAACAAGTACAGAGGTGCACTCATTACGAGTGAATAAGTGGCCGGGATCCGACGGAACATGGCGCCATATTCAATCACAAAGTGATTACTTAGCTTTATCATATTACCGCAGTCTAGTACAGGGGTCGTCAGCACAGAGCACGCTGGGGCTAGCCTCTCTTACCCGCGGAAAACGCATTGCACTATAGTGCTCTCGTAGCTGCTAGCGGGAATGCTCTCTATCTCTCCCTGTTGCACGACAGTGCGCACGGGACGGTACCGCGTACCTATTGCACATTTCAGCGAGTGCTGACGACCACTGGTCTAATATATACAGTCACGAAGCTTGAGTTGTGAGGGTACTAGGAACAATAGACTGTGCCGGTACTATTTCGCATTGTCTGTGATGAGGCGATAGTAGCGATCCTAGTGGTTAGCAACTATCTATGGATAGTTCCCTACGTATTGAGCTTCGTGACTGTATATATTAGACTGTGATATTACCACAGTCTAGTATATACAGTCACGAAGCTTGAGTTTATGAGGGTACTAGGAACAATAGACTGTGCCGGTACTATTTCGCATTGTCTGTGATGAGGCGATAGTAGCGATCCTAGTGGTTAGCAACTATCTATGGATAGTTCCCTACGTATTGAGCTTCGTGACTGTATATATTAGACTGTGATATTACCACAGTCTAGTATATACAGTCACGAAGCTTGAGTTTATGAGGGTACTAGGAACAATAGACTGTGCAAGTACTATTTCGCATTGAATTATTTCAAGGGAAAAATTGTTCCGGGGCCGGGTATCGATCCCGGGACCTCTGGTTGAACGCACCAGCGCTCTTACCAACTGAGCTACCCGGGAACTCCACCCGACATCGTCTCAACTTTTCCCTTTATATCCACACAACTCGCGTGGGCTGACGACACGCCAGAGACCCACATCGAGTGCACACAATCTCTGTGTGACTTGGAATTGTGGTTTTCTGTTAACGTACACAGTGACGTATATATTATGCGTTTCGTCAGCCCACGCGAGTTGTGTGGATATAAAGGGAAAAGATGAGACGGTGTCGGGTGGAGTTCCCGGGTAGCTCAGTTGGTAAGAGCGCTGGTACGTTCAACCAGAGGTCCCGGGATCGATACCCGGCCCCGGAACAATTTTTCCCTTGAAATTATTCAAATCTGCTTTACAGGGAGCTTTACCTGAAAGACTAGATTTGCACTATTTCGCATTGTCTGTAATGAGGCGATAGTAGCGATCCTAGTGGTTAGCAACTTCTATGGATGTATATTTCCTACGTAGTGAGCTTCGTGACTCTGTATACTAGACTGTGATATTACTATGATGTACCGAAGTACATATGGAGTTTCAGTCTGAGCTTCCATATGGTGAAGAATGGACGGAGAAAAGGTGGTTAAAACTCTACGTTTTTAGTTCTTTCCCTCTTTCGTGCCTTCCTCCTTCGTCAACTTCTCCTGCCCTTCCTTCTCAACATCATCAATAAAGTAAAACAATTTAGTAATTTGTAATTTACCCGTTTCTTACACAGTACATTATATGAAACTCTTTAAGTTGCTTTATTTAACATGTTAAATTCTTGAAGCCTCTCGACATGGCGCTCGTCTCGTTAGTTGAATGTGCATCGCCGCAGCGCTTTGTCCTTCCACGACGTGCCGTAATTCTGCTGAAGCATTTACAAAAAATGGCGAAACAATTAGTAGAGCAGAAGTTTAAAAACTCTCGTCGCTTATTAGCACGTCCGCCTCTTCCGGGGCACGACCCCGGCTATGTGACTTAAACGAGCGCCGACTATAATTTAAAAACCCTCTGGTATTAATTAATGTCAGTTAAATGTAATTACAAAATGAGCTGAATCCAGACAACTGCCACGACATATTCAACAAAATCTTCTACTTTGTGTGTTTTAGTGATAATACAACGGAGTTATAATAATAATAATAATAATAATAATAATAATAATAATAATAATAATAATCATCCAAAACATGTATTAGACCAGATGGTCTCTTACGATCTCACATCAGTCCATCTCTTTTGTGGTGGTGATGATAATGACGATGATAATAATCATAATCATAATCATCCAAAACATGTATTAGACTAGGTGTTCTCTTACGATCTCACATCAGTCCATCTCTTAGGTAGTGGTGATGATGTTGATGACAATAATAATAATAATAACACAATAACAATAGTAATCATAATGATAATCATCATAATCATCCAAAACATGTATTAGACCAGGTGGTCTTTTACGATCTCACATCAGTCCATCTCTTAGGTGGTGGTGATGATAATAATGATAACAGTAATCATAATGATAATCATCATCCAAAACATGTATTAGACCAGGTGGTCTCTTACGATCTCACATCAGTCCATCTCTTAGGTGGTGGTGGTGATGGTAATGATGATGATAATAATAATTATCATAATCATCATTATAATCATCCAAAACATGTATTAGACCAGGTGGTCTCTTACGATCTCACATCAGTCCATCTCTTTGGTGGTGGTGGTGGTGGTGATGATGATGATGATAACAATAATAATAATAGTAGGCTAATCATAATGATAATCATCATAATCATCCAACATATGTATTAGACCACGTGGTCTGTTACGATCTCACATCCGTCCATCTCTTAAGTGTGGTGATGATGATAATGATAATAATAATAATAATAATAATAATAATAATAATACTTACTTACTGATTTTTAAAGAACCTGGAGGTTCATTGTCGCCCTCACATAAGCCCGCCATCGGTCCCTATCTTGAGCAAGATTAATCCAGTCTCTACAATCATATCCCGCCTTCTTCAAATCCATTTTTATATTACCCTCCCATCTACATCTCGGTTCCCCCAAAGGTCTTTTTCCCTCCGGCCTCCCAACTAACACTCTATATGCATTTCTGGATTCCCCCATACATGCTACATGCCCTGTCCATCTCAAACGTCTGGATTTAATGTTCCTATGTCAGGTGAAGAATACAATGCTTGCAGTTCTGCGTTGTGTAACTTTCTCCATTCTCCTGTAACTTCATTCCTCTTAGTCCCAAATATTTTCCTAAGAACCTTATTCTCAGACACCCTCAATATCTGTTCCTCTCTCAAAGTGAGACTCCAAGTTTCACAACCATACAGAACAACCGGTAATTTAACTGTTTTATAAATTCTAACTTTCAGATTTTTTGACAGCAGACTAGATGACAAATTTTCTCAACCGAATAATAACAGGCATTTCCCATATTTATTCCACGTTTAATTTCCTCCCTAGTGTCATTTATATTTGTTACTGTTGCTCTGAGATATTTGAATTTCTCCATCTCTTCGAATGATAAATCTTCAATTTTTATATTTCCATTTCGTACAATATTCTGCTCACGAGCCATAATCATATACTTTGTCTTTTCAGGATTTACTTCCAAACCTATCGCTTTACTTGCTTCAAGTAAAATTCCCGTGTTTTCCCTAATCGTTTGTGAATTCTCCTAACATATTCACGTCATCCGCATAGACAAGAAGCTGATGTAACCCGTTCATTCCTATTAATAATATAAAACATAAATTATAGTCTGTGTAAAAATGGTGTGTGATGTGCTATTTTCTGGCTTCAGCACACAAAAATATATAAAGGAGAGCTACATTTTTTTTTTTAAGTTTCTTCGTCGCAGACCTGTATAATTATTAATGTAGAATTGTGTTGTGTTTGAATGATAGAAACAGAGACGATCAACCACATAGAACATGTACCGGTAACCATCAAGAATTCAAGAAAGTGAAGAAATACATGAAAAGGATGGAGACGCGTTAAGAAGTAGCAGAAGAAACAGGCAGGAAATGAATATCCTACTCATTCGTGAAATACGGTATATAAAACCTTCAAATTGTAATTGGAAAACATAGCGTGTTCCTTGATATTAATTAGCCAAGTTCTCAGTGAATTGGCATTAAGAGACACACTGTATATTGGGGAGCAGGCAGACACCCCCTGCTTGATCCAGTGTGACAGCAACACAACTCTTTTATCCCTGTCCCCCAAAAGGGGGAGAAACGTAAGAACAAAGGAGCTTATCCCTGGAGACAGACACGCGTAACGTACAAGTAATTGCAGAGGACCAACGTATTGGTTCTCACTACATTGAATGCTACAGAGAGTTTAGGCCTACTGAGTCTTGAAGTAAATAGGAAAATTGTCCAAAAGTATTTTTCTAGCGAAATTAATTAATTAAATCCCTAACAAATATAATCCACTTGCCTGAATTGCCTACTTTTTAAGCACTCTCGTTTTATTCAGATCGTCTACTTCATCTTCTTCTTCAATTCAAGGGATAGGCCAGTAGTGTCAGAGTTGTAAGCTCCGAAACCGGTTGTGGTGCTAGAGACGTCCAGTCGGAGCGTGAACTTGCTTATGTCTGTGGAAGCACAGGAGCACGCAACGAGTTATAGTGGAGCGCTCCGCTCCGTTTAGGCTGTGTCTGACAACGCTGGGATAGGCATATGCCTGTTCCGGCTTCATAGTGTGTTCGTACAACGCTTCCTAGGTCTTCCCGGATGTCTTCTCCCTCTAGGTCTATAATTCATCATTATTCTTGGGATTTTTTCTGGTGCCATTCTATTGACATGTTCTGCCCACGATCTCCATAATTCTTAATTTTTTCTTGTAGGCAAAAGATAATCAATTCTTCTCTTATTTTATCATTTCTAATTTTATCCGATATAGTACACCCCTTGACTGACCTTAGAAACTTCATTTCAGCGGCCTGTAATTTTTTGCTGTCTGCTGCAGTCATCGTCCAGGTTTCTGATCCAAATAGCAAAGATGGTACTGCCGTTACTTTATAAAATTTAATTTGTGTTTCTTTTCTTGCTTTATTTTTCAAATTTCTGTTCATTGTACCACACAGCTGCTGAAATATGGGCAGTTTATATTTGCAGTCACTTTCATGTTTATACGTGAGCTGAGTACCTAGGTATTTAAAACTTGTTACTTGTTCTGGAGGAGTGTCATTTAAAACAATTTTTGTCCTTACGCTGTATTTTCCTTGAAAAGCTATTGTTTTGGTTTTATTTATGAAATTTTAAAATTATATTTCTCAGATCGTTATTTTACAATTAGAAGGGGTGTACATTGCACTTTTTCTACTGCTGGTCATTAAAAATGACAGACGCATAGCTTTACTAGGTTGTATACCTATTTTATTCTTTTTACTTTCATTCTTTATTTATCTTTTTCGTACTCCGGCATATTTCTTCCTTCATTTGTCTTGTTTTATTCCTCATTGTGTGTTGATTACTTTTTTGATAACATTTTTGTTTCTCTTTCTTCCTGCTTCTGTATTTCTTTGCAATTCCCTGTACTTCAGGATCTTTCAGAAGAACAAGAGCGTCATCTTCAGCAATGCTGTTGAGACTTCCCAGAGGACTGAAGGCTGTAATAACTATGTTTCTTTCCTTGCAGAAAGCTATCAGTTTTGACTATATTTCCTTCGTACTCCGCTTTTTCCTTTTTTCTTTTGTTTCTATCTTTCTTCTTCTCTTTCTCTTTGTTTCTTTGTCTTTCTTTCGTTTCCATATTTGACTCAATTTATTTTTATTTATTTTTAAGCCTATTTACTTCTCTTTCTTTTCTTTCTTCTTTCATATCTGTTTTTTCTTTTCTCACTTAATTCTCTCTTTTCTGTTATTTCTTTTTTGTTTCCTTCCCATTTCTTCCAATATCTTCCACTCTCTTCTTAATTTTTGTATGTTTTTACTTTCTTTTTTTCTTCCTAACCTTGTGCTACTTTTTATATCTTATTTTTCTCATTCTCGTTGCTACCTTCTTTACATACTAATTTCTGACTCCTATTAGTTTCTTTTACATGAATATGCCTTTATTTGAGGTATATTTAATGAGAAAATCTAACATATTTAGCGTAACACGAAGTTCAAAACGTCTCCGCTAGATTTTGCCCATGACGAGTCGTACGCGTGCTGCCGTCTTTCGAGTGTTGCAAGTAAATAAACGACGAGCGTTATCTAATAAACAACTAGCGTTATTATCTGTATTTAACCGGGTATCGTGAAGGAAGTTACGATGTTACGGACGAGGCTATGTAATAGAATGAATTCAAGTTGAAATGGAAGGGTTTATTGTCTAGGCATATGTGCTAGGGAGTGGACTAAAAATTAGACGTATTCGCGCAATCATCGGCATTATGTGAATTCCTTGCCATTTATAGATATATTATGTTTATACAGTATATTTAAACGATAGTCCTACATATAATGAACGTAGTGGATAAAAATTAGTATTAAGTATTAGTATTAGTAATTGCTGCTAATTCATACTGTCTTGCAAGTAGCCTACTAATTTTTTCCTTAATTTCGTGTGAATATAATCTTTTACTAGTACTTACTTTCGTGAAATCGAATCCCGGTTTCGGTATGGGTTTTGTTGGTTACCAAAGTAGTGTTCTATGTTGGTTTGTATGAAATGTAATCCTTTTCATTTGACTTAGTTCATATATCTCATCTTCTTTATGACCACAATATTTATTGCATTTTCTTACTGCATAGAGTAGGTTTAATTTTTACTTAATCAATAAAAGAAATTCTTCTCTCTTCTTAACTTCTACAATAAACTGTGTAGCTTTTATTAATCAGTTAGTCTTTTAGTACTTTGATTTTTATTGTATTTGTAAATTTAATATTAATTGCAATTATAATTGTAATTGTATTCTTAATATTGTAGTTGTAATCTCCTGGTAGAGGGGAAGAGAAGGCCTGATAGCCTTATCTCTACCAGGTTAAGTAAATAAATAAATAAATAAATAAATAAATAAATAAATAACTAGATATGTAGGTAGGTAGATGGATGGATGGATGGATGGATGGATAGATGGATAGATGCATGGATGGATAGATAGATAGATAGATAGATAGATAGATAGATAGATAGATAGATAGATAGATAGATAGATAGATAGATAGATAGATAGATAGATAGATAGATAGATAGATAGATAGATAGATAGATAGATAGATAGATAGATAGATAGATAGATAGATAGATAGATAGATAGATAGATAGATAGATAGATAGATAGATAGATAGATAGATAGATAGATAGATAGATAGATAGATAGATAGATAGATAGATAGATAGATAGATAGATAGATAGATAGATAGATAGATAGATAGATAGATAGATAGATAGATAGATAGATAGATAGATAGATAGATAGATAGATAGATATATAGATAGATATATAGATAGATAGATAGATGTCTGGGCGCATGTAATATTTAACTTACCACAACTAACAGCGACTGAATCTTATTTCTTTACAACTATGTAATGCTACTGAAGTGCGAAAGACTCACGTTGTTCTGGGCTGATAAAATGCCGATTTCTCTAGGAACTAAGTCGCATGAAAACAGGTGTAGGCATCCAATAATATAGACTCATAGTGGTCTCGCTACTTAAGTCTACCGGAATTTAAAAAATCCGACTTTACTCTAGGGATAAGTCAAAATAGTAATATAAGTTACCCCAACAGATAGATGCTACAGAGTTGAAAAGTTTCGCAGAAGGCTTCCAGGGACTTTCTTGTCTTGATGTCTGGTACTCCACCCCCTCCTGCCCGGACATGATTGGGTAATTGCAAGCCACGTCTGTCCACGTTCTTTCATTTCCTCACAAAACTTGCGTGCATTGCAGTCTAAAGGCCAATTACTCCTACGTGACAGCCATCCCGCATCGCATGCAGGCCGCCCCCGCTGTTGGCGTCCCACCACCACATCGGGTCGCCCAAGTCCATCTCGAAGCTGCAGTCATGCATTATTCCACAAGGAATACTCAAGTGCTCAGGGCGGTGCTACGTTACATTCATCTTCCCGACATCTGTCTCTCTCTGCCTTTCAACAAGTCCAAGAAGCACGTTTCCGTCTTTTTATGACCCAGTCAGCTGACAATTTCTGCTCAACGTACTCTGGGTTCCGCCCACCCCATAGCTCAGTGCTGTATTCCGCAAATCGTGTATGATACCAGGCGCTGACTCTAGTGATATCTGTAGATCGAAGGGCGAGGCTTTTCTCGGGGATCTCCAGTTTCAACATTAAACATTCATTTCACCAACAGCCTGCATTAATTATACTCTTTCCTTTGTTGTTTTACTACAGTTTTTTCAGTGTACAGGACGGAAGTGAAATAAGCCTGCAGATTGAAAAGGGACGATAGGGTACACTTAAATGAATAAAAAAATCTGTATTACACTGACTAAATAGACGGTCAATTAGAAATTTAAGTTGGAAATTTCAGCAGTATGGTAAAATGACCGCTAACACACTGCTTTTTCTTCCCGTAATACAGATGTAAGAAGTCAACGAATTCTGGTCTGTTTCTCTCTCTCTCTCTCTCTCTCTCTCGAGGTCGTCAGCACTCGCTGAAATGTGCAATGGGTACGCGGTGCCGTCCCCTGTACACCGTCGTACAACAGGGAGAGATAGAAAACATACCAGCTAGCAGCTACGAGAGCACTATAGTGCACTGCGTTTTCCGCGGGTAAGAGAGGCTAGCCCCAGCGTGCTCTGTGCTGACGACCCCTGCTCTAGGTGAAGCTCTCTCTCTCTCTCTGGCTACAACGTTGCAATCTGTTCGCATCGTTCAGGAGCTTGAAATCAGTGGTTTTTAAATTAAATTTACACGATAACCGCCAAAGCTATGGAAATACGCCATGGGAAAAATGATTCTTTATTAGATTTTCTATCGATATGGACAAAATCAATAAATACCGAATAAGAGGGTGTTAAACATTTCGGAAAGACCATTTCTTTCTGAGAAACTTATGAACTTTCCACGAATATAGTATTTCACTTTTTTTTGTTACGCAAACATGAGCAATTCATTCTGAAAATCTGCAGTTATTTCACTTACATTCTGTATTGTTCAGTATAATAATAATAATAATAATAATAATAATAATAATAATAATAATAATAATAATAATAATGATACTTACTTACTGGCTTTTAAGGAACCCGGAGATTCATTGCCGCCCTCACATAAGCCCGCCGTTGGTCCCTATCCTGAGCAAGATTAATCCAGTCTCTATCATCATATCCCACCTCCCTCAAATCCATTTTAATATTATCCTCCCATCTACGTCTCGGCTCCCCAAAGATCTTTCTTCCCTCCGGTCTCCCAACTAACACTCTATATGCATTTCTGGATTCGCCCAAACGTGCTACATGCCCTGTCCATCTCAAACGTCTGTATTTAACATTCCTAATTATTATGTCAGGTGAAAAAAAAACAATGCGGACAGCTCTGCGTTGTGTAACTTTCCCCATTCTCCTGTAACGTCATCCCTCTTAGCTTCAAATATTTTCCTAAGAATCTTATTCTCAAACACCCTTAATCTCTGTTCCTCTCTCAAAGTGAGAGTCCAAGTTTCACAACCACACAGAACAACCGGTAATATAACTGTTTGTATGGATTTGCAACAAGCTGTTTTTTTTTTCGGTGATGGGTTGTTAGCCCTTCGCCCAACTCCCAAGCTGGAGGACTACCTCTTATCGGCTGTCCGTGACTGCTTATTCAATATATTGCCAGCTACCCTCCATATCTGAAGGTCGCACAGTGGTCCGAATATTAAAAAACATGGTCAAAAATATCTCCCTATTTACAATCTACATTATGCCATGCCCAATCAACAAATAATTGTTTAAAATGAGAAATATAATTAATTTTAGCGACTTACATCTATACCGGACCCCTCCTCCATCACTCGTCTTCAGAATCAGAATCTCCCGAGTCCTCGCTGTTGGGCCCTTCAGGTGTAGAGAGTAACTGGAGCACTTGCAGTGGTAACTGTGTTCTCTTCTTCTTGGGGAGTTCTCTTAGATTGGAAATTAAAGGGTCTGATGCAAGAAATAGTCTATGGAATAAGTCAAAGTTGGTAGTAATTCTTGACGTCTTTCTGGTGCGATCTTGTCGAAATCTTCGAACAGTTTTGTTTAATGATTCTATTGCTTCCTCGGATAATTCTCCTATTGGTAATAAAGCTGATTTTACAATAGATGCCCCATGAATAAGAATTTTGTGCATTGTTGGTGGCATATAATACCATGGGTATAATTTGACGAACAGCTCTGCGGTCTTTCTGCAGTATATATATTGAATTGCGATTCACTTATATTTTGAAAACACGAAATTGTAGTAAGAATCACACTGAATCGTGAAATTAAACCATAGTCAACTCCAGTTATTTTAGATGCTTCTTTAGTATTTTCGAAAAATCTTCTTGCCGTGTTCCCATCATTTGTGGTCCCACATCCAGGCTTCGGTGTATCTATAATAAGCCCTAATCTATTTCGAAATGCATCTTGAATAGTTTTCTTTCTTTTCTTCATAATTTCTCGACTTCCATCTCGTACATTTGCCTTCCATTTTTTTAAATTCAAGCCGGTAAGATATATGTAGTATGCATTCAAAAAACCTTATATGTGCATGTAGAATTGATAATCCAAAGACAAAATTGGAGGTATCTTCTGACTGTTGTAAAAATTCAAGATTATTCATTTGTGAAATTTTTGCACCACAGATGTAGCACTTCATACTGGATGACTTGGCTAATGCATTGCCTATTTTCCCGTCTATCATAGTTAAAAGTAGTGAAAACTGAACTGCGATGTTACCTAATGTAAATGGTTGCAAGTCCTGTATCTGATTTTGTACAGATTATCTCTCTGCTTGGACTATTTCCGTTGTCTCGTGTGCCCACTGAAGACGAATAGGTCTGCAGAACTGAGTTGATGAAGGACGGGAATTCCTCCGTGCAACATCTCCACTTTCAGTATCAACCAAGCGTAGGGGAACCAATGACGTAGGAAATAAGCTTTCATTACTTTTCTCTTTTTGATTCCATATCTGTTTATATTGCAAATGACCTGAGCTTCCGTCAAAACCCCATTTACAATGCAACATGTAGTTTTTCTCCGTGTTACTTAAAGGTTAAATATTCAAGATTCTATAAGCTGTATGATGTAACAGAGACTGTAATTTGACCTCACATTCATTTTCGGTCACTTGTATGCCTTGGGAGTAAGTTTCTTTTTTAGCTTCTGAAACGGATTGATAACTGGGGCAGAGATAATGGTTATGTGTAACTGTCATTTTTCTTATTGTGTTATATTGATGTCTGGACAGATTTGAATCTATTATTAATGAAAGAGCTTCTTCATTTGTGAGTCTAGTACTTTCCTTTTTTTCCTTCCTCCAATAATCACGAATTCTTTTGCCTCTGCTTGGTGTTGTGGTTGTTACTTCTTTTAATAATTTGCCTGCTGCTTCATCACCTTCTGACCTTAAACTAATTACTGTAGCATAAGAGAGCTCTTCAGAAGACACATTTTCTCTCGTTTCTTTTGCTTTTCTTCGTTTATTTCTTTCACTTAATTCCCCAAATACTTTTGTAGGACGACCGCGACCCAGCTTTCCCGATGTGCTTGTAATGTCTGTATGTTTTTTCGGCGTTGATACACATAAAATATTTTCAATAATCAATGTTATGTCATGATCTAACCAACGAGAATATTTGTTTGAAAAATTTGTTTCACTATAACCACACTTCACCCAGCGCTGATAATACGGAAGAAAAAAAAATGTAGTCTAATGCCATTGTATAACTTTTTTGTAACACTACAATCAGTACCAATTTCAAATTTATTAGTCAAATATGACGTGATATAGTTTTCTTGTTGCTTACGCGATTTGTTTCTCCGTTGTCTAATTTTATGGTGAAGTTCACGGCGACTCACAGAAAAATTCATTTTGCACTTGCACAATAAACACACCTTAAACCACTAAACGTATCAAGATGACTGAATACAATTAGTGTTGCAGTCAGCTTGGAAAGAACCCCCTTTTAAATGGAAAGTAAACAGAACGCGAGTTATGACTATGAGCTGTCACAGTTATGGCATGTGAGGATTGAGGAAACAGCGCGCAGGGGTAGTCTTGGGCACATAGAGGTTACCCTTGGATAACCTTGGAGATAAAACCTTCAAAATTCCCTAAACGAAGGCTTCCCTTAACAGCTGTGTAAGTTTCACAGTGTACATATTTATACATTTTTTAAAAACTCTCTATATATTTAAGTACCTTTTTAAAAATAATACTTGACTTTAAAAAATTCTAATTAATACTAAAACATAATATTAATTTAGGTGTTAGTGTGTATAATGTAAAAGACATATAACATTATATAATAAAAATATTTACTATTATTTTTATGCATTTTAAAACTTGATCAGGGCTCTTTTAAAATCACATCACTAAGGTAAAATTACACAAGTTAGATTTATGTCACTTTTGAACAAATATATCATGAAACCTGTATGTTATTATTAATAAATGACCTGTGATTTTTTAAGGTCAAGTATTGTAGAATTATTGGAATGTGATTTAAAGATTCTGTATCGAAGTTGAAAAATTGATTTTTGACAAGCTTTTAAGCGATCCGGACCACTGTGGGTCGTCTCCTCTATCCGCAACCTGAGGACGCGCCATGCCGTGGTGATAGGGACCCACGATACATGGAATATAGGGTACAATTAAATGAATAGAAAATCTGTATTACGCTAATTAAATACACGGTTAATTAGAAATTTAAGTTGGAAGTTTCAGCAGTGTGGTTACATCACCGCTAACACATTGCTTTTTCTTCCCGTAATACAGATGTAAGAAGTCAACGACTAGGTCTCTCTAGGTGAACCTCTCCATCTCTGGCTACAACATTGCAATCTGTTCGCATCGTTCAGGGGCTTGAAATCAATCGTTTTTAAATTAAATTTACACGAAAACCGCCAAAGCTATGGAAATACGCCATGGGAATAAATTACTCTTTATTAGATTTTCTATCGATGTGGACAAAATCACGATCTTAATAATAATAATAATAATAATAATAATAATAATAATAATAATAATAATAATAATCCGTGGCGCTAAAGCCCATGAAGGGCCAAGACCTACCAGCCAACTGCTGGCCTCATGGCCACATGCCGAAGCAGAGGTGGACAATCATCAAGTCAGAATGGAGGTATCGTGTGGTTAGCACGATGAGCCTCCCAGCCGTTATAGCTGGTTAAAATCACGATCTTACTTGCAATAAATACCGAATAAGAGAATGTTAAACATTTGGGAAAAAACATTTTTTCTGAGAAAACTATGAATTTCCACGAATACGATATTACACTTTTTTTTTTTTTACAGACAACTTGAGCTGTTCGCTCTGAAAATGTGCAGAGTATTTCACTTCTACTCTGTATTGTTTAATATAATAATAATAATAATAATAATAATAATAATAATAATAATAATAATAATAAAGGTTTGCTTAACCTGGCAGAGTTAAGGCCATACGGCCTTCTCTAACACTCAACCAGGAGTAAAACTGCGATACAAAAAACATTAAATTTACAAACACACACGCATACCCGCACACACACAACCATTGCTCACTCGGTCCCCAAATTTATTAAAAATTATTATATACTGTTTTTAATATGTATTATTACTTTATTCTATTTATATTTTGAATTTATGTATATTTTGTATATCTAGCGGAATTACAACTCATGGTTATTGTTCCAGTCCATTTGATGAAATAAATTGTCTACCAACGGAAAAAAAAGGAAAGGAAAAGGTTACCCTCTCGAAATTCCCTCATTTTCATTGTCTATGAAAGAAAAACCAAAGGCTCAGGGAACTTTTTGTTATTTTCATTGGGAAGTTCTGCTCAAATAAATAGTCACTGTTGTAGATGACACTGGGGATTGTTGTCTGTTGATGCGGAAATTACTCAACATAAGAATTACCCGTATAACCTAAGAAATCAAGCCAACCAACAAACTTTAGTGACATGAATTTTCAATTGAGATCCTAGAGCACATTCACCAAACCCAAGATTTTTTTAGTCATGTTACGTTTTTTGACAAAGCAACTTCGCATGTTTCTCTGATAGTTAACCAGCACTAGAGAGTTGCAGAACAAGGCTTAGGTACAACCGGTTTATAGAGAACATCTGACAAGGTTGAGGGTCCGACAGAATATTCGACCTTCATTCGATTACCTCTATTGTTTTGCAGGCTAGACAGAACATTCACATTTTCTGAGTACACAAACGGAGTAACAATTGAAGGAAATTTACTATGTGTAATTTAAAAAAATGAATTTGCTTCATATAGGCCTACAATTGATTGGACAGTTTAATACAGTTATCTTCATAACTAATGTATAAATGAACAAATGGGCACCAGTAACAACAAAGGAAATAAGTGTAATGCATAATATGAAATCTGGTGTGTAAAGAAATACAAGAATACAAAAACTTAGAATTATTGCTTACTAAATAGGAGAGCAAATGAGTATATAAATTCTATTATAACGTTTACACTCTACACTCAAAATGCATACCTCTAAAACAGTATTTGATAATATATTATAATACCTTTTAATTACTGTAAGCAGATGCATTATTATTTCATTAATAAATCATTTTTAAGAAGATAGAATGTTATTAACAAAAAAAAGAAAATATTCTCAAGTCTGATGCTTGTACTTTCACGATGCATATTGTTGCTCTTGATGATACCCAACTGTAATACCTGGATGAATGAATGAATTAACTAATGAGTCAATGAATGAATCAATTAATGAATAAACCAATTAGTGAATCAATGAATGAATCGATGGATGGATGGATCGTTGGATGATTGATGGAATGTAGTGAGAGAAAAAGAATTATCAGTTAAATGGTAGGCCTATACGATGGTACTCTCGATCAATAGAATAAAAAGGATTATTTAATAGCCAATTATAAAATCTAGTTTTAAAGTTGTTGATTGGTAACTTATAATATTGACTGGGAAGCTTATTATATAATTTTATCCCCATAACAGACAGGTTTGTGTTGCTCTTATGTAATCTACAGTATGGAATATTAATTTGTTCACTGTTTCTAATTTCATGATCATATTGGCCACTAATGAGTAATTGTCGATACTATGTCAAGTGTACAGGGCTAGATCGTACATAGCTTTATATAAATATACTCGTATGACTGTTAATATCTGTGATTGTCTGAAAAATGGTCGAAAATGTTCAAGATAATTTGATTTACTTAAAATTTTAATGACTATCTTTTGCAATTCAAGAGACTTCCAGTTAAAGTATATCGGATTATTGGTTGAAAGAAAGAAAAGTAGGCACATCTTAAATAATTTTGAGAAACGTAAGTCAACTGACTACAGCGCCAGACGTTCAATAGCAATGTATAATTTCTGTTTTTCGTAACCAGTTCTTCACGACTTTAATCAGTATAATTTTAGAATAAGTGGCCCTCACAACCGCCGTACAGTCAAGAAGCATATTCGAGACTGTTCTAAATATACGGTGTAATCCTATGCAGGATATGATAATTTTATTGGACCTTTCTTTTTCATTGTGTATATTATCACAGCACCTCAGTACCTAGACATGTGAGAAAATAAGTAGGCCTATAAGTGAATGTGAGGTAATGTCTTGCTGAAACCTTGGTCTCATCTCGCCAAATAATTTACCACCTCGTTATGACCAATTCCATCGACTCTAAATAACCTATTAGTGGCAGAACGTCGTTCAATAACTAGATAGCGCATTTCTGTTCCCAAAGATATAGCTGATCGAGTAGTTTCTTTTGGTACATCTGTTACGTCACGTGGATTCATAAGCAGGGTAAAATTGCAAGCAGGTACGCTTGGGGCCATTAAATAATAATGATGTAATGTATTATAAATATGCTCCTGTAATGTCATATGACATAGAAAGAACATTCTCTTAGTTCAAACAAATTTAATGTGATGTTCGTAAACGATTTACATTTCATAACGTAAGAATATATGTTTTCGTTCATTGCAGCAGGATAGGTTTTGATAAATGAATTATTTGTGTATATTGTGTAAAATGTAAATATTATTAATTTGTGTATTGATTTTTGTTATTATTATTATTGTGTCCCTGTAACGTCATGTGACGTAGGAAGAACGTTTTCTTAGCTTAAACAAATTTTTACTGGTAGTTATAGTAAAAGACATGAATTTCATAACCTCAGAATATATGTTTTTGTTCACTCTAACGAAGTTGATTTTGTTAAATAAATTAATTGTATATCGTCGTTGTTCCTGCAATAATTCCTATGCGACATATTTATCGATTTTCAGATTTTTGCTCTATTAAATAACTTAAATAGTGATGCAGCAAACAATAAAATCTCCTATATGTAAAATTATATTTCATTGTTTCGAAAATGCAAGAATTCACAGTCTCTTATGTACGGCTGCCATAGACTGAATAAATGTGTTTCTTCTTCCTACTGAAAAAAATTTATATTTTGCGGGAACAACGACCAAATATTATATATAGAATATTTACAGTTAATGTGTATCATGTTTACTATTATATTCTAGGCTATAATACATATTGTATATACTAGTTCAGGATTATTATAGATCGAATTAGGCTATATTTTGTCTCTTTCTAGTAGGCCTAGGTTATTTTACGACGCTTTATCAACATCTTAGGTTATTTAGCGTCTGAATGAGATGCAGGTGATAATGCCCCTGGAAATGAGTCCGGGGTCCAGCACCGAAAGTTACCCAGCATTTGCTCATATTGGGTTGAGGGAAAACCCCGGGAAAAACCTCGACCAGGTAACTTGCCCCGTCCTTGAATCGATCCCGGGCCACAGAAGCTGCACAGACCATTTCAGTTTAGTAGCAATTCTACTTATAGATGCCATGCTCCATTATTATTATTATGTACCGAACTAGGTTATACCTTTCGTAGCGTCCTGATGTAAGCATTTAGGCTCAGAGTTTCAACGCTAAAACTGCAGGATATACTAACCGATAACTTCCTAACTTATTTGGGAACGAAAATGCGCTGTCTGTTAATAACCGTCTAAAACTACTGTTACTAACCAATAATATTGCCATTTTTCGTCACTTCAGTTATCATTATTCCTTCCTTCTTCACTTCCTACCATTACCACAGTCATGCCATCGTCTGTGAATAGCATTTTTGTTTGAGAGATGCGCTAGATAGCGAAACATAAACATAAATATATTTTGAAATGATACTGTATCGTAAAACGAATTCATAAGCATGGCAGAAAACGCGATTCGGATGAGGGTCTTAATGTGCTGTGGCGTCATCTGTCTCCATGGAGACCGCCGCCTCGAGAATCCACCCGCCGTCTTTGGGAGTTATTGTGGAAGTTTAACTGTTTATATTACTCAACAAAATACGCGTTGTGCAGACACGTTCCAATGCTATTGCCGGGGAAATAGACTTAGCAGACGATTGTTTATATAGTCCTGCCTTGATGCATTGCAAGTTGCGTCTACTTCTCACAAGGGGTTAGAAAAATATGTTTCAAAATTCTTACAGTTGCAGAATCTTCGTTTTTGTATGTGTAGAGAGAGGGAGAGGTTCTTTCTTGTATCAGAGGAATAAGGAAAATATTCGGAGAATTACTGTTTTGAATAGAATGTGATTATGTGAGCAATAATCATAAATATATCATCAAGATTTTTCTTTTGTTATAATGTCGTTTTTCTTTCTTTCCTCGGAGAGTCCCAATGAAGCACCTCTACTGCGAGTACGTGCGAACCAATGGATGTGGACATTGGATTAGAGTTGGGTCGATTAGTGAACGAATCGTTAATTCGAACGACCAATAATAAAGAATCGTAAGAATCGATTCGTGGTATCAACGAATCGTCGTTCAAAAGAATCGTAACGAATCGTCGTTCAAAGGAATAGTAACGAATAGGCACTGTATTGTAACATACGATTCTATTTACTTGTTTGATGTAACTTGTCAGCGGACATTTCCGAACCGTGCCGAATGCTCCCGAGCGAAAGTGAAATCAAAATACAGCATTTGTTAAGTGTGAAAAATAATGAACACGAACCTGAAATTTGCATGGTTAGACAGAGATTTAATGCAAAAATGTACCTGATAAGAAGGTTCAGTTGAAAAATTATAATTAAGAAACACTATCTTGTATAATTTTATAGACTAGTGGAGGTCATGATGGATGGTTCCAGCCAATGAGAAAGAGACAAACCAATGTCTCGCCTCTTATGCCATCTATGCGAGAGATGTAGAACGTTTTTGTTCTACCTGTGGTTTGCAAAGGAAAGTGTCCTGTGAGCCGTTCGTTGACGATTCAAAAGAATGGTTCGAATCGCAGATTGGAAAGAATTGCAAACTCGTTGATGATTCAAAAGAATAGTTGGTAACGCAGACTAGGAAGAACTGCGAACTCGTTGATGAATCAAAATAATAATTGGGATCACAGACTAGGAAGAATTGCGAACTCGTTGACGAATCAAGGGAATAGTTGGGATCACAGGCTAGGAAGAATTGCGAACTCGTTGACGAATCAAAAGAATAGTTGGAATCGCAGATTAGGAAGAATTGCAAACTCGTTGACGATTCAAAAGAATAGTTGGTAACGCAGACTAGGAAGAATTGCGAACTCGTTGCCGAATCAAAAGAATAGTTGGAATCGCAGACTAGGAAGAATTGCGAACTCGTTGACGATTCAAAAGAATAGTTGGAATCGCAGACTAGGAAGAATTGCCAACTCGTTGACGGTTCAAAAGAATAGTTGGGATCACAGACTAGGAAGAATTTCCAACTCGTTGACGAATCAAAAAATAGTTGGAATCGCAGACTAGGAAGAATTGCTAACTCGTTGACGAATCAAAAGAATAGTTGGGATCACAGACTAGGAAGAATTTCCAACTCGTTGACGAATCAAAAAATAGTTGGAATCGCAGACTAGGAAGAATTGCGAACGCGTTGACGATTCAAAAGAATAGTTGGAATCCCAGTCTGGGAAGAATTGAGAACTCGTTGACAATTCAAAACAATAGTTGGAATCGCAGACTGGGAAGAATCGTGAACGAATCGTTAGAATCGGTTCGTAATGTATGATTGAATCGTTGGAATCGACTTCTCAAAAAGGATTCGTGTTGCGCAACTCTACATTGAATGCGATTCGAAGGTTTAATAAACTTGTAAACATTTAAATGGTTAAGTACTCTTTGTCCCTTGTGGTAGCTCACAAATGGTGAGGTGATTTCTAATTAAAAAAAACGCATATCGAACCAGTAAACTTGTTTAGATCTCAATAGAAATGTGAGAAAATATAACACCAATGAACTAAATGAAATTGCAGAGCAATAAATTGTATGTTTGTTACTTCTCACTCCATCGTTCTTTAATAAACTTGAATGAAATTCTACTAGAGTTAACTTGTGTTTCATTTGACAGCCAAGTTACTTCAAACACTTACTGTAACAGCATAGATTCACATACTTAGCGCCCCGCGTGTCACCGACACAGTCTATCCATTAATTTTTCTGCTGTCGTAGAGAGATTTCTAATTTAACATGCAGTATATGAAAATCGCTGGACTTGGTGTAGGATCAATATAAAACCAATCGGGAACATTGTCCACACATGAATACCACCATGACAATAGGCAGACTGTAACAAGCAACTTTCCGACCACCACCACCACCATCATACGCACAACATGTTAGGCTCAGTACCAGTTTTCATTTCTGCGTAAGCAGAATTGGGTTCACGCATTTTGAATTTTATTCCACAACACGCCTCCACGATCGTTATCGCGGTAACATGTGTTGCCAAAAGTTGAGGGCTGAGTTATGGTGAACCCGACATAGAATTTAGCCCATTCATCTTTATTCATGCACAAAACAAATGTAATACATGGGGACAAAGGCGTCAGTTTCCACCGGTGAAAGCTAACATACAAAGGGGCATTTCACAACATCTTGTCGGGACAGTCCTTGGAAGTTTGTACACGATTAAATATTATAGAGATAACTAACAACAAAAATTCAGGTAGAAGTCTGCTCAATCTCGTAAGTAAATAATTCACTAGTTACGTGAAAAGTCACTTGTCGCGCTGTATTGCCGTGAGGTAGCAAGAATGTTATCTCCGAGAGCTGGTGATATGCTCGCCAAGACTGTAATGCCGTGACACGGCAGAAGTGCCGTTCCCTTAGGTTTGACTCGCCCTATACTAATTACTAAATCTTTCGACAGAAGATAAACGTTCTTATGAATGCAACGTAAACGTAATATAACGTCATTTCAGTCTTAGGACGCCCAGAAAATATAGGAAAGAGCAGATTTGAAGATATGATTGATAATCTCAATTTATTTTTCACAAAATATTTGAAATTTATAGTCCTTACATGTAGACTGAGGAGCAAATTTTCAAAACCTGACACGTCCATTTTCAGAAAATGTTACATATAGGCTATGTATCTCTGTAATAAACTAAGATCTTTTTATGGTAAAATTTTATATAAATCTATAGCAAAGACAATAACCTCCAATAATTCATCACAGAAAATATTGTTCATTGCAAAGATGTCAGTTTTTGGTATATGAAGTGTATTTTCTGAAAATGGACATGTCAGGTTTTGAAAGTTTGGTCCTCAACTCTAGGTTGCGTCTGTTCGTGTTCTTTATGGATGTAACTTGGAAGGAGAGAAGGCTACGGATACTGTTAAAATTCCGCTTGTTAAACACACTAAAGCGCCCAACGATGCGTCACTGTTTTGCGATGTCGTGGTCGGACCTCCATCACCCAGAGAGTCATCTCGCTGTTTACATCCTGTTTTACGACTGTAGACAGGAGGCCGTGTTTTAAAGACAAAAGACAACAGAACGTGACGTCATTGTTACACAAATTACGTACAATAAATTGGGTTTATTCAAGCGGAATTGCTGTGTATTGCATACAGGATGTCGTTGTGTATTTCTTTGTTTACTGTAATTGCCAATTTGTTTTTTTTTTCTTGTTGAATTGTAATAAAAACAATGGAAGAGAGTTTCCTGATCAATTTCAATGTTTGTGAATTCTGGCCAACCCGTATGTCAAAGGATATATTTTCGTCTTCGTTTTTAGTATTTGGCCTTCCGCATAATATGAATTTTAAAAATGTATGGAATTTTTGTGGTCCGTAACAGTTCTTCTGGGAATATAACCTATATGGCTGATGATGATGATGATGTTGATGATGATGATTATGAAAAAGTATGAGATTTACATATGTTTATATTAGAAACATATGGCTACACATATCATTCACATCATCATTATCATCCTTCACGAATTTATATGTTTAGTGATATGCTTCGGCCTTATGTTGCCAGTCGTTTGCTAATCTGAAAATTGTATCAAATGCAACCGAGAAATTAAAGTGAAGAGGCTGAGAAAATAATCTTGTTCGATAGTCGTCTCAGTTCAATATTATCGGAGGCTGGCAACCCCTGATACCTTCGCTTTTCACATAGATTAGTTTTCATAATATTTTAATAAGTTTAAATTATAATGCAATATCATCAGGGCATATATGCACCTTAGAAAGAGAGCTATATGACTTGTGCTCAATTATGTCCACCTTTCATGATAGAGGAGGCATCAGCATGTTTTCCCATCAATAATCCTACACATTCGAATATTCCTGGCGTGTCTGTAATGCCTTGACAGATATTGACAATGCGTTCCCGGAGTTAGTTAACATGATCAACATGACTGGAATACACAGATCATTTCAAATATCCCCAAACGAAAAATATCCAGTGGATTAAAGTCGGGGGACCTGGGAGGCCATACTGTTCGTAAGCCATGGCCGATGCACCTGTTGTGGAAGATTGTATGTAAGAATTCATGAAGATTCACATGAAAGTGAGCCGGAACTCCACGTACGTACGTATCACAGCAGCTGTATTTCCAAAAGAGACGTATTATTAAAAAAAGAGCGTTATTTAAAAAAATGGAGGTACGCTACGCACGACCATTAAGTCTGTCTGATAAGAAATGAGGCCTAAACGTTGTAGGCCTAACTGTTGAAAATGTACGAGATGTATTCAGTTGATGGCCACAGTGACTGATGACTAGACTTCGTTGAATTGCCACACGCAGCATGCAGTCAGGTTGCCGATGTACGGTAGTATAGAGGGTGAGCGACCGCCCGGTCTCGTAGTATAAGCAGTTCATGTTAAGAGTTATGACCGGTCCAAATAGATGGAGCAGCTACAGATAATGTACACCTATGTAAGCAGTTTTTGCATTACTGTGGTTGGAATAGTCAAAGCTTAACATTTGTTCAGTGCAGACAAGAATCCCATCAAACATACTACAATGAGAGTGTTGCTGTTACCAATAATTGCCCCTGGAATACCATTACCCCCGCAGCCAGTCTTGACCCGTTGGGGAACGTGGCTGGATGTTGTTAATTATTATGCAGAACATTACGGCAAAAATAATGGAGGTAATTGATGCATTGGATAGCACAGACAGTTCCGCTGTTGCATCTGTAAAATCATTTCCTTCTGAACAGCTATTGAAAGATATTCTGTTCATTTATTCTAATTTTAAAATTGTGTCCAAAAGCATCATCCTGTTAGAATCGTCTAAACTACAACTCTCAGAAGCCCTTAATATAGTGGATAAAGTATCACAAACCGTTATCCAAAATAACAATTCACTAATTTCAGAAAAAATGAAATGTAAGTTGAGAAACATTATTGCTAAAAATTCTGCCTATTAACAACTTCGTATTATAAATAATGTACCATCAGGTCACTACAAGACATCTGAAGTTGGTGTATTAAAAGTAGTGACTTTCCGTTCTTCAAATATGTACGTATTACATCGTGTGATGTTGAACGTATATTTTCCCAAAATAAAAAAACTATTTAAGTGACCATCGGAGGAGGTTACTTTGCAATCGCTCAAAATGTACGTAACTGTTCACTGCAATGCACACATTCAAGGATGATGTGAGTATCTTACATTCAATTTTAAGAGTTAATATAGCTACTATAAAATAATTGTGTATTTACATGTTTAGACATTCCTACTTCAATGATCATTGATTATATTTCTTGAATGCAGGATACAGGTTTTATTGTAACCGCAGTATACTGCTTAGTGTTTACATCAGAGGCATACTCCATCCGTTGCACGCCCCCTTCTCATACAGTCTATACCGCGTGCGCAGTAAACTTTGCGATTCTCGTGGCAATTCCACGAAGTCTACTGATGACTGATGAGTAGGGCTGAAAAAAGTATTGGTTATAGGCTACGCTACATCGTACATAGAGCTCTGTGTTTACAAAATGCTTGTGTGCACCCGCGACTTGTTGCGGTAGCGGCTGCTTGTACAGTTCGTGCCGTATGAATGAACTAATAGTAGAATTTACTTTTACAGAATTACTTGTGTTTCAAATTGATTAATTCGAAACAAATATTAAATTTACAAAAAATATCATTATGATCATTATTATCAAACACATTTTCCCGATGTTCTGAATTCAGTCGTTTTACTATCTGTTGTTGGATTTTTGTTTCGGCATTCTGATACAACCTCACGTCACTTAAGCAGGTCTACTATTGAGAAGAATCGGATGTTCACTCTATCTGCTCCTTGCAGATAGTACAGACACACTGCAACGGGACGCATTTTGTAAACAATATATATACAGGGACATCGTTTTATTTTTACTAACATTTTTAATATTAACCTGTCTATACCTTTAGAGAACCGGAAACACCGCTTGCTCCCCCCTCCAAGACTGGAGTTCGATGATACTGGCGTAAAACAACAAAGCACTCTACTAGGTATAGGATGGAAGAAAAGTAGTTCATCCATTTACGTAAACTAGGAAATATCGCGATTTTGAGTTTGATAATTTTCATTAGGTTTTTCTTTAATCAAAGTACAGTACTGTATTAAGAATAAGTGTTTTTACTCACGAAGTGAGTTATCCATGCGAACGTATTCATTATGCAGTGTATATTATACTGTCTATAGCACATTAGCGTACAATATAGAGAAAGAAGTTAAATTGAAAAATAAACATAATATGAATATTTAAACACAATTTTGAAAATGGTGGCCGTTCATTTCGATACAGGCTTCAGTTCTTTTGTGCATATTATCGCACTATAGACTATTGCATCTAATTCCAATTGCCAGTTTCGTCCTTCGTACTAGTAACTCATGTTGAAATAATTCTGTACCTACTCTACGTACTGAGAATTCAATCTTCACTTCTGCCCGACCCGAAAATATAAAATTACTCAGACATGCTATCTACTGTCCGTCCAAGTGGTTATGCCGCAGGATTGTAGAAAGGGAGGAAATCACGTGACAGTTAATTACTTAACGAGACCCTTTTATTTAAGTTAAATTAACCAGCTGTATAATATTACGTAAACGGCCAATTCCTAAGAGAAATTGTTTTCAGAAAAGAGCTAAGACAGCCCAGCTTTTACAGAGGGGCGAGCAGAAGCAGATGGGGGAAATCGGGATGCGACGTAGGCAAACGGACAGTACCTGTGCGAAAATATGATTCAATATTGAAAGCTCTTTCGTCACTGGAAAACGCGAACATATTTCTGGAACGTACTATACTCAGTAACTCAGTACTGCTTACTATCTCCGGTCTTGGTTCTGTGTGGAGTTAGAACTTCCTTAGTAGAAGGGGTGGGAGTGAAGTACATTCAAAAACTCAGGTACAATAAAAATTGAAGTAAAAATAAATTGATGTCCCTGTAGAAATTATTTATTACCCTGATACCAATACTTTTCTTTAGCCCTACTGGTGAGTGATGACCAGGGAAAGGAAGTTCATGCCCTAAAAACGTGAAGAATATGTATGCATTTATGCCGTAAAAATAGATAAATGTACTACAAAGTATGAATTATCAGTCTGAGATTTTTTAACAGAATAATAAAGTAGTGGTAACTTACGTTTACTTTATGGATTTGAAGTGCTTGCCTCATTGCTGAATGCTCCATTTATGCTGTTACAGTTCACAACTAAGCAGTGACGTATGTTTTCTGTTGTCATTCTTCGCCTCTTGTCTCTCAGCATAGCTTTGTAGCGCGAAAAACTTCGTTCTAAGTCACAAGAAGTAAGAGGGGCTTGTACAAAAGCTATGAGCTGTTCTACAGAAAATTTTGTTGGTTTTTGGGGTGTTTTTCCTTCGAGAATATCTTGAATTTCTTTAAATTGATAATAGCCAGGGTTTATGGAAAGAATATTTGCTGTTTTCTCGTTCACTTTATCTCCTACATTTCCTGGAACTGATGTTAAACTGGATATTGTTCTATCGAAATCTGCTACAGACTGCAGTAGAGGAATACCAATTGCTAACTTGAGAGGCTCCCTATGAGGGCGTCATCGTTACGTTCAAAATTCATAAACATAAATTAGTCGTGTTTACGAGGTTACACACTTTTGAAAATGAGGGAAAGACAAATAAACATACATAATATGCAGTTTCCCTGAATAAATGTTAAAATATGATGCGGTTATAAATAAAGGCAAAATATGCACTTTTATGCACAATAAAATTAATATCATTGTATTCAGAAATTTGTGATTCATGTAAATAATCTTTCAGCGTATTCACACAACGATAGAGAACAACATTATGCAAATGCATGAACATGGGTGGGCAACTCGTGCTCTCAGAGTGTCAACACAATCTCAATGCAGGTAGAACGGACTCTGTACTAGCTGTACTGTCTTGTGCGGTTCTTTCAAGACACAAGTTCGATCGCGTCTGCAGTAAGTGGCGGCTCGTTTTAAGTGAAAAACAATATAATTCTCAGATCATTTCCCTTTAGTTACGAGTAAAAAGAGAATTTTTTTATTAAGAAGAGAGATAGCGCTTGTATTCTATTACACTTTCTTACGCATGGCATTTTATGTTACAAATAAACAGTGAAGGTTTTAGTAAAGAAATACTGTCTACATCTGATTTAGAACGGCTAAAGGTAAAAATGAGAAATCAACAAGGTGAGACTGAAATCAAATATCATTAGCAAGTTGTGCGTGCGAGTTACAGAATTGCACGACATATACCTAATCGACTAGCTAAGAACATTTATGGATATATTTGAAATGTGGCAGTATCATGTAGAACATAGACAACTTCACTTTCTTTGACTATAAACTATCTTGAAGAGTGATAAGAAAATCTTCTTATCAAATATAAGACCCTATTGTAAGACCTACAGCAGAATTCACTGCTAAGTTTGGAGAAACAGTGACAATTGACAAGGAATCGAAATTTTTCTGAAATCTTTTTGGCTTACGCCGATAGAAAATCCTGAAAATTTATAGCTTGAATTAATAAATCTGCAGAACAGCACACGCCACTCAGATTCCAGCAAAATCAGGAATCGAACTGTTCGTAATGTTGCCTAAGTCAGAATTTCCAAATATACTCTTTGCTTCCTTATATACTGTATGTGCTTGAGGCAGAGTTTAATACAAGAAAGAAGTGTAAAAGCTCTCAATGTAAAGAAAGAGCTCAGAAGTAAGCTTATTTCATCTGCCGTGACATGTAAAAAATACTTCCTTGAATTTATTGTTTGCGAATACAGACTATTACCTTTCTGAGAACAGAGGAATACTCTTTAATGTATAAATTCTAGTGTTCTACGTTTCAAATGAGACATATAATGTCTCGTTTCCAAAATTTATCCACCCATCATAACCTAGACACGCGATCACAACACTCCTCAATATTATCCATTCCCTCCCACCGGACATCCTCATATTCATCTTCTTTCACTGTGGCTGTTTCTCGACTTTGGAATTCCCTACCGAGTAATGTCAGGGACTGTCAGACATCAGACCAATTTAAGAATAGCCTAACGTGATATTTTTCTAACAATTCTTGTTAACAATAATAGCTGTTTCAGGTTTCTCAATGTTTAATGGTTATATATATCACAGATAAATATCTAAATTATCTCATTATTATTATTATTATTATTATTATTATTATTATTATTATTATTATTATTATTATTATAACTATTTCTTACCAATGTTTATTATTGTCACACTAACATTAGTTATCCAGTTTTCATTATTTATTTTCATGTTGTTTTATGATCTAGATATTAATGTAATAACTATGTAAGCAAATGTATTTAATTAGAATTAGAGTCTGGCTGGGCGGAAGAGACGGCCTACTGGCCTTAGCTCTGCCAGATTAAATAAATAAATAATTATTATAATATGAAATATTAACAAATAGTGTAATAATAAGTGTTGCAGCTATATTTGTTGTATCTTGAAAAGGTTGTATTCAGTTTGTGTTTCCAGTATTAAACTAATTTACAAAGCTAGAAAATAATATAATTTTGTTATGTGTTCAGATATAGTCTGTCTCAAATTACTATAATTACTGTACCATGCGTCATTCTGAAATTCAAATCATGGAATAGATATCACTATCACCTGCATGAGCCGCCAGAGCGCACCATGGCTTTTGCAGCGAAACTACAAACAACTTGTAACTGCTTCGGCTGACTCCGTCTGCCTTTCTCTCTTTCAAGGTTTTTTAGCACTTTGGGAGCACGAGTTGCCCATCCATGTGCATGAACTTCCTTTCCCTGGTGATGACATATCTCGGGAACTGTCGTTTTCCGGCCTATGTTTACTACTACTTTTTCCCTTGTTTCATTGTCCTCTAGTCACCCTGCAATTTGAACCTATATTTGTGAAACACCCAGTAAACATACCTATTGTGTATACGTCTGCATTATCTACGTGCATGTGTACTTAACGCCTGCAAGTGTAAATGTTTGCTCTCTTTGGTTTATACCCAGCGAACCGAAGCAAAGGCAGCGAAGGCCCCAAAATCTTCAATAAAATAAGGCTGTTGTCATGGTCGGGGTTCAAAAGCAGATATCCCAGCGCCGCAAGAGCAATAAACCGCTACGTGGAGCCGTGTCTCTTTGTTATCTCCCCCAGCTGCCTAATAACAAAAGAGCGCGCAATGTGATGCTGTCTTGTTTTTACCAACATGGCGACGCAGCGGCGCGGTCGCAACAATGGACGCTATTATTAATTTATTTACTGTAATAATCTGTCCGCCCCAACATGTCATCAGCCTGTGTTACTTGCATGCGGTCAGTTCAGTGCAGCAGTGTACTAAGTGAGACTCTTTTTCTCTTATTTTAGAAATCGTGGTACAACCATGGGTTTTGAAGAAGTAAGGTAAGATATTCTATTTCTCCTTTATACACCGTGTTCCGCTTATAAGTATAATAAAAGAAATAGTTATAATTTCATAACAATGCATGCAAATGGGTTAAGATTGGTACCATTGTAAAGAGGAAATTGGGAAGTTTTAATCCATTGTTGTTACTTATTTTTAGAAGACTCACGCATGCGCAGATCATTAAATAAGAGAATTCGTATCGTATCTTTAGTCAGTCAGCATGTGGACGCCACAGCAGAAAGCCTTTTGTGTGCTGTCATTAGCAGAACATAGATCCATAATTCGTGTACAGCGCTTGTTTCGCCGTCAGTACAATCTTAGACCGAGGGAAGCTGTACCGACGTACAGTTTCCCTAGAAAAGGATGAGACGATTGAATATTCCTAAGTCTCAGATGTAAGACACTGCGCATGATCAGAGACCAGAGCACTGATACACAAGATAACGAATATTGAGTTACTTAAATTCAGGCTATTTGGTTTGTTACTAGCATCGTTCCGAAATTCACTTCAAAAATTGCAAAAAATATGATAATATTACGTAAATAAAAGCTAAATATATGCATAAATCGTGTAGTTAAATCGACAATGGACCTTCATGACTAGATCGACACTCCGCACAGAAAGAAAAGCTTTCGTGTCGTTGCAATAGTTCAGACGCTAAGACTTCTGCGTCTTGTGTAAAAGAGTGCGAGTTCGATTCCTAGTCTATACAACGATTTTTTTTGTCTAAATAACGTTGAAATAGAGTTTTACAAAGTCCTCAGATTAAGTGTTAATGATCACAGACAATACAAAATTACAAGTTATAATATTGTAAACGTTAATCTAATCAATGCATTTATACATACACACACATACAATGTAAATGCATATATATTAAAAACTAACAATTAAAATGAAATTAAAAAATATTCCTAAGTCACACATACAAACTTTTACAAAGGTTTAGAGTCCTTAGGCTATCTCATTTGTTGAGTAGTTATTACAATATTTTATTAGTAGCTTTCCCATATGTGTAAGAAATGCACTCGCACAAAACAATTTTTGTTAAAAGTGTGGCTTTGGATTATTTCATTCTCACCCCTTCAATTGATTTTAACTATTTTATCTACGTCTTTGCAATAGTGTTTAATTTAATGTGAATTCAGTTTTATTCATGTTATGATTGAATGAAAAAGCACTGTTGCAGTTATTGACTAATTACATATATTAATACTAATTATTAAATCCATCTGTTAAGTAACCAATTGCAGTATCTTTTGCAATATCCTGAATGTTTAAGTTGTCAATAATATTTCTGTACTATATACTATAAGACATTAGAAGAATTTGCAGTAGATGTGGGATCCTCTAGTTTATAATCACTGGTTTTAATGAAAAAAAAAAATTTTTTTCTTAGAATATCTACAAGTTTAACTTTAATAATATTTCGAATAGCTTTAATTGCATTATCTGAATTTTGTACTTTTCTATTCAAATGTATTCTATTTCCCTCTTTCATAATTTTTTATAAATTACACTGTACTTCTTGTAGTATTTAAGAACATGAGGATCAATGGCTGTGCTACTTCAGCTTGTAAGTATGCTGGTGGGTAAATGACTCTACGACTAATGTTTCCAGTTTCAAGGAGTGAATTTAATTTACTTTTACGGAAAAGTTCCGAGAGATAATCTATGTTTATGTCACTAGAGATCACAAATTCCATATGAGATTTCTAAAGTCTTTTCTTTACAAATTCAATGTTGGCTATAAATATTAATAAATAATGTAAGAAATATGAATGATTGTAGTTAAAAGTCTGATTTACATTATAAAAGCAAGAAGTTACATTACGCTGCAAGATTCGAACTTTCGATGTTTGGTTTTGTCGTCCAACGCATAAGCACGGACCTATTCAATGCTTACGTTAATAACCTAGAATTTAGCTGTAGCAATGTGGTGTCATAACTTGGGATTTGTTTACTTAATGTAATTAGATTTAATTTGATTAGTTTCGCAACAATAATTGGACTTCCTGTTATATCCTGTTATTTAAATATTTAATTTGGGGTTGATTTATTAACTCTTACTGTGTAAGATGCCCCTTATTTCAATAATTCTATATCACGCTAAATAGTCACTGTCTACACTAAAGTAATATCGTTATCCCTCATTTCTCATCGTAATGGCGAACCGACGTGACATGAGACAGCGAGTTATAGCTCTAGTTGAGGCTGGATATGGGGCTAGATCTGCTGGCCGTTTAGTCGGTGTTCCTGGAAGTACAGCCGCGAGGGGGTTCATCGTTACAAAATTCAGGGGAGGTCGAAAATCGTCCTATTCCTGGGCGTCCGCGGATTTCTTCATTGGAAGAGGGTGCTCTGTTATTCGAGACAGTTCGACTGGACCCCTTTCGGACTGCTAACGAAATAAGAGCAGCATCTAACTTTCCCGGTTCTTCACAGACTGTGATCAACAGGTTGAGGAACCGCTGTATTAGGAGCCGGAGGGCTGCGCAAATGGAAATATTGGGGGAAGCATAAGCTGTCAACCATCTTGCCTTCGCTTCCAATCGAGTGGATTTCGATTGGAGAAATGTATGATGGTATGTAGACAAGATTTTCAATTAACAGGTCTCTTTTTGTGTCTTATGATTTTTGTTTCAGGAAGAATATTTTTAACTTCCAAGTAAGATCAATTTTTTTGACGAGGTTCAGCCCACTTGTAGACCAAAAAATTGGGCATAAATTATTCCATATTTTTCGACAAATTATACAGTCGAGGAACTCTGAACAAATTAATTACACCTCAATAAAAAAAAAGAGTTTTACCTGGGATTGAACACGAAACGTTTCGGTTATACGTAGAACCGACACGCTGCTATATGAGCTACCGAGACAAGACAGTGACAGCAGCAGTCCAGAATGTAGATCCGATAGCAGGCATTTGCCATTTGGTACAGAGAAGCAATGATATTTTGTTACCCGAGCTATGTTGTGAAATCGTGGCCTTAAATGGCTGTTTTCTTCGTGATCCTTATTCTGGTCCTTGTCCTTGTTGTGTCCCTTGTAACAATTCTTGTTCTATATGTTATGATACTTATCGTTATACGTCGATATCGAGTGAACCGCGCTGTAGAACTTTAACTTCCGACAACCAAGAATCGTCTCATTCTTTTTAAGGGTAACTGTACGTCTCAATAATGAAATGGGATAGGCAGCTCAGAGAAACAGGAAGTTTGTTGTCTAATGCAGGTAAACATTCCAAGCGTAAAGTGTCTGACGAAAATGTCGAACGCATTCGCGAGGCATTTCAGAGAAGCCCGCGGAAATCCATTCGACAGGCTAGTGTGCAGTTGAACATCCCACCAACAACAGTGCATACAGTGCTCCATAAAAGATTGCGTTTGCGAGCGTACAAGCTGCAACTTCATCAGATGATTACGCCGAATGATAAACTGGAACGAAAACGCTTTGCAGAAACAATGTTGGATAAAGTGGACGATGACGACACATTTCTAACTCGAGTCTGTTTCTCAGATGAGGCAACCTTCCACGTCAGTGGAAAAGTAAACCGACACAATTGTCGCATCTGGGGGTCGGAAAATCCAAGTGTCGTAATTGAACACCAACGGGATTCCCCTAAATGGAATGTTTGGTGTGGGATCATGCGTGACAGAATCATTGGTCCCTATTTCTTTGCTGAAAAGACAGTCACTGCAAACACGTACCTGGATATGTTGCAACTGTATGCTGTGCCACAACTCCCAGATGGAGCAATTTTCCAGCAAGATGGGGCTCCACCACACTTTGCCAACATGGTTCGCACATTCTTAGACGAACAATTCCCTGCAAGATGGATCGGAAGAGGATCACCGTACATCACATGGCCTGCCAGATCACCAGATCTAACACCACCTGATTTTTTCCTGTGGGGGTTTGTTAAGGACCAGGTCTACAGGACGCCAGTACGTGATTTGGCAGACTTACAAGAAAGAATTTATGCTGCTGTCAACAATGTTACACCACAGATGCTTCATAACACTTGGGTCGAGGTTGAATACCGGTTGGATATTTCCCGTGCCACCAATGGAAGCCATGTTGAGGTTTATGGAACATAAGGTAACAAAAATTCCCAGTTTTCATTCTTTGTAGCAGTTGGTTTCAACTATATACTTGTATTAATTCAGAAGTTATAGCTATTTCTTTTGTTATACTTATAAGCGGAACACGGTGTATATGATCACCTAGCAGAGTGACTTTTGAATATGATGAATCCGCTAACCTCAATCTTACAGTGCATTCTAAGTGCTGAGCTTTTACTGTTTATTTTCCATTAATTTTAGAGCAACGTTTCGCTCTTCAACCCAGATTCCATATCTCGCTTGTCTGATGCTAACAAATCCTTATCAGTGGCGGCTCGTTTACTTTAGTCAGTGATTGATTCAGTTGCAAAAATATTGGCAGAGTTCCATTTTTATTTTTCGTTTCGTTTATTGTATTCCACAGATATTACACGAATATTATATTATATATTTAATCACAATGACATCATCCGTAGAACATCGGTGACTACAGGGATCCTGAATTAAAGAAAACTATTTACAAAGAAAGTGATTGAAAAATAACAAATAACATAAAACTAAATAATATAGATTTGTACTAAATTTTCACTGAGATTATAAAGTCTGAAAAAAAAGAGAATTATTAATAATTCAATTATTGATAGGTTGGTTGAAATATAAATGTTAGTGAAGAATTTTCGAAGAGTCTTTAATTATTGAAACGGAAGTTTCACACAACCAGTTTGAGAGGAACTTTAAGATTATTTTGAAATGTCCAAGATAATTTAGAAATTCCTCCTCTAAAACCAAATAAAAAGCCAATAACTGACCAATTGTCTTCTGAAAGATTATATTTTAATGCCAGATAAGGAATGCAGGGCTCATAGATTGATTTCCTGTCTTTATCCACTTCATCTGCCTGTTGTAAATCTGTCTCAAACCTGATAGTCGGATCGATAATGATTGCTTTTTTGTGTACATCTGTTTATTGCAATTATATCGGCTCTATTATTATTATTATTATTATTATTATTATTATTATTAGTATTATTATTATTATTATTATTATTATTATTATTATTATTATTATTATTATTATTATCAGTATCACTGGCGGCAAGAAAAAGTTGAAATTAGTCTACCTTTATTATACATATATACATACAGTTCTACCCAAGGGCAGGTCTTTCACTGCAAACCCGGCATTCTCCATTCTTTCATATTTTCCGCCTTCCTTTTAATCTCCTAATCTCCGCACACGATCCTAATGTCACCTATCATCTGACATCTTCTTCTCCGTGAACTTTTCTCCCGTTCACCATTCCTTCCAGTGCATCCTTCAGTAGGCAGTTTCTCCTCAGCCAGTAAACCAACCATTTCGTTTTTCCCTTCCTGATCAGTTTCAGCATTCTTTCTCTACCCACTCTTTCCAACACAGCTTCATTTCATATTTTTTCTGTCCACGTCACACGCTCCATTCTTCTCCATATCCACATTTGGAATGCTTCTAGTCGTTTCTCTTCACTTCGACGTAACGTCTGTACAAATGTGTCTTTTACATGAGGTTAAAACAATTGTACCTAAAACATCATATTGCTAAACTCATTGACACTGTAGAGTGCATTTGCCATCAATGCATTTCTTACTAACCTTCTGAAAGTAAAATATTGCTTATTTCTTGTATTCATGGGTAAAGAGTTATAAAGTTTATATGATATGGAAATAAAACTATTGCTTGTAGTACTATATTTGTACTTAGTTAAATATATAACAAGTCTGAAACGGGTTGAATGATTATGAATAGATGAACAAGTAGGAAGATTATACACATTACGCTTAACATACAGAAGGCAATCAAGAATAAACATTGACGGCAACGTAAGTATTCCTAGTTGAATGAAAAGTGGTTTACAATGAGTACTAAGAAGACACCACAACTAATTCTCACTGCTTTTTTTTTTTTTTTTTTTTTTTTTTTTTAAGAATAAACAACTTAGAAACCGAAGTATGATTACCCCACAAAAGCGTCCCGTAACTTAAGTGACTGTAAATATGGACATAATAAACCGTAACTAAAGATTTATAAAATTATGTTTGTCTGAGGATTCGTAGCATAAAAGTTCCTTTATGCTCGACCATGCCGAAATGTAGCAGTCCTTTAATGGATCTCATTAAAGTACACCTATTCATTAAAGTTCAGTTGTTCCACCAATCAGAAAACACCATTGTAGCAATATGAAAGCGCAAGTATCGATTATCCTCGGATATGCAATCGAAAGACAACTAGCGAAACGTCACGGAGGCTGGAAATCTAATACTGTCGCAGAAGGTTATGTTCTGTTACTATAATAATTAGCGTTAATTGTAAATAATATTCAAATAAATTCAATTTGTCATCTCGTTTTTCAATGTCTAAATCAATTTCAAGTTTATATCAAGATTAATCTTTATTTTACTCTCTAGATTATATCAAGGTCAATGACATTTGTTCCTCGGAAAAAATCAATACTTTCGCGTCTGCGCACATCTCATAATTTACGAGATATTGCACAAGGTCAGTTCGGCTCCCCAGTCAGATAAGAATAACATGAATACATATGAATAATTTAAAGTTAGAAATATGATCGAGCATAAAAAGTCGTATGAAACTTGCCTATAATGGTAATTAAGACGCTCGTATGAAAATTATGAAACTCGCTTGCGCTCGTTTCATAAACATACTCACGTCTTAATTACTACCATTATAGGCTCGTTGCATAATGTACTATTATTAATTTTTAACAAGATATTCTACGTGTATATTACTCCAGCCCAGACCGGCTTCGAGGTGAATGCCTAGAAATCTAACTGAGGAAGACAAGTCAGTAATATTTATGGTAAAAGAAAATTTAATATCTACAATTCTACAGTCTTCTTTGAGTTGATGCTAAGTTTATTGGCATCGCACCAGTCTTTTATCGTGAACGATGAGTTCTACCTTATTTAAGTGACGTAATGAACTGAGGAGCGTATTCTTTGTAAACACGTACTATTCCGCAAGTTTTTGGACCGCGTTGGTTATAGAGAGAATGACACCTTTCATCGGGTGGCCAGATATTAGTGACATCTAGTTGCTTTCAACTTACACACCCAATCTAACGTTTTACGACGTGTCTGTGTACACACGTCTTGTATACAATCTGTTATCTCTCGCTTCTGGGGACCCGGAAAAGAGACATTGCTTGGATATTTTTTTTGCAAAGCTACTCCTTCATCAAGTATGCCGCATCACACGCTACTTGAAACAAATTCAATCTCTCTCTCTCTTTTTCTCTCTTTTACAGAGTGGAAGGAAATTATTAATTTCCTTTTGAAATACATATGAATACGAACAAAAATTCTTTATTTTCTTCTGTCGTGGACGATTTCTTTAATAATTTCAGATTATGTTAAATTATCAGAGGTAGCAATTAATTTTTTCAGTGATCTCGTCTAGAATGTTGTAGAGCGATTCAGTGTACAACACAGAGTGCTGCATTGGAGTTAAATCGCTCGCTTGAACTCGGTCGAGTGTCGCACCCTCGAGTGAGATACGATCGGTCGTGATACGCTCGTAATAAATAGAAGCACATTATAAGGTCATTTCACCGACATGTCTTTGCTGTATGGAATTTTAAAATTCTATGTTTTATTTAACGACGCTCGCAACTGCAGAGGTTATATCAGCGTCGCCGGATGTGCCGGAATTTTGTCCCGCAGGAGTTCTTTTACATGCCAGTAAATCTACTGACATGAGCCTGTCGCATTTAAGCACACTTAAATGCCATCGACCTGACCCGGGATCGAACCCGCAACCTTGGGCATAGAAGGCCAGCGCTATACCAACTCGCCAACCAGGTCGACTGTTGTATGGATGGTGACAGATAAGATACACATATATTTTGCTCACACGGTAAAAATAAGGCTTTATTTTCTGCGTTTATGACAAACGTTTAATGGAACAGTTAATGGAACGTACCAAAACAGGAACATGAAGTTATAAATAAAATAGTATGAAAAACTTCGATATACAGTTATTATTGCTAATTAATAATTATTCAGTATTTGAGTTACCACATATATAATATGATAGGTCCATACATAGTGTTCCGCCTATATACTGCGACCATGTAGAAAATATTTACAAAATATTATTGGTATAGCAGTAGATTAATAACAATATTAGTACAGAGATAACGTCACAGAAAATATAATAAAACGAATAATCATGCTGCACAACTGTTACAGACGCAAAGATTGATACACTAATTTTTATATTATTTTATTTTATTGGGTTATTTTACGACGCTGTATCAACATCTAGGTTATTTAGCGTCTGAATGAAATGAAGGTGATAATGCCGGTGAAATGAGTCCGGGGTCCAGCACCCAAAGTTACCCAGCATTTGCTCGTATTGGGTTGAGGGAAAACCCCGGAAAAAACCTCAACCAGGTAACTTGCCCCGACCGGGATTCGAACCCGGGCCACCTGGTTTCGCGGCCAGGTCCACAGGTGTGGACGATACACTAATTATTAGAGATTATTATTATTATTATTATTATTATTATTATTATTATTATTATTAATAGAAAACTTGATACAGTTCTTGCATTATCGTGATTGTGTTCTCCGTTTATAATAATTACATTTACATCCAATAACATCTATCAGATGTGGCAAAAACAAAATCACTCCTGTGTGTGTGTGGGGGGGGGGGAAACATTTACCTACAACATTTATATTACATTTTAAAGCAAGTTTTGTAGTTGTACTATGGAGAGGTTAAACACTGCAAAGTTCTGAAATGATAAACATCTATGATGTTACTACACAGTTCATCACTGTAACAAGAACGAATGTCTAACGCTCGGCTTATACCGTTCGAGGATTTATCGCTCGTGACAATTTTACCCATCATGCATGTGCGCTACCTATCGGATTATGCTATGAACTACTTGGCGCTCGAGCGAAAACGTCCGATGCAGACCTCTGAGTCAACACATATTGCAATAATTTGTTTATAGTAGAGGCCCCACACTTCTGTCAATATAATCACTACTTATTTATAGTTCGACAAGAAAGTTTGTATAACTTACACATACCTTGAATTGTATAAAATTCGACTTTCTGTCTCGCAACAGATTTGGACTCTTCCTGTGACCGTGAATAATTCCAAATTGATAGCGGCGCGCGGCGGCTGCTGCATTGGTAGTCTGTAATGTTTGTCACGCAGTGAATAGAATGTTTTATTTTCGCTGGCATACTTAAGGCCAAAAGGCCCTCTTTCACTGAACCAGCCTTAAGGGTATATGTACGTGAACGACCACAAATATCAGAAAATGCAGGCTCTAAATTTCTAAAATTTTATAAGAAAATGAACTCGCAATTGGACAAAAATTACAAGGTACCACAAAAAGACTTATTAGAACTTAAATATCTGATAAAAGTATGAAACAAGTTACTAATAATATTTTCAAACCAGTTTTATCAAACTGTGAAAAATACAAACGAATTCTGCAGTTACATCATTTGGTAACCATAACATTGTTATGCTCTCTCTGACATCTTTAATATTTTTCCTGCATGTAATAAACATTTACTTACTTACTTACTGGCTTTTAAGGAAACCGGAGGTTTATTGCCGCCCTCATATAAGCCCGCCATAAATCCCTATCCTGAGCAAGATTAATCCAGTCTCTATCATCATATTCCACCTCCCTCAAATCCATTTTAATATTATCTTCCCAGCTACGTCTCGGCCTCCCCAAAGGTCTTTTTCCCTCCGGCCTCCCAACTAACACTCTATATGGATTTCTGGATTCGCCCATACATGCTACATTCCCTGCCCATCTCAAACGTTTGAATTTAATGTTCCTAATTATGTCAGGTGAAGAATACATTGCGTGCAGTTGTGTGTTGTGTAACTTTCTCCATTCTCTGTAACTTCATCCCTCTTAGCCCCAAATATTTTCCTAAGCACTTTATTCTCATACACCCTTAACCTATGTTCCTCTCTCAAAGTGAGAGTCCAAGTTTCACAGCCATAAAGAACAACCGGTAATACAACTGTTTTATAAATTCTAACTTTCAGATTTTTTGACAGCAGACTGGGTGATAAAAGCTTCTCAACGGAATAATAACAGGCATTTCCCATATTTATTCTGTGTTTAATTTCCTCCCGAGTATCATTTATATTTGTTACTGTTTTTCCCAGGTATTTGAATTTTTCCTCCTCTTCAAAGGATAAATTTCCAATTTTTATATTTCCATTTCGTACAATATTCTCGTCACGAGACATAATCATATACTTTGTCTTTTCGAGATTTACTTTCAAACCTATCTCTTTGCATAAATGCATGTTAAATCAGTGTACAGAATTTCAGAATTCTATCTTTAATGGTTGTGGAGTTATGAAATAATATGTGTGAAAATTTTCAAATGTTGAAAAATTTAATTTAAAGTAAAAAGTGAATTCTAAAAAATATTATTAGTAACCTTTTTATGCTTTTATCAGATATTTAAGTTCTAATAAGATTTGTTGTGATACCTTGTAATTTTTTGTCCAATTGTGAGTTCATTTCCTTATAAAATTTTGGAACTTCAAAGCCTGCATTTTCTGATAATATTTGTGGGCGTTCACGTACTCAATTCAATAATGACATACATATTTAAATTATGAATATTAAGTGTACTTTCGTGCTGTACGTAAACATAATGCTTGCCGATTGCAGGGACTTGCTCTGCATGTTATGTAATAATAATAATAATAATAATAATAATAATAATAATAATAATAGTAATAATAATAATAATAATTTATTTATACTGGCAGAGTTAAGGCCATAGGGCCTTCTCTTACACTCTACCAGGTCACAAAGTATAGGGTCTACAAGCAGTTAAAATTTAACAAAAAGTTAAAGAACAGAATAGTAACATATTACAAAAAAATAATAATAATAGGATAAGAAAATCGACACTAAACAACATGACAATTATACAATAGTAGAAAAAAGAAATTAAAATACATTGGAATATAGTAAAAGCAACTCATTTAGTTGCAAATGGTTAATATGGAAAACGTAAGGTAGAATATAACAAAATGGGATGTAATAAAATAATAATAAAAAGAAAAGAAATACGAATATTAAATAAAATTCACAATAAAAAGGCTATGGTAATAAATTCATCGGCTGATAAAGAGAACAAAAAGGGAAAGGAAGGAAAGAAATATATAGCCTATATTTTTACAAAATTATGTTTAAACTATTATGTCTAAGTAGGCAAACATTTTCTTCTTCCTATATCGACGGAGCAATGTATAGGAATATTCTTTGAATATCAGTTTAAGAAAGTAAACTATAAATAATATTATCAGTAGATATTATAAAGGAACTAAGTATTTGTGAAATGAGAGAATAAATAATGAGGAAGTATGTCACCTAAGTAGCACTCATTTTATGACTATCGCATAAAAATCCCAAAAACCAGAGTCTCCCACGCTGCAATGATCATTTGTGTCTTAAGCCATTGTAGAGTGCAAGAGTTATTCAATTGTTGTTGCTGTTGTTCCGTCCGAACCCTTCCTCTCGAGAGCCAGTCGATAACTCGAATATTATTCCCTGTAACTACCCCTTCAACCCTTCTCAGTAGTGGAGTACCCTTCACTGTGTCCACTACAGTGTTAAAAATTTATGTCTCCCTTTTGTTAGGCGCCTAAGAGCTCATTTTTGTCTATATGAATGTCCCGTGCATTAGCTGTGAAGTGGGGATCATCAGGATTAGAATGGTGCGCATATACAGACTCCATCAGCTACCGTGGGAGCAGAAGTAAGGGGTGCGAAATTTATTGCACATATTTTTTCGTGCATGTGGCCATAAACGGTATCTGTTTGCGTTCCGTGAATGAAAACCGTACCTAAATGTACAAGTAATGTACTGTACACACACACTTGTGCAAAAGCACAACCCTGCGCAAGAAGAAATTGCAGTGGATAGTAAGTAAATATTAGGCCTAATTCTTGCCGTCTGATATTTTCTTCTTTAACCCTTTTCCCTCGAATGAGTCCATTTGGAATCACTGATATTTCTGTAATCTCTGAATTATATGATTTACCTGATGATTCCATTTGGCATCCTCAGAAGTACTCGCTAGTTCCTTGGCCAGCTGTTATTAGGAAGATAGAGAGATAGCTACTTTATTGCTTGGACATAAGTACGCTATGCATAGCGACGTCAATATAAATAAAATCATACAAAATTATTTGCAAAGTTAAAATATTCGTTAATTCTATACAAACTGTGTTCATACAATTTTCTTTTAATTAACGATTTGAATGAATCATAATTTAAATTTTTATTTGAATTTGGTAAGCTATTATAAAACTTCAGAGATATATAATAAAAACTGTTTTGTGTAGTCTTGTATCTGCATAAATCAAGTCTTATATCTTTACAACTTCTCGCATGGTGTTCGTGAAAATGCAAGTTCAAAGGGAAATTATCTATATTCATTTTGATATATAACAAACACTGCAATACATATAGCGATGGAAGGGTGAGAATTTTACAGGATTGAAATAAAGATTTACAATGTTCTTTTGGTCCAACACCACAAATAATTCTCTCTGCTTTCTTCTGCAATTTAAAAATATTAAAAGATGAACTATGATTCCCCCATAATAAAACACCATATTGAAGATGGCTATGAATATATGAAAAATATACTGTTAATAGCACTTTTGTGTCCACAGTTTTTGGACAAACATCTTAACATAAATATTCCTTAGATATCTTACCCGAAATCATATTGATATGGCTATCCCAGCCAAACCGCATTCAATATAAATATCCAAAAATTTGATGTAATTATGAAAATCATCACTTTTTCTATCTAAGCTAAATTTAAGATCTGTCACTTTACTTTCATTAATACATAAATAATTAGAAGAACACCATGACTTAATTTTTAAGATATGATTTTCATCTAACAAACCTTGGGAGTCAGAATAACAAGCAGCAGCTAGCTGAATAGCCACATCGTCAGAAAATCGATAAGGGTTTGCAAAGTTACTATTAACAACAGTAGGTAAATCATTAATATAAATAATAAACAATATAGGACCTAAAACAGATTCCTGAGGTACACCATATACTAAAGACTTGAACTGTGATAGTGAACCATTATAAGCTAAACACTGTAATCTATTATTTAAGTAAGAATTTATAAGATTCTTTGCCTCTGAACTAAAACCATAAAACATTAATTTGTCGGCTAATATAGGATTGCTTTGATTTTTTGTTTCTCCATGGTGTGTCTGTCTATGACCTTGTGCACCCATAAATTCAGGTCAGAAAGGGTTAATTCCGGTTTTCTTTTTATCCATAGAGTTGTTCAGAATTCGCGAAAAATTTTGAAGTTCTCTAACTTTATTAATAAATAAGTTTTATAGAAAAAAATAATATAGTTTTGTTCATGAAAGAATGTATTTAATTAGATATAAGATGTCTCAAATAAACGGGCTTCTCTAATTTGCTGAGAGAATTTTTCCTTTTGCAGTTGGCAATAATTTTTGACGCTCATTTGTTTAACAATACTACGCTATTTCCAGAAACAATGTTTGATCGTCATCTGTTAAAAATATACGCCAGAAATAAGAATCGATGAGGTGAATTCCAACAAACAATAGCTGCTAAAGCTTTTTATAAAAATGGTGATAGCACGACCGCTGCTCGAAGAGAATATCGCGTACATTTTCGAACATGACGAGGAACGAACAACCACTGTAACATCTGTCGGGTATGCCAACATTACAAACATAATATTTGTATGAGAATTTGCTAAACGCCTGACACAGAAGCCATATTGGTTCCAACAAGACGAGGCTACGTCGAATTCAGCAAGAATTTCTATGCAAGCAGTGCGCTAAATTTTCTACAACCGCGTCATGTCGAGGAATGGTGACATTGATTGATCTCCGAGATCGTCTGACTTACAGCACCTGTGGGAGCACCTGAAAAGCAAAGTGTATGTAAATCGGCTACACACCATTGAAGAGCTCATGAACAACAAACAGTGAACTCTGTTCAAGCAATTGAAGGGTTCAGAGCCGTAGTGGGCCAAGCGCCATTTATTAAATACGGAGAAAGCAAGGGTTAAAGTTAAGTGAATGCCATAGTTTAATGAAGAGTGACATAATTTAGTTTGAATGTGTATACTTTATATTACTTGCTATATGTTTCCATTGACTTATGGTGATAACTTCATTTTTAACCCTTGTTTTATACGGTTTTAGTAAATGGCGCTTGGCCCACTATGATTCTGAACCCTTCAATTGTGACCAGGAAAAATTGGAAATAAAAAGATTGGGTTTCATTATTATTATTATTATTATTATTATTATTATTATTATTATTATTATTAATTTTGTATTCCAAAACTGAAGAGAATTTGAAATCGTACGTTTAACATGAAATCATAACAGTGAAATTATTTTTCATTATTCATTAATCAGTGTTAAAAATTAGAAATCACTGCTACAGTATTTAATCATAGAAGTAATTTAGGCCCAAGGATATAAATAACAAATTTATATTTAAATATCCTAATATTGTCAATTCTAATAGCTCTAGTATTAAATTAAAAAGTTATTCATGAATTTTATAAAAATTGAAAAATTGTAAGTTGAAATTTATATATTGTTACTGCATAGTAGATATAATTCAAATTGAATTATGTTTTATATTATTTTATTGGGTTATTTTACGACGCTGTATCAAAATCTAGGTTATTTAGCATCTGAATGAAATGAATTTGACAATGCTGGTGAAATGAGTCCGGGGTCCAACACAGAAATGTACCCAGCATTTGCTCATATTGGGTTGAGGGAAAACACCAGAAAAAACCTCAACAAGATAACTTGCCCGACCGGGATTCGAACCCAGGCTACCTGGTTTCGCAGCCAGACGCGCTGACCGTTACTCCACAGGTGTGGACAAGAATTGAATTATATACTTCTTAATTTCAATCCAGGAAACCGTCCCTGAGCACGAATTCTACTCTTTCAGGGGCGAGCTAAAGTTTTTCTGTATATATTATATTTTATGTTATAATTATTAGCAAAATAAATAAATGAATAAATAAATAAATAAATAAATAAATAAATAAATAAATAAAATAAATTACTTTTTTGTGTTCCCGAATTTCCTCGCCAATAACAGCTATCACTTCAGCCTTCCTTATAATCGAATGTACTTCAATTTGTATCATTTTATCCATTCCTGTAAACCTACGTAAGTCAAAAGCATTTTAATCAACTGATATATTTTCTAATTATGAAAACTTCTAAATTATGTTGACAATCTGTATTGTGAGTACATTTAAGCACACAGAAAAGTAAATTAATAGCGAGCAATATAACGATGAGGGAAAGAGTAATTAATATCTCAATGTGCGACATTCAGACTTTATCGTATTAATTACGCAATGAATTATGAACCCTCGTCTACGACACACAAGCATCGCCTCTGTCGGCAAGGTTAGTAACTGCAGGATGGCAGTTTTGCCTCTGTGTACTTCGGAACGGTCACATTTCTGAAGACTCGTTAATCAACAGTGTAATAATTCGATATGTCTGCTTTCGCAGCAGAATTTGCATAAACATCATTATTCTTCATCCACGATGAGATCGTCTCGTTAATTCTGTCTCCCTCATTTATCAGTTTAAAACTTCTCCAATGAGAATTCTGGCAAATAAGAATAATGCTGGTAAATCATTATCCCCTTCGGGTTTTCCCCCCAATTTGTTAGTGATACGGGAAGTAGTATGTGTTGAGCTTTGATCTTTTTGGAATTGGTTTTGCTATTTTGATACTCCAGAGTCGAACTTCGCTCTTGTCTGTACCTCCTGCAAGAACAGTATAGTCTGAGCCATGTTTGAAAAGCCTTCGTCTATAACCAGCAAATCTAGATATTAATGACAGAGTAATGTTCTCCAACCAGGAGATTAACCATGAAAGGAATGTGCTTACAATTGCGTCATCTATTGGAGCGAAGTAGATAGATAATACTACCGTTATAACGTCAGTTTAAAAAAACATGCGCTCTCCTGCATATGTTATTTCCTGTATGGTGGGATTGAAAGACCAGGAGATTAACCGGGATCTAATTTTGTAACTAGGGTAGTATAAATATGTGTGTATGAGTGTTATCGTTTGTGCTTTGAGAGTTAGCCAGTGGAGATACGTGTACCCACGAGTGTGACCTTATGGCATCAACATTCATTCACAGCATTACCCGCTGCGTCTCATTCCCCAGAGACTTTCTCCTGGTTGAAGTACAGTATGTGCTTAAGATAATGGAGCTATGATAACCTTAGATTTCATTGAAGTAGCCCAATGAAGAAGGCATAGGCCTATAATTGAATGTGATTGTGTTATGTTTTGTAAGTAGACTAATAAGACGTTGCCATTCCTTATGAATGATTGTCACGGCAATCTTTTATGCGCTTTGCAAGGTTAAGATAGACCAATGAATAGAAAAACGAGAGAACTTTGAGAAAAACGTCTGTCAACCACAAGTCAAATAAAAGTTCCAGGTGTGACCGAAACTCGAAAGTCGAACCGTTCTTCATTGAACATCTGAACCAATTTTGTAAACATTTTATCACTAATTCCATATTCACCATACACTTCACGTATTTGGTCATGTATTTAGTGGGGTTTCACTTCGTAGTGTTAAAAAGTATGCTACTTGGTAACTTCTAAAGCACCGAGGAAAATTGCGTAGTTTAAGTGAATTCTCAACAAAACGATAACAATCGTAATAATACTAATAAAGCCTTATGAGCTGTGAAAGTTTTTGGCTACTGAATTTAAAATATAGTACCACTGCATCCTGTTTTGACAAACAATTTTTTCAGTTATTATACATTTCTAAAATTGGTAGATCATCCTTCAGGTTGTACACACATCTGAGTCTAGACCTTACCAGTGGTCTTTTCCATAAATGAGTTTTGTGAACACTCATTTTTACTCTTTGTTCTTTTGAAGCTCTTAGCACATGTCCAATCCATCGCAGTCTTCTTGCTTCAATTACGGCAACATTATCAGGTTCATTATAAAAATAATAAATATAGCCTATTTATTATGTATCTTACTCCATTTCAAAGTATCTGCATCTCGAACTACTCCCAGTGATGATGATGACGATGATGATGATAATAATAATAATATAATATAATATAATATAATATAATATAATATAATATAATATAATATAATATAATATAATATAATATAATATAATATAATATAATATGATATAATATAATATAATATGATATAATATAATATAATATAATATAATATAATATAATTAATTTATAAATTTTATTAATTTAATTTTTTCCTGTAACCACTACAGGTTGCCATCGACAAAGAGTACCATGATACAATAGAGTAAATACCTTGAGGCTTAGTGATACATTGTTGTTAGAGTGCAAAATAACAATTTGAATTATGTTGAAGTACATGATATTAAACGAAGCAACGTCAAGGAGATGGTCATGGTCCATATGTATGATGGCTGAAAATAGCTATTGAGCCTTTGAGTGCTGCAATTGTTAGATCTCTTAAAATATTTTTATGCAGGCCTAAAGATTTACATAAGTCGACTAGGAACCGGGGTATGGTCCCACGGGCTCCTATCATTAGTCCCGTAATGACGATGGATTCCAGATGGTATTTGTCCTTATAAAAACTGATGGAAGGTTCATATATATTCCTTTTTTCCTCGTCTACTTCTTCTGGCTGGTGTTCGTGCGATTCGAATCTCACAGTAGGGTCTATGATGTAACCTTCAAGAGAGGGAGGTCTAAATGCAATTATGTCGATTCTTCGATTACTGCCCTCACTGGATATGCCGTGTACTTCTTCATATACTGAATAACCTTTGTTCCTTAAGGCAGTTGCTATTATAGATCTTACTGTATGATGCCGCGTATTTCGTAGAAGTTCACCGTGTGGACAGGCCCCCAGGACATGGGCAAGGGTTTCAACCTCCCTGTCGCAACGTCGACAGAGGTTACTGCCTGAAGACCTGCCAGGTACACTACGCACAGCTGATACGTTAGCATTCAATATAATATAATATAATATAATATAATATAATATAATATAATATAATATAATATAATATAATATAATATAATATAATATAATATAATATAATATAATATAATATAATATAATATAATATAATATAAACACTTTAGGTAAAAGGACTTAACCTTCATTTTTTGAATGTGACTTTTTTGCTGTAATTAGTGTAAACAGTAATAATTTAACTGCAAAACTTGAATATATGTTTTTGACAATTACGTTTACATTTCTTCATATAAAGTAACTAATAAAAATATGTTAAAATTTAATTATGGCTGTTTCTGAAAAAAATATCTTTTGTGGAATAATCCCTTTTCACGAATGCCATCAATATAATATAATATAATATAATATAATATAATATAATATAATATAATATAATATAATATAATATAATATAATATAATATAATATAATATAATATAATATAATAAAGCAATAATCCCGAAGTAAAGTTAAATCAAGAATTACATTAGACAGAGGACTATTTAAAGTCAATGGCATGTGGTTGGTAACACTGTTTGTTGCTCTGCTGTACTTGGCCATGCACTGTCTGTTGCAAGCCGCCGTCGTGACGCTTCCTGACGACCAACTCTCTACAACACCGAACTTTATCCTCCGCAACTGGAGTGCAAATGTGAGCTAAGTGGTACGCGGCATGAAGGATTTAAGGCACACTTCGTTCATTGTTTCATTATCTGTTTCAGGAACAAAAATTTTCCATTGTTTACATTTGAAATGGCAAATATACCCCTGAATAATAGTGGCGAGAATTCTAATTGCTATTTTTCAATAGTTGACATGATTTTGATCTTAAAGGAAACTTAAATACTATGTTCAAAATTATTCACAGATTCTCAATTCTTTGACCCGTTTAGAATTCTTATTGCAGATGCAATTTATTAAGAAATGTATACAAGAAAATTGTATATTTAAATATGTGTGATTTATACATTTTTATACAAATACGGTCAACTTCGGTTATAGTGAACCTCTGCGGACCAACATATTTCGTTCACTATATCCGAGGTTCACTAAAACCGAAGTGTCTATTTTTATACTACTGACGTTGCTATACATACAGTATTAATGCCCGTTTGGAACAACCACGTTAAATATCAGTAATAATGTTCGCTTTATCTTCCGCAACTTAAACACTTTACGCTTCGACATTCTGAATGTTCACAGTTCGAAACTTGAATGTAATCTGACCATGTAAGTAGGCATTGACCGATTTCGCACCTCTTCCCACTAGAGGTATTCCTACTGTGTACTCGCCTTGGAATTTCCCCGGGTTCACTTTTACAAAGATGCGGGAGAAAGAGTTGAGGACCATGATATTATAATCCTTCTTGTATTTACCCTTTGATCATCACTCTACTTCCTTTTACAAAAGAAAACACTGTCTCTTCCTATTCTTCGAATAACCTCTTTTAAAGGGGTCAGAACTAATCCTTCCTTTCTCCCTCACTGCGTACACTATTCTCTTTAACATGTTGCAAGCTGTCCAGGAAGCTGAACAAATCCTTTGCATGGATGAATATATAATAGGATCCGAAACTTACTGAGTTTCCCGTAACACATACTAGAGGCGCTGTTGTAGAAATTGATCTTGCTGCCACCTGTTGGGGGGAGGGGCAATATTATATCTAGCAGAGAACTAAGTAGCGAAAAGAGTAACTAATTACTCCATGCATTTAGCAGCGCACCTGGTGACGAAAATGTTAAACTGTGCAGGACATATTCCCTCCCACCCTCATCGATATTCAAAACTAACGCAATTTAAAATAAAACATTTACATTTTTATTTTTCACAGCATCCTCTACTGAAAATTCTTACCGGAGCCAACAGAAAGATAAAAGAGACAATCTATTTTACACTACCCAATTAAAATATAACCAGGCAGAGACAGAGAGTGAAGCAAAAGGTTAGATAATTGGGATTGTATTCTTTGGGTATTTATTGTACAGCGCAATGGAAAAGTCTGCAAGAACTACTTAGATAGTTCAATTCATAATATTACTATTACTTTACAATACATTCAACAACACTATTTTTACAACGTCCATAAACATCACTGTTCAACATACACTGCTTATACACACATGTAGTATCACTTTATGTTCACTTATTAGCAAGTTTCTGTCTGTCATCTTGTCTCCTCGAACAATATCTCGAACGGATAAATAGAGAACTCTGGATAATGTACCCAACACGTAGTTCTAATGTTCACCACCTACGACGTTGTGCGCTGATAACCTTATTTCAGCCCCCCGCCGCCAGATGGTGCTGACCGCAGTTTCGCATCCTATTATATATTTATCCATGTCCTTTGTCTTTCAATGCACTTAAGGATTGAAGGTTTGGGATATTGTTCTGAACATATTCTTGGAAGTTTATAGCAGGAAGGGTTTCCTAAATTACCATTTTGGCCATTTTGAAATTACATTTTCTTGGAGAACTTCTAGTTTTAGGTTCACTATAACCGAAGCAAGGGTTCATTATAAGCGGAAATATTAATATACAGTACTTTATAATGTATGCGGATCGGGATCAACGATTTAGGTTCACTATAGTCGAATGTTCACTATAACCGAGTTCACTATATCCAGAGTTGACTGTATACTTAAGTTGAAGAGGTTTTTACTTTAAAAATCTTCGGTTTTTGCAATGAGAATGATTGAAGAGAAAGGGGCCATACAGTTGAGGGTGACAAAGGAAAAATAGTGTATAAACATATACAAAGTAAAAATCGTGTATAAACATAAGTATTACTCTCAACGATTTTGGAGAAAGCCAGTTGAAACCATGGGAAATGGGAATAGTGTAGGTGTTAGGAAATTAAGAGACCCCTATGTGCAAGTTGTGTTTAATTGCACATTTCAAGTAACAATTTATTTATTAATATAGAAATAAATTAAATGATTTAAATCTTAAAAGAAAAGAAATCGATATAAACAAAACACTGAAATCACACACACATAGGGTATCACAATAAACATCCCCACCATGGGATGAAACAAGAGCTTGTTCTACCATAATAACTGTCAGATCCACGCAGAGGTCAAAACTAAAACTGACACATGAATATAAATGTGGAAAAAACCAACTAGCACAAGAAGCAAAGCGAGAGAGAGAGAGAGAGAGAGAGAGAGAGAGAGAGAGAGAGAGAATTCACTATACATGAAGTGACCAATACATATAATAATGTTAGCCATCCAATCTAGGTATTATCTGAATAAAACCATGAGAGGAGAACCAGCTCCACAAAATCACTTCAGATCAAATCCACTGTCGACACTGAGCATGTAGAAAACACTCGAAACATTCTACTATAACTTACTAAATGTTAGGGTGACCAGATCTTTTATGGTCCAGCAGGGGACGTCGGCAATTTCAAGAAAAACCACAAACACTTCCTAGTCACTCGCCATTGAAATGTTACAGAAAATACATGTAACAGTAGACACAATGATAGACTCTGCATATTATATTTATAGAGTACCTTAACGGTTTGAATTAAATGCATAAAAACACGTAACTCCTGTATATAGATAATTATAACCACTAAGAATTCAATTTCAGTATTGACGCATGCATGGACGTCTTTAACATAATAAGCCTATTGTACACACTGAACTCTGACACACACATTTTACAAGTATTTGTCTGAAGAATGTGTATTTTTAAGGATCTGTTCATTTCTATACAGTTTCACACTAAGTTCTTCAAATGAGGGATGGAAGTTTTTTTTATTTGCAGACCTAACAAAGCTTTAACTGTTTCAATTTTGTTTTTTGACGTTTTATCAGTCCAGATTGAGTTCACTGTGGAGAAAAGTCTTTCAACTGATGAATTACTGACTGGAAGACACATGACTAATGACACTATTTTGAGGAGATTTTCAAAGGGAATGAATCTTTCCTTGAAATGTTCGAAAACATCATACCACTTTTCACCAGTTGGTCTGTCACAAAAATTCTTAACTGGTTACCAACGGACGCTGCAGCAGTTCTAACTCATCCATGCAACGAGAATGCTAAGATGATCAAAGATAAAGATGCTATGTTATTATCAAAGAATGTAGAATACTGTGATCGCCGGTTCTTCTGTCTGATGCTGAGAAGTGTTCAGATATGTGCATGAATTCCAACAGTTCCATCACGATCCTTAAATATTTATGTGTAAATTTTATTGAAACAAAATCAAAGCTTCTGGGGACAAAATTAATTTTCGGGGACAAAAACGAGGACATTTGCTCTCCAGGGACAGCACCTCAAAACCGGGGACTGTCCCAGGAAATCGGGGACGTCTGATCAGCCTACCAAATGTAAGACTAACAAAAACATGTCCATCATGGCAAATCAGATACCAAGTATAAACATATAGCACCAACAGGATCAGAAAATGGCTAATCATATAAAACATATATGTAAAATGGTGAGCAAAAGTGATCCCCTAAACAAATTAACCCGATCAGCATCAAACCTGATAGGCCTGTTACAACACAGGCCGAGACATAACCCAATTTCCACATCGGATGATACACGCTCTCTCTCTTCATAAATGGCAGCACTTTGCCCTCTCTGTACGGAGAAATACCAAACACGCATGCCTAGCATACGATTTCCATCATGAGCCGAGCTTCGAAGTAGCTCCCAGATGGGAAGAATCACGACTCCTCTCCCGGACGAAACACTCGCTGCAGGAAAAGATGAAAACGGTTAATAATTTTGAAAGAGCCAATGAGCGATAAGTCCTTCAATCCAGGTGTGCACTAGTTTTCCGATATATAAAATAAATAATAAAAGAACCTAGCTGTGAACGTAAGAATCAAAACCCAGAGCCATCTATAAGAAAGAAAGAAGAATTATACAGAATAGGAAGAAAATCACATAGGATCAAGAACGAAAAAAAAAATCGATAAAAGAGAAAATAGAAAGGAAAAAACGGGGTGCCGAAAAATAGTCGGCACAATATATACTGTGATTAAAATGTTTTCATCCAAGTCAAAATTGATTCATTCCATGCTATTGCTTACGCAACTATTATACGAGTACGTACAGTTCTTCAATAATTCTTTTCTTACTCTAATACCATGTCTTTATAAACAACGTACATTTTCAGAAATCGAAAACAGTTTTACGGCCCGGTGTCAGTTTTTCTGCTCAGCATATTATAGTAGAACAATAGCGTGTGTGTTTTGTGCCGGTCAGTTATTTGTTGTATGTTGTGTATACTGTTTTAAGGTATAAACAACTCAGACGATCCATACCGAACCGTGCTTTCGAAAGACAGTCAGCCATATTATTACCAAAGGAATATTTTGAAATAGCGGAAATATTTGTATAGTAGCGAAGTCTGCTGAAAAACTTACATTAATCTGCTATACTTCGCACAGACGTTCAGCTAGCTACTCGTGCGTTACTCTTTCCACAGTTTCTGGAACAGAAATTCTTCACAGACCATAAAAGAAGTCTAAGTAAAATACACAAATACCGCTACGAACGCAAAGCACGTCTTTATAAGAAGGTAATATCAAAGTCTTCAAATTGAAATATATAAAAATCTTTGTTTTCTAGTATATTACCACAATCAGTATCTTAAGCAACTCTGTAATATATTTCTTGATTTTGAACTTCTCATCGAATGTCTAGGAAGGTAATATTAAGGTTTTATAATATGACAAATTATAATTTTTACTATATTCTGTGCGTAGTTATGTGGTTTTCTAACCTTCAGAGAGGAATTTATTTTAGTTGTCTACAATAAAATAAGCTATGAAAAATTGGAAGTCTTATTTGATAGTAAAATAATAATTATATATTCTTCAGAATCTGTGATAATGGAAAGTGGTTTGGGCATGCTTTCATCGAGCGTATTAGAGTAACTTACATGGATTTATCCAATTTCTTATAGGGCGTATTTTATTGATATTCTTTATCTGCAAGTGAATTTGTGTAAATGCGATATTAATGAAACAGAATAAAGAGATAGAGTCACCCTATTACAAGCCATGAATGTCCACAGACTAGCGGGAATTTAAGGCTCCCAGCTTATAGACAGCTAAATTAATAGCAGAAGGCATGTTAGGCTTAAGTGCCTTCCGCCTATTCTCACAAGGAAATGCTTCCTGTCCTCATGAATAAAATCCAGGGCAATAGTACAGCCGGAAGAATTCGATCATTGGAGAAATCTAATAACACCCTGGGGAATCGAAATCGCGACCTTCCTGCTTGCAGTCCAATTCCTTAACTGCGACGCTACGTCACATCTCAAATCAAATATAATCATGTATAAAGTTAGTGGTAAATTATTTCAAATATGAGAATACAATTTACCCGAAAATTAACACTTTTACTAATTCATACTGCTTTTGACAAATAAAACGGTACGGAACATCATGTTTGAACCAATCCTGGCTGCGCGTCCTAAAATTTTTATCACCTCCCTAGTATTTGTTTGTTTTTATCACCTCCCCAGCATTTGTTTATTTACCTACATTATACTTTCAATAACTGTAACTTTTAAAATGATTCATGTTTTTTCATCATCCTTAACTTAAATTTTCAATCGTATATTTTGTTTATATTATTAGGTTATTATTATGCTGTATGAGATTAAGGATAGTCGCTTATTAGAGATTGTTTAATATTATATTGATTGACAATTGAAGTAGAATGGAACTGTTTTCGTGAAAATGAAGGTAAATCAACAATTCGTATTATAAATCAACAAAGATTTCTTGACTAGTAATCATCAATGATGGTTATATTTTTGGCACAACTGGTAGCAAGAGAGCAGTTGATTATAGCACATTACTGTCACCTGACGGAATATTTGTAATGACTATTACACTTTTACTACGTCACACTACTTTTGACCAATAAAACCTTACGAAAGGAAATCTTTCAACCAATCATTGCTGCTTATCTCACAATTTTATCGCGTCGCTAGCATTTGTTTAATTTTATCGCGTCCCTGGCATTTGTTTATTTTTATCACTACCCTAGCATTTGTTTCTTTGTTTGCCAACATTTCAAACTGCACAGGTCTGGACGTCAAAAAACAGAAAATTACAAACCACTCCAGTCGATGCACAGAACTTTGAAATATGACTCGCATTGGCATTCAAGAACAAGAATTAATAAAGATCACTGGTCATATAAGAAGAGCACCATTCGGAAATCCTGAATAAGTTGAGGGATACACCATTCAGATCAACGAGTTCACTTCTTTAACGCACAAGGCCAATATAATATCAACTGAAACACGAACCATTAAAACATTCAAATTTGAAAATTGTACTTTCAATAATTGTTTCTTTTACAATTATTCATGTTTACTTTTTATTTCATCATCGTTAATTAAACTTGTCTTGTTTATTTAACTATCCCTAATTAAAAATTTTCTAACACTTGTTTATATTATTTAGGTTATGTTGTAGCTTCTGCTATATGATATTATGAGTAGTCACGTATCAGAGCTGGTTTAATACTAAGATTTATTGAAAATCATCTGTCAAGTGACGTTGATTACTGGGATCGGGATAATTGAAGTGGAATGTAACTGTTTTAATAAAAATGAAACTGAATCAACAAAGCCTTCTTGACCAGTAACCGTCCACAGAGTTGAAGAAAGATTCCATAGTTGGCACAACTGATAAGGGAACAGCTATTCATAACACACTTCTGCCATCTACTAGCGTAATATTTATAATGTTGAGATGGTACAGATTTGAAGACCGTTTTGTATTGTCGTAAGTCAATTAATATTTTATTATATTGGAGTACTTCGTTACTTCTAATCTTTATATACTTTCTTCTAATCGTGTAATAGTCAATTAAATCGCACTCGAGTTTTGATTTTCTCTAGATAAATTAAAACCTGTAGTGAGATTACTGTTGATAAAATGGTACAATAATACATTTTCAAGAGAGTTTAATATTTTAGTATATCAGTTTATACTTTCTTCTATTAGGGTACCAGTATTTTACTTCTTCTTATATTTGTATGCTTTCTTCAAATCGTGTAATAGTCAATTAAATCTCATTTTTGTTTTGATTTTCTCTAGATAAATAAAAACCTCTAGAGAGATTATTGTATGTAAATTTTTATTAGGTAAATTAGGAAGTTTAATTTTTGTTCAGTTTATATTTAAATAATTCTTAATGATAAGAAGTTTACTTTAGCAATTTATTCACATTTCTTTTGTTTTATTTCTGTTCCATGATCAGTTAATGAATTAACAATGTTTTACATAAAACTATAATCTGTTCCTTGTAAATATACCGCTGTTGTTTGCAAGAAGTAGCAGATTCCGTCGTCCTCCTTAACAATTTCTTCGATCCCCTCAATGTCCCGCGCTCCGTAATCGCCGACGATGTCTATTCACTTACAGTGGGGACTCTTTATTTAAACTTAACTAAATTCTGATTAATGACAAAGACTTATAACTTTCCTGTAAATGAAAATGAATGGAAATTACGTTTAAGTATATAAGGATCCACACTACTTTCAGCAGGAATGTCACTATCCACACGGAGTTATAGTTTGCACAGTTCGATATTCCAAGTGTAACTTATAATTGTAATACTATAATAATAGAAAGCACCGTGGCTTCGTGATGTGAGGGATCCTGCCTAGGACATGCGTTACGGAATGCGGAAGTTTCGAGTCCTCGTGGGAGAAGAGATTTTCTCATGATATTTCGAACGGCGTAGAGGTGTCCACCCAGCATCTGATACACTGAGATAGGTAGCGAAATCGGATAGAGAAAGCCAGCTGTTACGGCTGAGGGGATCATCGTGCTAACCAAACGATACCTCTATTCTGGTTGGATGATCGTCCACCTCGTCTCCGGCACGTGAATATAAGGCCAGCAGCCGGCTGGTAGTTCTGGACCCTTCATTGACTTGAAGCTGTAGATTATTTATTTATAACAATAAAAAAACTATCTCGGATTTTCCCATTAGGGAAAAATGATGAATGGCGGATACCCTTGCAAAATTTACCACAATTTGGTAAAAGATGAAGTAGATTAATAGCAATAGGCATTCCAGGCTTAAGTGCTTGTCGCCTTTACCCACAAGTAAATACTTCTTGTAGGCCATTCATGAGTAAAGGATTCGATCAGTGGAAAAAATTAATGACCCCCCGAGGAATTGAACACTCAACCTTCCTACTTACAGTGCAGAGCCTTAACTGCGACGCTACGTCACGTTCTATATCAAGTAGAAATAGTGATACAAAGTTAGTGAGAAATTATTTTAAATATGAAAAGACATTTCACCGCATAAATTATTTTCTTAAATAAAATGAAAATTGAAAAGCTTTTGGATCAATAGAATTACTTATTTATAAATAAGGTAATATATAATATATAATAGATATAGAGATGAAATACAATAAGTTACTAATAAATACAATGTGATATAAAATCACACATTACTTAAGATAATATATGCAGTGTATTTATATAGGAAAATTCAAGTTAATATAATAGCTTCTTTATTAATTTAAGGATAGAAACATTAGTGCTCGTGGTTGGTCGTAATTTCGTACTAATTAGTTACGAGATGAAGAGAGAAATAAAGTATAAAGAAAGGAAGACAAGGTTTATAATGGAATATCAGAAATAGAGCAGTATGTGATATTAAGATGAAGGCATATTTACGTAATTGTGTACGTTAAATAATCAACATTTTTATGACAAAGAAACTAGAAAAACACGATATAATTTTAAACTTTATAACAATGAAATTATTCAGAAGTTACAAAATACAAATATAAAGCAATTAGTCACTACATAATAAATTTAGTTAATGAAATTGAAGACAAAAAAGTTTTCATTTCCTAAATATATTTCAGTCGTTTGCATGTAAAAGTTCTGGCTGTAAATTAGTTGAAAAATTACCCAATAGAAAAATAATACAGTATTTTAGGCTAGCAGATGTGAAAAATTTTTATTTTATGAATATTAAATTATTATTTCGACTTCTAGCATAATTATGTCCTTAATGTATACGGAGTTCCAATTTAATGATAATATTTTTAACAACGTATATTTATAAATTTGTTCAATTTTAAATGCAAGACGTCAGGATAAATAAACATAATTGTATGAAACATTTCTGTAAACAAATTTTAAATATTTATTTTGTTAAATTATTTAATGAATTAAGATATTATACACTTCAAGTGTATTAATTAATATTTACAGGATTATTTGTGGTCTGTACTCTATTAGACATTACCGTGTAAAGTCTTCAGAGTTTCTAGCTGGAAGAAACAAAATTCGTAACAAACTATATCATCCCATTAGGGCAGCAAATTCGGTAAAATGTTAAATGTTTCGGATCCCTTTTCTTCTACAAAATATCGCGTACTAGTAACATAAGAAAAGTCATACCTAACGCTGCTGACTTCTGTAAGCACTGCAGTCATGCAAGTGATTTTTCGTCAGTTGTCGCGGATAAATTTGTTGCCGTCTCAGAACACTACAGATTGGCAAGTGATATTTCAAGTGATCAGTGAGGTATTTCAGGAATATTACTTATACTTCCTGATCAATAAAAGAGCTTTTTTACGAGATTAACTAAGTTAAATTCAAATTATTTTTATTGTGGAAATATATTACAGAATGCAGGAAAATGTTAATATCAGTGATATAGAGAATCTTAACAAAACTACTACTTGTGATGGAATAATTTTCAGTGAATGCTATACTATAATCGAATCTAAAAATAAAATATTATAGGAACATAAAATTTAGAATTATGGTATTTAAAAATTAGTTGAGCATATGCTTTCTAACCTTCACTTTGTAGGGTTGGATCATGTATTTGCTGCTGCTTCTGCTGCTACAATTATCCGACTGGGCCTATAGCACCAGATTCTCTACCGTGGATGAAGGAAGAATCCTTGAGGAAGAGGTCTCAAATTGTGTCATCTATATCAGCTCTAAATACCTCTCACATGATTCTTCTACATCTGTGCTAACACCAAACACATGGTTACCAGAAGAGGTAAAAGAAAGCCGCAAGAAATGGAATAACTTTGACTACGGTGATATTATACTTAAGGAACTGTACGCTCACAACAGATCTATTGTCAGTTACGGTAATAGAAATATCTCTGAGGAGATTTACAGGAATGATTATAAGGTTCCAGCATATAAACAGGAATCATTTATTTTGATATTGCCAAATATTGATTCTTTTTCGCAAATGCAATGTTTAAAGTATATGCTATTAAGACTGCAATATGACTCCTGGAATCCAAGATCGCGTTACGTCATAGTTTCAATGATTCCGTATGTTTCTCGAGCTGAAGAAAGTAGTAACCTGATATTCCTCTGTAGTGCTCTTAAGGCCTTCGAGGTGCTGGATTTCATTCTCATCATTCCAGGCCGTCTTTACGAAAATAAGATAACATTGGACGTTTTCACATGGATTCCTCAGGAGGGACAGAACTGGTGTCAAGATAGTATGATTGCTAGATATTTGGACACTTGGTACTCGTCCGAAAATGGATTCCGACTAAGTGCGGACCTTTTCCCTTCAAAAGAAATGAATAATATGTCAGGTTGTGTTGTGAAGTACGCACTGGCAGACTGGTTGCCATTTATAAGTCTTTCATTTGATAAAACAAAAGAAATTACCAGTGTATTTGGTGTAGAATTAAATTTAATTGAAGAGGTGATGAAAATAATAGGTGTTGATATAGACTATTCTTTTGATTCTGATCCTCGATTAAGTATTGCGACTGGTAAGATGCACATGTTGGGTGTGGTGCACATATATCCATATGATTACAATGATTACGATGTTTTATATCCGTATCGTAGGGATGGAGATACATTTGCAGTGCCAAAACCAAAAGATATTCCCAAATGGCAGGGAATTTTCAGAGTATTCAATGTCAGAATTTGGTTACTAATTACAAGTTCTTACATTTCATCTGTGTTAGTATTCCGATGTATGGAGAGTTTCCAGAGTAGGGCCAATCAATCACCAAATCAAAGTTGCATTATTAGTTTAATTCTTATGATCCTTTGCAACTTTTTGGGCATTGGTGTTACTGTAACACTTCGAGGGAGTTTCAAATTATTTTTCTTGATATGGATCTTGTATTGTATGCACATCAATACTGCATATCAGTCGTCCTTAGTAGGACACCTTATTGATCCGGGAAAATTTTCTCCTTTGAAGACATTGCAGGATATGAATGAATCAGGAATTGAAATGTGCAAGGGAGATGTAATATTGGGTGAAACGGTTATATCACTAAAAGGATGTATGAAACTTCTAGAAGCTCATGAATTTATGGCAGTTAGTTATCATCGAAGTGTATTGGAAATCATGAGGAAAACATGGCAGAATTACGATTTCGATATCATAGAGGAAGACGTGGAAGGCTATATGGTATCAGTAATTTTCCGAAAGGGAAATCCACTTTTCAGATTGTATGAAACCATACATGAGAGATTGAAAGCTGCAGGAATAATTGATTATTGGATTTTCATACTTCTAAAATTTTATAGGAAAAATTTACCTTCATACAAAGAATCAACCATTGCTCTGAGTTTGTCTCATGTGCAGGGACCTTTCTATTTATTAGTAGTTGGTTTGATGTTTTCGGCTGGTGTGTTCATGCTTGAAATAATATATTCAATGGGACAGAAATACTATATGAAACTTATGTTAGAAAACCCTTCAGAAATGAGATCTAATGATGGGTAGATCAGTTACACCGGTTAAGAACAAATTTGTCTGTTTTTGTTACTTTTGGGGCAATACATAGAAGTGTTCTCCGTTGATCTTGATTGGTTTTCAGTTAGAAGACTAGCAGGATGTGCTGTTTCAGTCAGTTCCCGGACTTTTTAATGTTGTATCTGGGCTATGTATTGTAGAAATAACTTGTTTTCTGGGTATGGTTGGGTTTATTGCAATCTACAGGTGGTGTGTAGTATGTCTTGCTACGTCCTTCTCATGGGATTTTACTTTGTAATAGTTTCCGTTCATCAACGTAATTGTCGTGTTTGTTTTGGATTATTGTTGTAATTAAATTAGACAATCGTGACTTTGCTATACATTATGTTGTATGTGTTAATTCTTGGAGTGCCAATCACGAGTACATTGGGATTTTATAATTTGGTGCAAGTGCCGGTCGCAATGTAATCGTGATATGGTTCAATGAAGAGGTTCACTTGTGTAAATTTACTTCGTGTTTTACTTCGGTCGGCACTAAGAGGGTTAGTAATCATAAGAGATTGGAGTTACCGCTGTTTAAAAAATGAAGTATTTTCTGTAATGTTTTGAGTATGAGATAAGGCTATTATTGTAGTAAATTTGCGGTTAATAATTTAATTTTACGCTCAAGATCTACTATATTATAACCTGTAGATAAAATTCGTAATAATAAAATTCCGTTTGAATAGTGACAAGTAGATTCGTTATGGTAGTACCGTAGTAGGTACATGCAACGTACGTGCCGTAGGTTTCTTTCTACTCGTTCAAGATAGGTCACAATATTCTGTTGAGTGCAAAAACTAAGCAAATTTAAGCTTAGTTCAGTTTATATTTGAAACGATTCTTGACGACTATAATTATACATTAATTTGGCAATTTATTCGCTGCTTCTTTGGTTTATTTTTCTTTTTCTGACAAGTTAATGGAATAACTGTGTTTTTAAGTGAAACTGTAACCTGTGGTTTTTAAATATGCGGATGTTGTTAGCACGAACTATCAGTTTGCGTTATCCCCTTGAAAGAATTTTTGACCCTCTAAATGCCACGCGCCCGGTAGCCGTCTACGATGTCTTGTATATACGACGACAATGACGACATAAGCACCCAACAGTCCTTTAACATAGGGCACGTTGTAAAATATTACACAATGAAATTGCGTTCAATATTGAGAACATTGTACCACACAGTACTGTATTACGATTCTGTAAATAAAACATGAGCAATATTTAACAATGCTGCAATAGAAAGTTGATCACTTGCGGCCAAGTTTGTCTTCAAAATTCATTAGGAAAATACCCATAATAAGCTTTCTACTGGGTGCTCTAAAATTCCCCTTACAAACTTCCAGGACTTGTTAAGGGAACTGTGTAGATAATATTTTGAATTGGAACCCATGTCCGGAAACCTACCGTTTCCGTGCTACAGCCGTTTGAAAACATGTTTAACGCGACCACTTTTTTACAAGTAATTTATTTTATTATGAGGCGTGTCCCAGTACATCACTGGTTTTACAATTCAACTCATTAATAACCAAAGAAACAAAATGGAAACTGAATCATTTGTCATAAACACTTTTGTTTACAGTTCAACTTAAAATGTTTTTGTTCCTTTCAAATGATGGTTAACATTCAAATCCACTACAAATACGGTTCGATGTGGCGACCACCAACTTCGTTGCACGCATTGTACCTACGAATGATGTTTTGGTAAACGCGCTCTATCACACCTGGTGTATATGCAATCTCTCCTGCAACGACCACGACTCGTGCCACCAGATCTTCTGCTGTCTCTACAGGAGTCTCATAAACCAAACTCTTCATACGACCCCAGAGGAAAAAGTCCAATGGAGTCAAATCCGGTGATCGTGGAGGCCATGGAGGATCTGACGTAAGCACCCCTCATCATGTAACGCTGCAGGCGGACGAATCGCGAAGCTATTACTTGTTGAGACACGTGACGTACGTTCAGGCAGTGCTTGCTTTCAAACGGCTGTAGCACGGAAACGGTACGTTTCCGGACATGGGTTCCAATTCAAAATATTATCTACTCAGTCCCCTTAACAAGTCCTAGAAGTTTTAAGGGGAATTTTAGAGCACCCTGTAGAAAACTAAACACGCGAGTCAGATTTGCAAAATAATAAGGTTATTTGAACGTGTGTATTGCGATTACTGCACCAGTACCTGAGCCAGAGTGTTTTGAATATGAAAAGTATTTGTTAATTTTTGTATTGTTGTGTTGTAAACTAGATGGTTTTGTTTTCTCCGAAATTCTAAATAAGGGTACGGTTACGAAACAACTCGCTTCTACTAGAGACTTGTCGTGCTAGTAGCTAGTAGATGCTTTTGCGCTTGTTTTCGTCAGTAACTGAATGTTTATCTGAGCGAGTTCTCGGAAGTTCAATTACACATAACACAGACCTTCTGACCTCTTATCTCAATCGATGCTATAAATAACCAACACTTCATCCCACAAAACACACCTAATGTCACTGAATAGTGTAAGAAACACCCATGCATATATAAGTACCGTACAAACAATGAATTTGTCTATAAGTGAAGAGTTATTTTTTATATGAAAGTAGTTTTCTGAAATCGAAATATTTACATAGACGAAGGTATTCCGTGCATTCGATTTATGAAAAGCGACGTGAACTAGGTGAATTTCATCATTTGCGTAGAATGCTTAAAGACGACGAACAAAGATTTTTCGATTATTATAGGATGAAGCCAGTTAGATTTTACAATATCTTAAATTAGATAAAAAACAATATTATAGGAAATAGAAAACATCCCATTTCACCGGAATTAAGAAAGAGGTACGGAATTTTTTTAAATTAAACTATTTGATAATATAATACACTTACATTTTCTTGCACCTTATATAGTTTCCTTTAACTTCTAAAATAAAATAAAATAAAATAAAATAAAATAAGAAAAAATAAAATAAGATAAGATAAGATATAAAAAATAAAATAAAATGAAAAATAAAATAAAATATAAAAAATAAAATAAAATATAAAAAAATAAAAAAAATAAAAATAAATAAAAATAAAAAAAAATAAAATTAAAATAAAAAGGTCTTTCATTTTATATTATACAAAATACTTTCATTTAAATTCTAAAATATAACGAAATGAAATAAAAATTACTTCCATATTGCATGGTACAAGGTTTTTGCTTTAAATTCTAATGAAATAGAATTTTCTTTAATATTATAGTAGGTGAATCGTAAATAAAGTCTGTATTAAATTGACTGACCATATTGGGAATTAAATCTATGACTCTCCCAAAACACGCTATGAAATGTTTCATATAAAACAATTTTTATCTCGAAAAAGAAGCAGAAACAAGTAAAATTTTATTAAATATTTTCGCTCGAAATACCTCGAAGAATAATCCCTTGAAATTAATGACATTACCTGTGGCTCACTCTGTATAGACCAAACCCAGAAATAAAATTCAGGTGGCCCAAATTCTGTTTCTGGGTCTGCATAAGACAGTTTCCTTTCAATTCTAAAATGTAAGCAACTCAATCAAATAAAATTTTCTTTCATGTTATAACTAATTCAAATAATACATACAATTTTCTTTCGTATTGCATAGCACAAGTTAGATTTCTTTAAATTCTGAAATTTAACAAAATAAAATGAACATTTCTTCCATATTACATCGACAGTGTTCAGAAGAAAGGCTTATCCAACAAAAGAATTTTTTCCAGAAACAACTATAATTAAATTTTAACATACTATTATTAGTTACTTTATATGAAGTAATGTAAACATAATTGTCAAGGAACATATTTGCACATTTTGTAATTAAGTGTTAACTAATTACAGCAAAAAAGTCACATTTAAAGAAATGAGGATTAAGCACTTTTACCTAAACTCCGTCGATATAGTACAAGGTAACTAGTTTGCTTTAAATTCTAAAATATAATCAAATCAAATTTTCTTTCATGTAATGTATTCCAGATTAGTTTCCTTTAAATTCTAAAATATAACCAAATGAAATAAAATAAAATTATCTCTCATAGGCTATTGTACAGTAATATAGCACAAGGTAGTTTGTTTAAATTATAAAATGTAATAAAATAAAATAAAATAAAATAAAATAAAATAAAATAAAATTCTCTTTGACATAATATAGTTTACTTCAAATTCCAAAATCTCGTAAAATTTTCACTATCATTATTACTTCCCTCTTGGTTGTTACTTTCTCAATTAGACACTCTTGCTGGAAGAAGAGGTGAATGAAATGATCGTACATTACTACTTATTCCAGTGGCCGAGGAAACTGGCTGTGATCCAGTCATTATTTCCAAATCAAATGCATTCATTTTCATCCTAAATTTAACTTATGAATATCATTCATTTGCTTCATTAAAGGCAGAAAGCTTATCAAGAAATTATAATCTTCACTTATGAAAACTTTTAACATTATCTTCCATGACCAAACATCGTCATGGAAGACAATGCTAACAGTTTTCAATTTTTTTTTTCAAAATCGTCATGGAACACAATGTTATTTTTTTTTCAAATTTTTTTCCAAGTGTAAACAAAAATGGTTTGAATGCTTCAAAGGACTGTGCACTGTAGCAATTTAGTAACCTAAGAACAATATTTTTATGTGAAAAATGAAAGTGTTTACAATTTAATTTAATATAATTAACATAAATACTTGTACTACCCAATTCTTTAGCTTTTTCTTCCCACAGATCTGCAGTTTTGTTTCTATTTCTGTATTCTTTGTTTCTCATGTCCGACAAAGAGCGTCGTTTCTGCACTTCGCTTACAAATTTTTCACAATCTATGATTACCTTTCTACTTACTGTATGAGCCGAGCTCGACGCGTCAGTCATCCACCTAGTACGTCACTTCGCCCGACAGAGTGCACTCAGACAGCATATCATAGATAGCGCTACTGATCCTTTCATTTTCACACCTAAATTTTCCTATTGGGCGGTTGGTTTCCTCAAACAAAAGAGAGAGGGAAGCCGAGGTTACTTGGCTACGCTCAGATATAGTTGAGTTTACTCAGGAGCCAGGGCTCGTACGGACAACTACAGTCAGGAAGCAGGGCTCGAATCATAATACTACACTTCGTAACTTAAGTTCGTCCTGTTAGATTGTTCGAGAATTGTGCATCATAAAATATCACGTAGGAATCTACGGATTGTATGAAACCTTGTTTGGAATATATCTTGGGATTCAGTGCTGCAATAAGTTTGTATAAGATTTATTATTGGAGTAGTTAAATTAGGCTTGTGATAGTATTTTCATATTTGGTTGTATGTGTTTGCGTTATATTGGTGGATCATGTATGGAAATCACTCGCTGATTATACGTCTTGGTTTAAGTGGTTGGGGGTACGTAAAGATATATAATTTTGATGTGTGAGGTTGAATTGAAATTCCAAGACAGTTTTGGTGATATCGCGGTGATTACGATCTCTTTGCTTACATCGTAATAGGCGGTGTAATGAACTAGAATATTGTGGCTTTCGTAATTATTCTAGTACTTGCTACTCCATATTGGTTATCATTAGTTTCCACACGCTGGTATTCAGGAATCCGAGTGTATTGAGTTTCTGTTGCTATTCAAACGAGTATTCGTGTTTGAAACTATCGTCGGATATATATTATCTATCGTATATATCTCTCTCTGTCTCTCTCTCTCTTTTGGGCATTATTTGATTGTAATGTAAAGAGATTATTATCAGTACTATGTGCAGAGTTTATGTGAGACATATGTTTAATTAGTTATCTGTATATTGATCAGTCGTGTGACAGATTGTATCGGGTTAATTCTTTGTGAAATACTGAGTCAATGAATACGTTGAATTTGCTTCTTGCATTTCATGGTAACTGTAATTTAATGGGGCATGTGTTATGAGTTAGCATACTGAATGAGCATTCATGCTAAAGTTTATATGTTGTTGGCTATATATATATATATATATATATATATATATATATATATATATATATATATATATATTGAGAGAATGTTACAACGGGTAAACGCTTAATAGGTCAGCAACCTGTTATTGGGAATTGGTTAATCAGACTGTATCATGACTTGTAGGTACATTGGCCCAGTTTAGTTAAAGTCTCGACAATTCAGTGATTGGTTTATTGGTTATTGAGATTAACTTGCAATAGTTTTCCGTTCACTTTACTTCATATCTACATGTTACTTTCATTCTATCATTCATGCAATTGTTATCCATTATTTGTTAATTATATTTGTTACAAAAATTCACACTATTTATTTGTAAGTCTTCCACTGCGCATATCCCAATCATCCAATATACCATAACATCTGGCGAATAACAACCCGGTATAAGAAGAGAGGGGAAGAGATGATCGTTCCCTCCTCATGCACTCCAACCACGAGAAAGTCTCCAGGGAATGAAACGAAGCGGGGTGATGCTGTGAATGAATGTTGATGTCATAAGGTCACACACGTTGGTACTCGTATCTCTATTGGCTATCTCTCAAAGCACAAATCATAACACTCATATACACATTTTATACTACCCTAGTTACAAAATTAGATCACTGTTAATCTCCTGTCTTTTAATTCCTCCATACAGGAAATAGCATATGCAGGAGAGCGCATGATTTTTAAACTGACGTTATAACTCTAATATTATCTACTTCGCTCCAATAGATGACGCAATAGTAAGCACATTCCTTTCACTGTTTATCTCCTGATTGGAGAAGAGTACAGTCGTCAGCTGGCGGGAGTAAACCCGTTCAGATCTATAGACTCGCTCATAAGGTAAACAGCGAGCGCTTTGTTCTCTTTTACTGCAGAGTGTTTGTTTTAAAATTTGTATGCACCTCAATTGCTTCCCTTTTCATAATTTATTGATCATAACAAAACTTGCTGATTATTATTGGTTCTGTCCCGGGACCTGAATCTACTGAAAGTAGAGCTTTATTAATAATACGACAAGACTACCATTTTAAGGTACAGGTATCTCCTTCGTTCATCATGAAGGCGTGTGGGGACATGCAATTTCATCTTCTTGTTTCGGTGACCTCTGCGCAAGAGAGAGGCGGTCTGTCACGATGGCACCATCGTTTACCCGATTCAGTTTGTCAGTTGGTTTGAGTGTACGTCGGTGCCATTCTGGAAGTTGCGGTACCAAAAATAATCCTGCCACCACTCAAGAATATAAATTTATTTGTTATTAAAATAGTTTCCTTGGAGATTTTCTATTATGAAACGATGTTTGTGTACCTAAATCTGCTACATGTTTTATAGAAGTAAGAAGTTAGAAGTAGGCTAGAGTATGCGTCTGTAATATGGTCACCTCAGTTCCAGTCTAATCAGATGCAAATAGAAAGGACACAGAAAATATTTTTACGTTATTTGTATTGTAAAAAAAACATCACGTGTCGTCTTATGACAAGCAAATTTTATATAATCACTTGCTTTTTGAATTTAATTATAAAACTTTAAAATCACGACGATTAATAAATAGCCAAATTTACTCTATAAGAGTGTTAACGGTATATAATAACTGTGATTTTCTTAAATTCCTTCAGTTCAATGTAAATAGAACAGAATTGCGTCATAGGCAACATTTTATTATTCCTATTCCTAGAAATGTTTTCTTCAAGAATTCACCATTGTTTGTTATGTGTAATACAACTATCTGTGTTTAAACTGTGATTCTCAATTGAATTTCAGTTTAAAAATAGAAAAATTGCATACAACACAAAAAAAATTGTATTTCCTTAGATATTTAAATTATGAAGAAGTGTATTGTTATGTTTTTACTCTAGTTTTAAATAATTTTGTATCATTATATTGACATTTGGCACTATATTAACTGTAATATTACATTCTAGAATCTATTACCTTTATGTATGTTCTTTCTTTCGTTTATGTTTTGTTGTTTTTTTCTCTTATTATGTATTTTGTGTATGTATCTGTGTAAGGCACCTGTAATTGGAAACTTGCTTCTGTTGGTGGTGGATTTAAATAAATAAATAAATGAAATAAATGTATGATATTGATGTACAGTTACCCTGAAAAAGAATGAGACGATTCTTGGTCGTCGGAAGTTAAAGTTCTACAGCGCGGTTCACTCGATATCGACGTAACGATACATAACATGACAAATAATACAAGAATTGTTACAAGGACCACAACAAGGACAAGGACCAGAATAAGGATCACGAAGAAGACTGCCATTTAAAGCCAGGATTTCACAACATAGCTCGAGTCACAAAATATCATTGCTTCACTGTACCGAATTGCAAATGCCTGCTAAGGGATCTACATTCCGGACTGCTGCTGTCACTGTCTTGTCTCGTTAGCTCATATAGTAGCGTGTCGGTTCCACTATATAACCGAAACGCCTCGTGTTCGATCCCGGGTAAACCTTTTTTTTTATTGAGGTGTAATTAATTTGTTCAGAGTTCCTCGACTGTCTAATTTGTCGAAAAATATGGAATAATTTATGCCCAATTTCTGGGCCTTACAAGTGGGCAGAACCTCGTCAAAAAAAAAATAAATCTTACTTGGAAGTTAAAAGTATTCTTCCTCAAACAAAAATCATAAGAAACAAAAAGAGACCTGTGAACTTAAAATCTTTTCCACATGCCATCAGCTTCTATTACAGCTCTAAGTCGATCCGGTATGGATGTCACGAGATTGTGGAATAAGTTCTGATCCTCGGCGAGGTCTTCCCAGGTGTCAAGAACTTGATCCCACAATTCGTCTCGATTTCGAGGGCGTCGGTGGGCATAGGTGGCTATCCTTCTCTTTTTCAATTCCGCCCATAAATTTTCGATGACATTCAAATGAGGTGACTTCGGAGGCCAATTAATGATTTCGATCTCGGGTCTCCTTTGAAACCATCTTTGAATGCTTGCAGCATAGTGCACGGGATGGTTATCCTGCTGGAACAGCAATGTTCCTTCGGGAAAACGTTCTCGGGCGGAGGGAAGGAATATATTTTCCAGAATGTGCTCGTAAGTTCCCGCATTACACCGGCCTTCGATGCGTTCTATAACGCCAGGTGAATCGTAAGACAGCCACCCCTAACACGATATGCTAAAGCGCCCCGATCTTTCACGTCGGTGCACATAGCGCTGGTCATGTCGGAGACCATCCTCACGATAGACACGGACAGGACCTTCGTAATCACTCGAGATGGTTGTTTCGCCGGAGAAAATTACATTTCTCCAATCGAAATCCACTCGATTGGTAGCGAAGGCAAGATGGTCGACAGCTTGTGCTTCCCCCAATATTTCCATTTGCGCAGCCCTCCGGCTCCTAATACCGCGGTTCCTCAACCTGCTGATCACAGTCTGTGAAGAGCCGGGAAAGTTAGATGCTGCTCTTATTTCGTTAGCAGTCAGAAAGGGGTCCTGTCGATCTGTCTCGAATAAGAGAGCATCCTCTTACAATGAAGAAATCCGCGAACTCCCAGGAATAGGGCGATTTTCGACCTCCCCTAAATTTTGGTCACGATGAACCCACCTCGCGGCTGTACTTCCAGGAACACCGACCAAACGGCCAGCAGATTTAGCCCCATATTCAGCCTCAACTAGAGCAATAACTCGCTGTCTCATGCCACGTCGGTTCGCCATTACGATGAGAAATGAGGGATGACGATAATACTTTAGTTTAGACAATGACTATTTAACGTGATACAGAATTATTGAAATAACAGGCATCTTGCATAGTAAGAGTTAATAAATAAACCCTAAATTAAGTAACTAAATAACAGGAAGTCCAATTGTTGCAAAAATAATCAAATTAAATCTAATTACATTATGTAAACAAACCCCAAGTTATGACACCACATTGCTACAGCTAAATTGTAGGTTATTAACATTAGCATTGAATAGGTCTGTGGTTGTGCGTTGGACGACAAAACCATAATCGAAAGTTCGAATCTTGCGGAGGAATGTAACTTCTTGCTTTTTATAATGTAAATCAGACTTATAACTACAATCACTCATATTTATTACATTGTTTATTAATATTTATGGCCAACATTGAATTTGTAAAGAAAAGACTTTAGAAATCTCATATGGAATTTGTGATCTGTAGTGACATAAACATAGATTATCTCTCGGAACTTTTCCGTAAAAGTAAATTGAAACTGGAAACCTTAGTCGCAGAGTCATTTTCCCACAGCATATAAGCTGAAGTAGCACAGCCATTGATAAATGTTTTGTACACAGAATTAGACTGAATTCCTATTCGACAGAACCTATAATCAATGGTTTGTCTGAACATGATAAACAAAACCTAAGTGTTTCCAATGTTACTGAACAATTTCAAAATATTAATTTAAAAACTAAGAAAGGATCGTAAATGCTGTATCTAGTGATTATTTACATTTATGTCTACAAAATGAATCTTGGAAAAACATATATGATTCTGGTACCACTGATATTAAGAGTAAATGTATTGTATCTTTCACTTAATTTCATAATCACTTCAGTGGATGTTCTCCACTCAATGTTGTGAATAAATTCAAAAGTTAAAACATGTATATAACGCAGGGACTTCAAAATCTCATGTATTAAAAAGAAGAATCTATATGTAATGTGTTGCAATGTAATGATCCTCATGTTCTTAAATACTGCAAGAAGTACAGTGTAATTTATGAAAAATTATGAAAGAGGGAAATAGAATACATTTGAATAGAAAAGTACAAAATTCAGATAATACAATTAAACCTATTCGGAATATGATTAAATTTAAACTTGTATATATCCTAAGAAAGAAAATATTTTTTCATTAAAACCAATGATTATAAAGTAGAGGATCCCAAATCTATTGCAAATTCTTTTAACATATTATAATATATGGTACAGAAATATTATTGACAACTTAAACATTCAAGATTTTGCAAAAGATACTGCAATTGGTTACTTAACAGATGTATTTAATAATTAGTATTAATATATGTAATTAGTCAATAACTGCAACAGTGCTTTTTCATTCAATCATAACATGAATAAAATTGAATGCACATTAAATTAAACACTATTGCAAACACGTAGATAAAATAGTTAAAATTAACTGAAGGGGTGAGAATGAAATAATCCAAAGCCATACTTTTAACAAAAATTGTTTTGTGCGAGTGCATTTCTTACACATATGGGAAAGCTATTAATAAAATATTGTAATAATTACTCAACAAATGACTTAGCCTAAGGACTCTAAACCTTTGTGAAAGTATGTCTATTATTACATATATTTTTTTAATTTCATTTTAATTGTTAGTTTTTAATATATGCATTTACATTGTATATGTGTGTATAAATTAATGCATTCATTAGATTAACGTTTATAATATTATAACTTGTAATTTTGTATTGTTTGCGATCATTAACACTTAATCTCAGGACTTTGTAAATCTCTATTTCAACGTTACTAAGCTATTTCAACGTTATTTAGACAAAAAAAAGATCGTTGTGTAGACTAAGAATCGAACTCGCACTCTTCTACACAACACGCAGAAGTCTTACCGTCTGAGCTATTGAAGCGACATGAAAGCGTTCCTTTCTGTGCGGAATGTCGATCTAGTCATGAAGGTCCATTGTCGATTTAACTACACGATTTACGTATATATTTATATTTTATTTACGTAATATTATCATATTTTTTGCAGTTTTTGAAGTGAACGTTGCTAGTAACAAACCAAATAGCCTGAATTTAAGTAACTCAATATTCGTTATCTTGTGTATCAGTGCTCTGGTCTCCGATCATGCGCAGTGTCTTACATCTGAGACTTAAGAATATTCAATCGTCTCATCCTTTTCCAGGGAAACTGTACATGTAGTCATTTTTATGTGTCATTAAAACGTTCAAGTTTGAAATTCAGAATGAAACTTTCTTCAGTGACGAACTGTATTTCATAAGAAAACTATTGTTGTAGTCTTACATAATGAAGACAAATTTTTAAGCACTAAACAAAAAGTTGTATAGTGTTAATACATTTCACTAGGAATACTAATTAAGAAATCAACTTAATTTTTCTTCTTGAAGCTTCCATTTGTTTTAAAATAATTATTTCTGAAAGGAGTATGAAATTTATATATAGTTAACAATCCGTTGTAATTAGTTATATTATTGGATGCATAAACCTTTTCGAACGTTTTCAGACACTGAAATATTTAAAGAAAGAAAAGTAGAAAAGTAACTGTTCATTGATTGTAAAAAGTATTCAAACCTAAATTCTTAAACCAATTTATATTTCAAGTGATATTTATGACGACAAAACACGTAATTGATCTACATGATTAGAAACAGAGAAGGGAACTTAATTGTACGACGAGGTGTCACTTTATATAAATTGTAGAATAAGGAAAAAAATATAAATGAATAATAACTTTTTTGCAGAAACTTATTGATTTAAAGCAGGCGTGTTAAGGACATGGTCAAAGTTTCGAACTGTTGTCTATGAAAGTGCACTTTGCGAGCTCTGTGGTTTCTGTGAGCGTAAGGAATATCATCAGTGATGGGTGTAAATTGTACAGGGAATGAGTTACTACAATAATATAAAACTGATACTAGACTAAGCATAGCTCCAGTGGGATCATTTATTTAGGAAATTCATGTTTCGGCAATCATTTTAAATAATATATCTTTGGTGATATATTTGACAATAACCTTAATTGAAAATTAATTCACATTATATCATAATTTAGAATGTTTCGATATTGTGAATGACACTACACATTCAGTAATAAATGCGCAGTAGGCTATATACTGACACCATTGCAATATGTTTATATACTGACGAATGTTTCAAAATAAAACTAAAATAATTGATGCCTATTTATTTTTTACAAAGATATACATAGATCTAGGTTTGTTGTTATTCGGAAATGTTTCAATCCTGACAATTTGTGTGATGCTCATTAGAAATAATTCTTTCAAAGACAGTTTTGTTGGAAACTAGCCTCATAATGGACTCAATGTGAGAATCTGGTCAACATGGTCTTTGGCCTAGTTTTGTTGAAAAAAAAAAAGAATAAAACTGTTCGTACCAATAAATGCTCACATTAATTCTGCTGAAAAATTTCCAGCGAAATGGAATTTAAGCAAATCAATTAGCTTTAACCACAGCTACACTTTTAAAAATTTTAACAACACAACATCATAAATTCTAGTTATACTACGCGACCAAGGCGGGAACCGTTTTGTTTGGTGGGTTGTGTATATGAATAAGCAGCCTGTTGGATTATAAACAGTGGTGCACAAACTTCAAACGGAACGTGAAATTTTATGTCGTTATTTTTATATGGCTTCTTTCTGTTTGATATTATCTATTGAACCGTGCTCGACATCGTAGCTGTTCATCTAGTACGTCACTTCGCCCGACAGAGTGCTCTCAGAGGATATGTCATAGATGGCGCTACTATTTTCCTTCATTTTCTTATCCAAATTATCCTATTGGCCCGTTGATTGCGTCAGACGGGGAGAGAGGGAAAGCGAGCTTACTTGACTACGCGCAGTTATATGTTACATCACTTAGGAGCCGGAGTCCTTATTGATAACATCACTTAGCAGCCGGAGGTCATACCGTTAACATTACTCAGCAGTCGGAGTTAGTATCGACAACTCTACTCAGCAACCAGGCCGCGTATCGACAACCTGAGTCAGGCAATCGACGTGCACTCAGGAAATAGAGCTCGAACTGTATTCTATACTGGTAACTTAAGTTCGCCATGTTAGATTGTTCGAGAATATTGTATCATTATATTTCACTTGTGGAATTACGGGTTATATGAAACTTTATTTGAAATATATTTCGGGATTTAGTGCGGCAATAAGTTGTGTCAGATTTGTTATTATTGGAGTAGGCAAATTTGGGTTGTGATATCATGGTTATTTTTGGTTGTATGTGTTAGAGATATTGTGGTGGATCGTGTATGGAAATCGCTTGCTGATGATACGTCTTGGGTTAAGAAATTGGGATTACGTGAAGTGATGAATTGTGATATGTGAGGTTGTATTGTATTGGGGGATTACGTGATGAGATTTGACTTTGATATGTGAGGTAGTATTGAAGTTCCAAGGCGGGTTTTGGTGATAGCGTAGTGATTACGATCTCTTGGCTTACATCGTAGTAGACGGTATAATGAACTAGAATAGTATGGGCCTCGTTATATATTCTAGTACTTGCTACTCCATATTGGTTATATTATTGGTTTCCACATCGGTATTCAGGAATCGAGTGCACTGACTTTCCGTTGCTATTCAAACGATCATTTGTATTTTGAAATTATTGTCGGTTACTTATCATCTATCGTATATATATATATCTCTCTCTCTCTCTCTTGAGCATTATTTGATTGTAAAGTACAGAGATTATTGTTAGTGCTATATGCACAGTTTATGTGAGACGTATGTGGAATTGGTATTTATATACTGATCAGTCGTGTGACAGTTTGTATTGGGTAAATTCTGTGTGTAATACTGAGTTCATGTGTACGTTGAGTTTGGTTAATCAGATTTTATGTTATCTGTAATTGAATGGGCCATGTGTTATGAGTTGGCATATTGATTGGGCGTTCATGTTGAGGTTTATATCTAGTTGGTTATACATATACATATTGAGACAATGTTTCAATGACTAAGTGCTTAATCGGTTAGCAACTGATTGTTGAGAAATGGATGTATTACATTGCATCATGAGTTGTAAGTATGTTTGCCCAGTGTAGGTAAAGTCTCCACGATTCAGTTATAGGTTCACTGTTTATTCAGATTAATTTGTAATATTTACATTCACTTAATTTCATACCCACATGTTATTTCATTCAACATTCATGTATATTGTTATTCACTATTTGTTAATTATATCTGTTATACAAATTGACACTATTTATTCCTAAAAGTCTTCCACTGCGCACATCCAATCATCCAGTGTACCCTACATCTGGCGAATAACAGCCACAATAAGAAGAAGTAGAGGAGGAGAGTAAAACAAAAGTACTAACACTGATTTCTTAATATTGCACTTGTGTTTTAAATGTTAATAACATAATAGAGAGTTAAGAAGGTGTATTCACTTAAATTCAATAGTAGTATAACATTATACTGTATTAAGTGGATGAAACACATCATTCATAAAGAAAGTGATATTCCAAAGAAAGGGATTGAATATGACATAAGTTGGAATTTATATTGATTGTATCTTTAGCCTTACAAAAGTAATCAATAAACTAATCAAAACTATATTACAGCAAAAGCAAAGTTACCTAGGTACTATATCTATTTTAAGTGTAACTAATATTACATAACAAAACTCTTATCGTATTATGGTTTTAAGGTGATATTTGTGAGCAACTTCCTATCATCAGAATATTAAATTATTTTGTCGAAATCTGCTGAAACTATAGAGCTGACATTTTTACAACACATGGGCACGTATCTTTTGCTATTGATGTAACAGTAGTTGCTTTGTTAATTGATTTCCTTACAAACAATTTCCATGCGAATATTTTTGAAATTTTCAATACACTATCTTCAGTAATACGTATATACGGTGCAGTATATTAGATTTACGAAAACATTCTGTAAGGCTACTAATTAAATAGACCTATACCTGAAAATTTCACTTTCCTATACGAAAAGTTGAGAAAATATTTCTTTTGAATAAAAAAAAGAAACTCGTGAAAAAAGAGCATTAAAATTAAAACTTACGTCCTTATAATGCACTTATACTTCTCAGGCAAATCTAAAAATTAACATGGATACAGTTTTAATAAGTTCTCTTCCCTTTATCCATTGGATCAGTGCTGGCCATCCCTGTTTATAGCTTGACCAAGCGGCATATACTATCTCATTCGTCTGTCTCTTTCCTTTCCGCTGTATGACGCTCAGGTTCTCCTGAGCTCTAAAGCGCGCGCTTGCGCCTATGGGCATTAATTGACATGACTGGCGTACACTATTCTCTTTAAAATGTTTCAAGCTGTCCAGGAAGCTGAGCAAATCCTTTGTCTTCCAATGCAAAGGGTAAACTAGGGTCTGTTGGACAGTCGGGCATGTTGGACACTTTGTACTTTAACGTGTTACCTCGCCACTTGTGGGCACCACATTTTGTTAGAAGTCAATGACTGAAGTAGCCCCACTCGTTAAAGCACAAAGTTTCCAACATGCCCAACTGTCCAACAGACCCTAATTTACCCTATAATGAGTAGAAGATTTTATATTTTGTTCTGAACATATTGTTGGACGTTTATAACAGGAAGGGTTTCCTAAATTACCATTTTGGCCATTTTAAAATTACATTTTCTTGGAGAACTTCTAGTTATAAGTTAACTATAACCGAAGTGAGGGTTCACTATAAACGGAAATATTAATGTACTTAATAATGTATGCTGGTCGGGATCAACGATTTAGGTTCACTATAGCCGAATGTTCACTATAACCGAGTTGACTATATCGAGATGTAACTGTATATTTAAGTTGAAGAGGTTTTTTCTTTTAAAATCTTCGGTTCTTGCAATGAGAGTGATTCAGTAGAAAGGGGCCATACGTTGAGAGTGACAAAGGAAAAACAGTATATAAGCATTATACAATGGAAAAATATGTAATGTATGAACATGAGTATTATTCTCAAAGATTTTGGAGAAAGCCAGTTGAAACTATGGGCAATGGGAATAGTGAAGGTGATAGGAAATAAGAGATCTTTATGTGCATGTTGTGTTTAATTGTACATTTCAAGTAACAATTTATTTATTAATATAGAAATGAATTAAATTATTTAAATCTTCAAAGAAAAGAAATCGACTGAAACAAAAAACTGAAATCGCATACATATCACAATAAACATCCCCACCATGGGATAAAACAAGAGCTTGTTCTGCCATAATAACTGTCAGACCCACGCAGAGGTCAAAACTAAAACTGACACATGAATATAAATCTGGATAAAACCAACTAGCACCAGAAGAAAGCGAGAGAGAGAGAGAGAGAGTTCACTATACATGAAGTAACACATACCTATATTAATAAGTTAGCAATCCAATCTAGGTATTATCTGAATAAACCATGAGAGGAGAACCAGTTCCTCAAAATCACTTCAGAACAAGTCAATTGTCGACACTGAGTAAGTAGAAAACACTCGAAACATTCTACTATATCAGAGATCTCCAAAATGCGTATCGTCATTCATGCTCTCGATGCTGTCCGCCGAACACAGTGTTCTGTAAGGCTAGAGAAGGGGAAGAGACTCGTACCTCAACAGATGGGAGCGATCAGTGAGGGATCGCGGCAACGGCCTTCTCATGTTTACATCCAATAACATCAAAAGAATAAGAAATATCACACGTTTGTATATTATTTTGACAAGCTATGAAGCTGGAGCCCCGTTTATTGCTATAGACACAAGCTATTGCAAATTCAACCTCTTCTGTTCTATGGTGCCTTTCAGAACCTGGAAAAGATCTTCTCCATTTGAATTTTTAAATTACATCTAGAAGACATTCAGACACAGTAAAATGTTCATTAACTCCTCTGATGAAAATGGCTAGGTGAGCTTTGTCCAATGCAAGTGAGTAAGCTGCAACTGGTTAATTGTGGTTTCGACTTCAGATTCAATTACATTTACAATTTTGAAATTCCTTCTCTGAACTGTAATTGGAAACAATTTAATTATCGTAAATTTTGACTTTGTTCTGGAAACAGTATTTTAGTAACGTCCTGTATGCACGATTTTACAAATGATTCTTCTGTAAAGAGCTTTATTGATTTTCCAATATTCCAAGCTAGAACACAGCTAGTAAGAAGCTTATTTTGTTTTAAACTGGTGATACTTGTGTGATTTGTATTTGTATTTTCTTGTTTTATATTTACGTCTACGCATTACACCTAAAATTAAACGAAAAACTATAAGTATGTCATGCGGAACTGAGTGTAAACATATTGTAATATACTTGATTATTATGTATAACCAACAGTTACACAGATAGCCCCAAAATAAATTGTTTTCACATGTCCGACATGCCTGTAATTGTATGATATTCTTCGTGAAGAGTCGAGTAGTGTCGTCGCATGTTGAATTTTAACACAACCTACAGAATTTTCGAACAAATTAAGCATTTCACATTCTCCCCACTAACACAAAAAAATTTCTCTTCCTATTCATCCTTGAATGTACTACGTCCATGATTGGAAGACATTGTGCAAAGGTGGAACACTCCGACCAACACAATGATAATTTCAGTCCGCCACTGCTCTTCGTTTGCGCATAAACTTTGAGTACAGTACAGGTGGGGATGGGTGAGGCGGAACGCGCTCATTACGTACTGGCTTCGGTTCCGTTCAGGGGACTACTGGCGAGTATGCTTTTAGAGATATCTGTACTATAACTCACCAATGTTAGGCTGACCAGATTTTTTATGGTCGAGCAGGGGACGTCGGCAATTTCAAGCAAAAACACAAACGCTTGCCTAGTCACTCGCCATTGAAATGTTACAGAAAATTCATGTAACAGTAGATACAACGATAGAGCTTTGCACACTAAATTTGTAGAGTATCTTAACGGTTTGAATTAAATGCATAAAAACACGTAACTCCTGTATATAGATAATTAGTCACTAAGAATTCAGTTTTAGTATTGACACATGCATGGAAGTCTTTCACATAATAAGCCCATTGTACACATTGAACTTCGACACACACAGTTTACAAGTATTTGTCTCAAGAATGTATCTTTTTAAGGATCTGTTCATTGCTGTACAGTTTCACACTAAGTTCTTAAAATGAGGAATGGAAATTTCTTTATTTTTTTTTTTTACTTGTAGACCTAACAAAGCTTTAAATGTTTCAAATTTGTTTTTTGGCATTGAGTTCACTGTGCAGAAAAGTCTTTCAACTGATGAATTACTGACTGGAAGACACATGATTAATGACACTACTTTGAGAAGATTTTCAAACGGAATGAATTTTTCTTGAAATGTTGAAAAACGTCATACCACTTTTCATCTGTTGATCTGTCACAAAATTTCTCATTTTTTGAACTGGTTACAAATGGACGCTGCAGCAATTTTAACGCATCCACGCAACGCGAATGCTAAGATGACCAAAGATAAAGATGCTATGTTATTATCAAAGAATGTAGAATACTGTGCTCGCTGGGTCTTCTGTCTGATCCTGAGAAGTATTCAGAAATGTGCAAGAATTCCAGCAGTTGCATCACGATCCTTAAATATTTATGTGTAAAATTTTATTGAAGCAAAATCAAAACTTCTGGGGATAAAATTAAATTCCGGGGACAAAAACGGGGACATTTGGTGTCCAGGGACAGCACCTCAAAACCGGGGACTGTCCCAGGAAATCGGGCACGTCTGGTCTGCCTACCAAATGTACGACTTACAAGAACATGTGCATCATGGCAAATTAGATACCAAGTATAAACATATAGCATCAACAGGATCAGAAAATGGCTAATCATATAAAACATACATGTAAAATGGTGAGCGAAATTGATCCCCTAAACAAATTAACCCGATCAGCATCAAACCTGATAGGCCTGTTACAACACAGGCCGAGACATAACCCAATTTCCACATCGGATAATATACGCTCTCTGTCTTCATAAATGGCAGCACCTTTGCCCTCTCTGTACGGAGAAATTGCAAACACACGTGCCTAGGATGCGATTTCCATCCTCAGCCGAGCTTCGAGGTAGCTCCAAGATGGGAAGAATCACGACTCCTCTCCAGGACGAAACACTCGCCGCAGGAAAAGATGAAAACAATTAAAAATTTTGAAAGAGCCAATGAGCGACAAGTCCTCCAAAGCAGAGGTACACTATTCTTCCGGTATATATAAGGTAAATGAAGGGTTCAGAATCATAGTGGGCCAAGCGCTATTTACTAAAACCGTAGAAAACAAGGGTTAAAATGAAGTTCTTAACATAATTCAAGTCGACGTGGTTGGAAAGTTGGTGTAGCCCTGGCCCTCTATGCCCAAGATTGCGAGTTCGATCCCGGGCCAGGTCGATGGCATTTAAGTGTGCTTAAATGCGACAGGCTCATGTCAGTAGATTTACTGGCATGTAAAAGAACTTCATAGGGACCAAAATCCGGCACATCCGGCAACGCTGATATAACCTCTGCAGTTGCGAGCGTCGTTAAATAAAACATAACTTTAACACCATAATTCAATGGAAACATATAGCAAGTAATATAAAGTACACGCATTCAAACTACATGGTATATCAATATTCATTAAACTATGGTATTCACTTAACTCCAACTCTTGCTTTCTCCATTTTTAATAAATGGCTCTTGGCTCACTATGGCTCTGAAGCCTTCAAATAATAAAAGAGCCAAGCGGTGAACGTAAGAACCAAAACCTAGAGCCATCTGTCAGAAAGAAGAACTATATAGAATAGAAAGAAAATCACAAAGGATCAACAGCAAAAAAAAATCAATAAAAGAGAAAATAGAAAGCAAAAACGGGGTGCCGAAAAACAATCTGCACAATATATACTGTGATTAAAATGTTTTCAGCTAAGTCAAAATTAATTCATTCAATGCTATTGCTTACACAATATTATACGAGTACGTACAGTTCTTCAATAACTCTTTTGTTACTCTAATACCATGTCTTTACGAATATCGTACATTTTCAGAAATCGAAAACAGTTTTACGGCCCGTTGTCAGTTTTTCTGCACAGCATATTATAATAGAACAATAGCGTGTGTCTTTTGTGTCGGTCAGTTATTTGTTGTATGTCGTGTATACTGTTTCAAGGTATATACAACTCAGACGATCCATACCGAATCGTGTTTTCGAAAGACAGTCAGCCATATTATTACCAAAGGAATATTTTGAAATAGCGGAAATATTTGTATAGTGCCTTAGTTTGCTGAAAAACTTACATTAATCTGCTATACTTCGCACAGTCGTTCAGCTAGCTACTCGTGCGTTACTCTTTCCACTGTTTCTGGAACAGAAATTCTTCACAGACCATAAAAGAAGTCTAAGTAAAATACACAAATACCGCTACGAACGCAAAGCACGTCTTGTATAAGAAGGTAATATCAAAGTCTTCAAATTGAAAAATATAAAAATCTTTGTTTTCTAGTGTATTACCACAGTCAGTATCTTAAGCAACTCAGTAGTATATTTCTTGATTTTGAACTTGTCATCGAATGTCTAGAAAGGTGATATTAAGATTTCATAATATGAAAAATTATAATTTTTACTATATTCTGTGCGTAGGTATGTGGTTTCTAACCTTCAGAGAGATATTTATTTTAGTTGTCTACAATAAAATAAGCTATGACCAATTGGACGTCTTATGTGTTAGTAAATAATAATATATTCTTCAGAATTTTGATAATGGAAAGTGGTTTGGACATGCTTTCACTCAGAGTATTAGAGTAACTTACATGGATTTATCCAATTTCTTATAGGGCGTATTTTATTGCTATTCTTTATCTGCAAGTGAATTTGGGTAAATGCGATATTAATGAAACAGAATAAAGAGATAGAGTTACCCTGTTACAAGACAAGAATGCCCACAGACTAGCGGGAATTTAAGGCTCCCAGCTTACAGACAACTATATTAATAGCAGAAGGCATGTTAGGCTTAAGTGCCTTCCGCCTATTCTCACAAGGAAATGCTTCCTGTGCTCATGAATAAAATCCAGGGCAATATTACAGCCGGAAGAATTCGATCATTTGAGAAATATAATAACACCCTGGGGAATCGAAATCGCGACCTTCCTGCTTGCAGCCCAATTCCTTAACTGCGACGCTACGTCACACCTCAAATCAAATATAATAATGTATAAAGTTAGTGGTTAATTATTTAAAATATGATAAAATTTTAGGACGCGCTGCCAGGATTGGTTCAAACATTATGTTCCGTACCGTTTTATTTGTCAAAAGTAGTATGAATTAGTAAAACTGCTAATTGTCAAGTAAATTGTCTAATTTACTTGACAATTAGCAGTTTTACTAATTCATACTACTTTTGACAAATAAAACGGTACGGAACATAATGTTTGAACCAATCCTGGCAGCGCGTCCTAAAATTTTATCACCTCCCTAGCATTTGTTTGTTTTTTCACCTCCCCGGATTTGTTTAATTGCCTACGTTATAATTTCAATAACTGTAACTTTTAAAATGTTTCATGTTTTATCATCATCCTTAACTGAAATTTTCTGTCGTATATTTTGTTCATATTTTAGGTTATGGTATAGCTTCTGCTGTATGAGATTAAAGATAGTCACTTATTAGAGATTGTTTAATATTATATTGATTGGCAATTGAAGTGGAATGCAACTGTTTTCATGAAAATGAAATTAAATCAACAATTCGTATTATTTATCAACAAAGCTTTCTTGACTAGTAATTATCCATAGATTTCAATGATGTTTGTATAGTTGGCACAACTGGTAGCAAGAGAGTAGCTGATTATAGCACATTACTGTCATCTGAGGGAATATTTGTAATGACTATTACACTTTTACTACGTCACACTACTTTTGACCAATAAAACGTTACTAAAGGACGTCTTTCAAACAATCATGGCTGCTTATCTCACAAATTTATCGCGTCCCTAGCATTTGTTTAATTTTATCGCGTCCCTAACATTTGTTTATTTTTATCACTACTTTAGCATTTATTTCTTTGTTTGCCAACATTTCAAACTTCACTGGTCTGGACGTCAAAAAACAGAAAATTACAAACCACTCCATTCGATGCACAGCAGTTTCAAATATGACTCGCATTGGCATTCAAGAAGAAGAATTAATAAAGATCACTGGTCAAATATGAAGAGCACCATTCGGAAATCCTGAATAAGTGGAGGGATACACCATGTAGATCAAGAGTTCACAGGTCCACACCTGTGGAGTAACGGCTAGCGCGTCTTGCCGCGAAACCAGGTGGCCCGGGTTCGATTCCCGGTCGGGGCAAGTTACCTGGTTGAGGTTTTTTCCGGGGTTTTCCCTCAACCCAATATGAGCAAATGCTGGATAACTTCCGGTGCTGGACCCCGGACTCATTTCACCGGCATTATCACCTTCATCTCATTCAGACGCTAAATAACCTAAGCTGTTGATAAAGCGTCTTAAAATAACCTACTAAAATAAAAAATCAAGAGTTCACTTCTTTTACGCACACGTCCAATATAACATCAACTGAACCACCAACCACTAAAACATTGAAATTTGAAAATTGTACTTTCAAGAATTGTTTCTTTTAAAATGATTCATGTTTACTTTTTATTTCATCATCGTTAATTAAAACTTTTCTTGTTTATTTAATCATCCCTAATTAAAACTTTTCTAACACTTGTTTATATTATTTAGGTTATGTTATAGCTTCTGCTAAATGATATTATGAATAGTCACGTATCAGAGATGGTTTAATACTAAGATGTACTGAAAATAATCTGTCAAGTTACGTTGATTACTGGGGTCGGGATAATTGAAGTGGAATGCAACTGTTTTAATAAAAATGAAACTGAATCAACAAAGCCTTCTTGACCAGTAACCGTCCACAGAGTTCAAGAAAGATTCCATAGTTGGCACAACTGATAAGGAAACAGCTATTCATAACACACTACTGCCATCTACTAGCGTAATATTTATAATGTTGAGATGGTACAAATTTGAAGAGCGTGTTGTATTTTCGTAAGTCAATTAATATGTTACTATATTGGAGTAATTCGTTACTTTTAATCTTTATATAATTTCTTCTAATCGTGTAATAGTCAATTAAATCCCACTCAACGTTTGATTTTCTCTAGATAAATTAAAACCTGTAGTGAGATTACTGTTGATAAAATGGTACAATAATACATTTTCAAGAGAATTTAATATTTTAGTATATCAGTTTATACTTTCTTGTATTAGGGTACCAGTATTTTACTTCTTCTAATATTTGTATACTTTCTTCAAATCGTGTAATAGTCAATTAAATCTCATTTTTGTTTTGATTTTCTCTAGATAAATAAAAACCTCTAGAGAGATTATTGTATGTAAATTTTTATTAGGTAAATTAGGAAGTTTAATTTTAGTTCAGTTTATATTTAAATAATTCTTGATGATAAGAAGTTTACTTTAGCAATTTATTCACATTTCTTTTGTTTTATTTCTGTTCCATGATCAGTTAATGAATTAACAATGTTTTACATAAAACTATAATCTTTTGCTGTTGTTTGCAAGAATTAGCAGATTGCGTCATCTCCCTTAAGAAATTCTTTGATCCCCTCAATGACCCGCGCTCCGTAATCGCCGACGATGTCTATTCACTAACAGTGGGGACTCTTTATTTAAACTTAACTAAATTCTGATTAATCAGAAAGACTTATAACTTTCCTGTAAATGAAAATGAATGGAAATGACGTTTAAGCATATGGTTCCACACTACTTTCAGCAGGAATGTCACCATCTACACGGATTTATAGTTTCTACAGTTCTATATTCAAAGTGTAACTTATAATTGTAATACTATAACAATAGAAAGTCCTTCACCGAGGTTTCGTGATGTGAGGGATCCTGCCTAGGTCATGCGGTACGGAATGCGCGAAGTTTCGAGTCCTCGTGGGAGAAGAAATTTTCTCATGATATTTCGACCAGTGTAGAGGTGTCCACCCAGCATCTGATACACTAAGATAGGTAGCGAAATCCGATAGAGAAAGCCAGCTATAACGGCTGAGGGGATCATCGTGCTAACCAAACAATACCTCAATTGTGGTTGGATGATCGTCCACCTCTTCTCAGGCAAGTGAACATAAGGCCAGCAGCCGGCTGGTAGTTCTGGACCCTTCATTGGCTTGGAGCTGTAGATTATTTATTTATAACAATAAAAAAACAATCTCGGAATTTCCCATTAGGGAAAAATGATGAATGGCGTATAGCCTACTAGTAGTGTCAGAGTTGTAAGCTCCGAAACCGGTTGTGGTGCTAGATACGTCCAGTCGGTACGTGAACTTGCTTATGTCTGTGGAAGCACCGGAGCACGCAACGAGTTATAGTGGAGCGCTCCGCTCCGTTTAGGCTGTGTCTGAAAACGCTGGTGTATACCCTTGCAAAATTTACCACAATTCGGTAAAATATGAACTAGATTAATAGCAATAGGCATTCCAGGTTTAAGTGCTTGTCGCCTTTACACACAAGGAAATACTTCTTGTAGGCTATACATGAGTAAAGGATTCGATCATTGGAAAAAAATTATTGACCCCCTGAGGAATTGAAGACGCAACCTTCGTACTTACAGTGCAGAGCCTGCGACTCTACGTCACGTTCTATATGAAGTAAAAATAGTGATACTAAGTTAGTGAGAAATTACTTTAAATATGAAAAGACACTTCACCGCATAAATTATTTCCTTAAATAAAATGAAAATTGAAAAGAAGCTTTTGGATCAATAGACTTACTTATTTATAAATGAATCGCACTTTTTAGAAAGGAACTAAGTCAAAATTTGCCATTTTTGTTTTTATTAGCCAAATGATTACTACTTCCAAGACACATTGATTGGCTAAGAAATTAACTTAGTCAGACCCTTCCATGTGTCTCTAACATCACCATGATGTTTGTGCTACGGCAAAGAAAAGAACTAAGTCAGTAAGTTAGAGCGTTTCTTCACCGTTTGGACATCGAAAACATGTGTTTATACAGACAGCAATGAATGATAAATGATAGCTTCTATATTCTTGGTGTGGGTGGAATGGCCATCAAGGATAAGTAACATTTTGTTATTAGAGCTGGGCTTCACAATGGCGATGACACGTTGTAACCACTTAAGAAATAACTTGCTAGTAATCCATCCACTTTCAGAACATGTGCATATTGCACCTGGTGATACACCGGTGTTCAGTTCATCCTTAAATCACAGCCTTTTGAAGATTAACATGGGAAGAAAGTAGTTCCTGTTACACTCATGCAACACACACAGGTTGTATTGGTGCCTCTTTCACAGTCGGAAGCTCCTAAAACAAAACAAGGTTTCCTAAATTGGACCAGTTCAACATAGGGTTCAAACGGTGGTTCAAATTACGGGCAAAGCCATTTCAGACTATTTAGTAACTGTGAAACACGGAAAGGTATTGATTGAAAAAGTTTATGCATGGATATTGTTGCTATGTAACTACTTAACAACATGCAATAGATTAAGATTATTACAATCTTACCTGATATATCGTACAAGCTTAGCTAGAAGAGTCAAATATTACACCGGAAGCACCATAATCACACAACACTTATTACAGCTGAAACCATTGCTCCAAACGCAAGGTCAATTTTACCCAGCATTCACTGCGCTACGCAGTATTCTTCTGCTTGAATTGTGGTACACTTTGTCGAGCATTTTGGAAAATAACCGAGTGTTTCAATTTAAGACACGGGTCAATATAGGGACCTTTTCCATATAACCACAGCTAAACGTTTAAAAATTTTAACAACGCAACATCATAAATTCTAGTTATAGTACGCGACCAAGGCGGGAACCGTTTCGTTTGGTGGGTTGTGTATATGAATAAGCAGCCTGTTGGATTAAGAAAACAGTGGTGCACAAACTTCAAACGGAACGTGAAAGTTTATGTCGTTATTTTTATATGGCTTCTTCCTGTATGATATTATCTATATTGTCTGTAAAACAAAAGTACTAACACTGATTTCTTAATATTGCACTTGTGTTTTAAATCTTAATAACATAATACAGAGTTAAGAAGGAATATTCACTTAAATTCCATAGTAGTATAACATTATACTGTTTTAAGTGGATGAAACACATCATTCATAAAGAAAGTGATATTCCAAAGAAAGAAATTGAATATGACATTATAAGTTGGAATTTATATTGATGGTATCTTTAGCCTTTCAACAGTAATCAATAAACTAATCAGAACAATATTACAGCACAAAGCAAAGTTACCTAGGTACTATATCTGTTTTAAGTGTAACTAATATTACATAACAAAACTCTTATCTCATTATGCTTTTAAGGTGATATTTGTGAGCAACTTCCTATCATCAGAATATTAAATTATTTTCTCGAAATCTGCTGACGTCATAGAGCTTACATTTTTACAACAAATGGCACGTATCTTTGCTTAAAATGTAACAGTAGTTGCTTTGTTAATTCATTTCCTTACAAACAATTTCCATGCGATTATTTTCAAACTTTTCAATACACTATCTTCAGTAATACGTATATACGGTACAGTATATTAGATTTACGGTACTAAATAAATAGGCATATACATGAAAATTTCACTTTCCTAAACGAAAAGTTGAGAAAATATTATTTTCCTTTGAATAAAGAAATCAAACTTGTGATAAATGAGCATTAAAATTAAAACATACACTCTTATAATGCACTTATACTTCTGAGGCAAATCTAAAAATTAACATGGATAAAGTTTTAATAAGTTCTCCTCCCTTTATCTATTAAATCATTGCTGGCCATCCCTGTTTATAGCTCGACCAAGCGGCATATACTATCTCATTCGTCTGTTTCTTTCCTTTCCGCTGTAAGACGCTCAGGTTCTCCTGAGCTCTAAAGCGCACGCTTGCGCCTATGGGCATCAATTGACATGACTGGCGTACACTATTCTCTTTAACATGTTTCAAGCTGTCCAGGAAGCTGAGCAAATCCTTTGTCTTTGAATGCATATTTTGAGTAGAAAATTTGATATTTTGTTCTGAACATATTCTTAGACGTTTATAACAGGAAGGGTTTCCTAAATTACCATTTTGGCCATTTTAAAATTACATTTTCTTGAAGAACTTCTAGTTATAGGTTCACTATAACCGAAGTGAGGGTTCACTATAAACGGAAATATTAATGTACTTCATAATGTATGCTGGTCGGGACCAACGATTTAGGTTCACTATAGGCGAATTTTCACTATAACCGAGTTCACTATATCCAGAGTTGACTATATATTTAAGCTGAAGAGGTTTTTTCTCTTAAAATCTTCGGTTTTTGCAATGAAAGTGATTCAGTAGAAAGGGGCCATACGTTGAGAGTGACAAAGGAAAAATAGTATATAAACATATACAAAGGAAAAATAATGTATTAACATAAGTATTATTCTCAACGATTTTGGAGAAACCCAGTTGAAACCATGGGAAATGGGAAGGTGATAGGAAATTAAGAGATCTTTATGTGCATGTTGTGTTTAATTGTACATTTATAGTAACAATTTATTTATTAATATAGAAATAAATTAAATGATTTAAATCTTCAAAGAAAAGAAATCGATATAAACAAAACACTGAAATTGCACACATATGTATCACAATAAACATCCCCACCATGGGATAAATCAAGAGCTTGTTCTACCATAATAACTGTCAGATCCACGCAAAGGTCAAAATTAAAACTGACACATGAATATAAATCTGGAGAAAACCATCTAGCACAAGAATCATAGCGAAAGAGAGAGAGAGAGAGACAGAGAGAGAGAGTTCACTCTACATGAAGTAACACATACTATATTAATAAGTTAGCCATCCAAGCTAGGTATTATCTGAATAAAACCATGAGAGGAGAACCAGCTCCACAAAATCACTTCAGAACAAGTCAATTGTCGACACTGAGCATGTAGAAAACACACGAAACATTCTACTGTAGCTTACCAAATGTTAGGATGACCAGATCTTTTATGTCCAGCAGGGGACGTCGGCAATTTTAAGAAAAACCACAAACGCTTACCTAGTCACTCTCCGTTGAAATGTTGCAGAAAATACGTTTAACAGTAGATATAACGATAGAGTTTTGGGCACTAAATTTATAGAATATCTTAACGGTTTGAATTAAATGCATAAAAACACGTAACTTCTGTACATAGATAATTATAGCCACTAAGATTTCAATTTAAGTATTGCCGCATGCATGGAAGTCTTTCACATAATCAGCCTATTGTACACACTGAACTCTGACACACACAGTTTACAAGAACTTGTCTCAAGAATGTATTTTTAAGGATTTTTTTTTCATTTCTTTACAGTTTCACATTGAGTTATTCAAATGAGGAATGGAAGTTTTTTTTACTTGTAGACGTAACAAAGCTTTAACTGTTTCAACTTTGTTTTTTGACTTTTCTTCAGTCCAGATTGAGTTCATGGTGCAGAAAAGTCTTTTAACTGATGAATTACTGACTGGAAGACACATGATTAATGACACTATTTTGAGAAGATTTGCAAACGGAATACATTTTTTCATGAAATGTTGGAAAACATATAATTTTTCACCTGTTGGTCTGTCACAAAATTTCTCAATTTTTGAACTGGTTACAAATGGACGCTGCACCAGTTCTAACTCATCCACGCAACGGGAATGCTAAGATGATCAAACACAAAGATGCTATGTTCATATCAAAGAGTGCAGAATACTGTGATTTGCCGGTTCTTCTGTCTGATCCTGAGAAGTGTTCAGAAATGTGCAAGAATTCCAGCAGTTCCATCACGATCCTTAAATATTTATGTGTAAAATTTTATTGAAGCAAAATCAAAGCTTCTGAGAACAAAATTAATTTTCGGGGACAAAAACGGGGACATTTGCTCTCCAGGGACAGCACCTCAAAACCGGAGACTGTTTCTCGGAAATCGGGGACGTCTGGTTAGCCTACCAAATGTACGATTTACAAAAACCTGTCCATCATGGCAAATCAGATACCAAGTATAAACATATAGCATCAACAGGATCAGAAAATGGCTAATCATATAAAACATATATGTAAAATGGTGAGCGAAAGTGATCCCCTAAACAAATTAAACCGATCAGGATCAAACCTGATACGCCTGTTACAACACAGGCCGAGACATAACCCAATTTCGGATGATACACGCTCTCTCTTTTGATAAATGGCAACACCTTTGCCCACTCTATATGGAGACATACCAAATACGCGTGCCTAGCATACGATTTCCATCCTCAGCCGAGCTTCGAAGTAGCTCCCAGATGGGAAGAATCACGACTCCTCTCCCGGACGAAACACTCGCCGCAGGAAAAGATGAAAACGGTTAAAAATTTTGAAAGAGCCAATGAGCGATAAGTCCTCCAACACAGGGGTACACCAGTTTTCGGGTATATCAAATAAATAATAAAAGAACCTAGCGGTGAACGTAAGAACCAAAACCCAGAGCCATCTATAAGAAAGAAAGAAGAATTATACAGAATAGGAGGAAAATCACAAAGGATCAACAACCAGAAAATCAATAAAAGGGAAAATAGAAAGGAAAAAACGGGGTGCCGAAAAACAATCGCCACAATATATACTGTGATTAAAATGTTTTTAGCCAAGTGAAAATTGTTTCATTCCATGCTATTACTTACACAACTCTTATACGAGTACGTACAGTTCTTCGATAATTCTTTTGTTACTCTAATAGCATTTCTTTACAAACAACGTACACTTTCATGAATCGAAAACATTTTACGAACCGTTGTCAGTTTTCTGCTCAGCATATTATAACAGAACAATAACGTGTGTGTTTTGTTCCGGTCAGTAATTTGTTGTATGTTGTGTATACGGTTTCAAGGTATATAGAACTCAGACGATCCATACCGAATCGTGCTTTCGAAAGACAGTCAGCCATATTATTACCAAAGGAATATTTCGAAATAGCGGAAATATTTGTATAGTAGCTTAGTTTGCTGAAAAAAAAACTTACTATAATCTGCTCTACTTCGCACAGACGTTCAGCTAGCTACTCGTGCGTTACTCTTTCCACTGTTTCTGGAACAGAAATTCTTCACAGACCATAAAAGAAGTCTAAGTGAAATACACAAATACCGCTACGAACGCAAAGCACGTCTTGTATAAGAAGGTAATATCAAAGGCTTCAAATTGAAATATATAAAAATCTTTGTTTTCTAGTGTATTACCACAATCAGTATCTTGAGCAACTCTGTAATATATTTCTTGATTTTGAACTTCTCAACGAATGTCTAGAAAGGTGATATTAACAGTTCATAATATGACAAATTATAATTTTTACTATATTCTGTGCGTAAGTATGTGGTTTCTAACCTTCAGAGAGGTATTTATTTTAGTTGTCTACAATAAATTAAGCAATGACCAATTGGAAGTCTTATTTGATAGTAAATAATAATGCAGTATAAACTTCAGAATTTGTGATAATGAAAAGTGGTTTGGACATGCTTTGACTGAGAGTATTAGAGTAACTTACATGGATTTATCCAATTCCTTATAGGTCGTATTTTATTGGTATTCTTTATCTGCAAGTGAATTTGTGTAGATGCGATATTAATGAAACAGAATAAAGAGATAGAGTTACCCTGATACAAGCCAAGAATGCCCACAGACTAGCGGGAATTTAAGGCTCCCAGCTTACAGACAACTATATTAATAGCAGAAGGTATGTTAGGCTTAAGTGCCTTCCGCCTATTCTCACAAGGAAATGCTTCCTGTGCTCATGAATAAAATCCAGGACAAAAGTACAACCGGAAGAATTCGATCATTTGAGAAATATAATAACACCCTGGGGAATCGAAATCGCGACCTTCTTGCTTGCAGCGCAATTTCTTAAGTGCGACGCAACGTCACACCTCAAATCAAATATAATGATGTATAAAGTTAGTGGTAAATTATTTCAAATATGAGATTACAATTTATCCTACAATTAACACTTTTACTAATTCATACTACTATTGACAAATAAAACGATTGTTTGAACCAATCCTAACTGCGCGTCCTAAAATTTTTATCACCTCCCTAGCATTTGTTTGTTTTTAGCACCTCTCCAGCATTTGTTTATTTGCCTACATTTTACTTTCAATAACTGTAACTTTTAAAATGATTCATGTTTTTTTCATCATCCTTAACAGAAATTTTCTATCGTATATTTTGTTTATATTATTAGGTTATGGTGTAGCTTATGCTGTATGAGATTAAGGATAGTCACTGATTAGAGATTGTTTAATATTATATTGATTGGCAATTGAAGTGGAATGCAACTGTTTTCATGAATATGAAAGTAAATCAACAATTCGTATTATAAATCAACAAAGCTTTGTTGACTAGTAATTATCCATAGATTTCAATGATGTTTGTATAGTTGGCACAACTGGTAGCAAGAGAGCAGCTGATTATAGCTCATTACTGTCTTCTGACGGAATATTTGTAATGACTATTACACTTTTACTACGTCACACTACTTTTGACCAATAAAACGGTACGAAAGGACGTCTTTCAAGCAATCATGGCTGCTTATCTCACAATTTTATCGCGTCCCTAGCATTTCTTTAATTTTATCGCGTCCCTAACATTTGTTTAATTTTATCACTACCCCAGCATTTGTTTCTTTGTTAGCCAACATTTCAAATTGCACTGATCATATAGCAGAAGCTATAACATAACCTAAATAATATAAACAAGTGTTAGAAAAGTTTTAATTAGGGATGATTAAATAAACAAGAAACATTTTAATTAACGACGATGAAATAAAAAATAAACATGAATAATTTTAAAAGAAACAATTATTGAAAGTACAGTTTTCAAATTTGAATGTTTTGGTGGTTGGTGGTTCAGTTGAAGTTATATTGGACGTGTGCGTAAAAGAAGTGAACTCGTTGATCTGCATTGTGTATCCCTCAACTTATTCTGGATTTCCGAATGGTGCTCTTCATATATGACCAGAGATCTTTATTAATTCTTGTTCTTGAATGCCAACGCGAGTCATATTTGAAAGTGCTGTGCATCGACTGGAGTGGTTGTAATTTTCTGTTTTTTGACGTCCAGACCAGTTACTTATTTACTTACAAATGGCTTTTAAGGAACCCGAAGGTTCATTGCCGCCCTCACATAAGCCCGCCATCGGTCTCTACCCTGTGCAAGATTAATCCAGTCTCTATCATCATATCCCACCTCCCTCAAATCCATTTTATTATTATCCTCCCATTTAGGTCTCGGCCTCCCCAAAGGTCTTTTTCCCTCCGGTCTCCCAACTAACACATTATACGCATATCTGGATTCGCCCATACGTGCTACATGCCCAGACGTTTGAGATGGGTTTGAGTTTAATTCTTGGGATCCTGTGCAATTGTTTGGGCGTTGGTGTAACTGTAACACTTCGAGGGATTTTCAAACTTTCTTTCTTGATATAGATCTTATATTGTATGCACATCAATACTGCATATCAGTTGTCGTTAGTAGGACTTCTTATTGATCCGGGAAAATTTTCTCCCTTGAAGACCTTGCAGGATATAGAAGAATCTGGAATTGAAATTTGCAGGAAGGATATAGTATTGGGTGTACATTATTGGTACCTAGAAGCTTGTGTGAAATGTCTAATAGCCTATGACCATTTGTCGGTAAGGTATTATCGAAGTGTATTGGAAATCATAAGGAAAACATGTCAGGATTACTATTTCGAAATTCGAATTTCATAGAGGAAGACGTGGAACGCTATATGGTATCTGTAATTTTCCGAAAGGGAAATCCACTCTTCAAATTGTATGAAACCGTATTTAAGAGATTAAAAACTGCTGGAATCATTGATTTGTGGATTTCCCGAAATCTGGAACCAACTAGGGAAAAGTTACTGTCACGCAATGAATCGACCTTTGCTCTAAATTTTTTCTTGTCCTGGGTCCTTTGTATTTATTAATAGCTGGTTTAACGTTATCATCCTGTGTATTCGTGCTTGAAATAACGTACTTTATGCGAAAAAAGTTGTGTATGAAACTTAGGTTACAAAAAGCTTCAGAAATGAGATCTAGTGATTGATCGACCAGTTACACTAGTTAAGAAACAAATATATCAGTTTGTCTTAAATTTTGGTCGCAAACATAGAAGTGATTTCCATTGATGTTGATTGGTTTTCTGTTAGAACAAAAGCAGGAATTGTTTTTTTAATAAGTTCCATTGATTTATAAATTTTTATCCAGGCTATGTGTTTTAGAAGTAACTTGCTTGATTAGTTTCGTTGGGTTTATTGGACTCTACAAGTGTGCCGTGTGTGTTGTTATTTCCTTGTTTCGGGATTTTGCTTTGTTATGGTTTCCGTTCGGCAACCACTTATGGTGTTTCTCTTGGATTACTTTTGTGATTAAATTGGGTAATTGTGACGTTATCATACATTATGTTATACTCGTATGTGTTAATAATTTTAAGAAATTGCAGTTACCAACGTAACAAGAATTGAGTGCTTTTTGTAGTGTTTTAATTATGAAATAGGGCTTTCTTGAACTAATGAAGTAATTTTGCGGTTAAATAACTTAATTACACGCTCATGGCCTACTATGATGAATAGATATCATTAATAGTACTAACATTTTGTTTGAATTGTGACAATTCCTTTTGTTAAAGATTACTGTAACAAAATGAAATTGTGTACCCATCGTATCTTCCGTAGGGTTTTTTCTACTCGTTGATGATAAATTAGAACGTTCTGTTGAGTGTAAAAGCTAGGAACGTTAATCTTAGTTCAGTTTATATTTAAATAATTCTTGATGATAAGAAGTTTACTTTAGCAATTTATTCACATTTCTGTTCCATGATCAGTTAATGAATTAATAATTATTACATGAAACTATAATCTGTTCCTTGTTAATTTACCGGTGTTGTCCACACCTGTGGAGTAACGGTTAGAGCGTCTAGCCGCGAAACAAGGTGGCCCGGGTTCGATTCCCGGTCGGGGCAAGTTACCTGGTTGAGGTTTTTTCCGGGGTTTTCCGTCAACCCAATATGAGCAAATGCTGGGTAACTTTCGGTGTTGGACCCCGGACTCACGTCACCGGCATTTATCACCTCCATATCATTCAGACGCTAAATAACCTGAGATGATGATAAAGCGTCGTAAAATAACCTAATAAAATAAATAAAATTTACCGGTGTTGTTTGCAAGAACTAGCAGATTTCTTCATCTCCCTTAACAAATTCTTCGATCCCCTCAATGCCCAATAGCCGACGATGTATATTCACTAACAGTGGGGACTCTTTGTTTGAACTTAACTAAATCCTGATTAATGACAAAGACTTATATCTTTCCTGTAAATGAAAATGAATGGAAATGACGTTTAGGTACATAAGGTTCCACACTAGTTTCAGGAGGAATGTCACCATCCACACGGAGTTATAGTTTGCACAGTTCGATATTCCAAGTATAACTTATAATTGTAATACTATAACAATAGAAAGTCCCGCACCGTGGCTTCGTGATCAGAGAGATCCTGCCTAGGACACGCGTTTGGGAATGCGCGAAGGTTCGAGTCCTCGTGGGAGAAGAAATTTTCTCATGAAATTTCGACCAGTGTAGAGGTGTCCACCCAGCATCTGATACACTAAGATAAGTAGCGAAATCCGATAGAGAAAGCCAGCTATAACGGCTGAGGGGATCATCGTGCTAACCAAACGAGACCTCCATTCTGGTTGGATGATCGTCCACCTCTTCTCCGGCACGTGAACATCAGGCCAGCAGCCGGCTGGTAGTTCTGGACCCTTCATCGGCTTGGAGGTGTAGATTATTTATTTATAACAATAAGAAACCAATCTCGGAATTTCCCATTAGGGAAAAATGATAAATGACGAATACCCTTGCAAAATATACCAACATTTGGTAAAAGAAGAACTAGATTAATAGCAATAGGCATTCCAGGCTTAAGTGCTTGTCGCCTTTACCCACAAGGAAATACTTCTTGTAGGCTATTCATGAGTAAAGGATTCTATCAGTGGAAAAAATTAATGACCCCCTGAGGAATTGAACACGCAACCTTCCTACTTACAGTGCAGAGCCTTAACTGCGACGCTACGTCACGTTCTATATCAAGTAGAAATAGTGATACAAAGTTAGTGAGAAATTATTTTAAATATGAAAAGACATTTCACCGCATAAATTATTTTCTTAAATAAAACGAAAATTGAAAAGAAGCTTTTGGATCAATAGAATTACTTATTTATAAATACGGTAATATATAATAGATATAGAGATGAAATACAATAAGTTAATAATAAATACAATATGATATAAAATCACACATTACTTAAGATAATATATGCATTGTATTTATATAGAAAAAACGAAGTTAATATAATAGCTTCTATTTTAAATTAAGGATAGAATCATGAGTGCTCGTGGTTGGTCGCAATTTCGTAATAATTAGTTACGAGATGAAGAGAGAAATAAACTATAATGAAAGGAAGACAAGTTTTATAATGGAATATAAAAAATAGAGCAGTATGTGATATTAAGATGAAGGCACATTTACGTAATTTTGTGCGTTAATCAATCAAAATTTTTATGACAAGGAAACTAGAAAAACACGATATAATTATAAACTTTATAACAATGAAATTACAGTTACAGACTACAAATATAATGCAATTTATTTCTACAGAATAAATTTTTCATTTCCTAAATATATTTCAGTCATTAGCATGTAAAAGTTCAGGGTGTAATTAGTTGAAAAATTATCCAGTCGAAAATTAATACAGTATTTTAGGCTAGCAGAAGTGAAATAATTTGATTTTACAAATATTAAACTATTATTTCGACTTGTACCATAAAAATGTCCTTAATATATACGGAGTTCCAGTTTTATGATAACATTTTTAACAACGTTTATTTATAATTTTGTTGAATTTTAAATGCAAGACGTCAGGATAAATACACATAATTGTGTGAAACGTTTTTTAAACAAATTTTAAATATTTATTTTGTCAAATTATGTAATGGATTAAGATTTTATGCACTTCAATTATATTAATTAATATTTACTGGATTATTTGTGGTCTATAATCTATTAGACATTACCGTGTAATTCCTTAGAGTTTCCAGCTGGAAGGAAAAAAATTCGTAACAAATTATATCGTGGCAATATGGTAGCAAATTCGATATAATGTCAAATGTTTCGGGTCCCTTTTCTTCTACAAAATATCGCGTACTAGTAACATAAGAAAAGTCATACCTAACACTGCTGACTTCTGGAAGCACTGCAGTCAGGCAAGTGATTTTTCGTCAATTGTCGCGGATAAATTTGTTGCCGTCTCAGAACATTACAAATTGGCAAGTGATATTTCAAGTGATCAGTGAGTTATTTCAGAAATATTACTTATACTTCCTACTCAGTAAAGGAGCTTTTTTTACGAGACTAACGAAGTTAAATTCAAATTAATTTTATTGTGGAAATATATAACAGAATGCAGGAAAAATGTTAATATCAGGGAGGTACAGAATCTTAACAAAATAATTTACTTGTGGTGGAATAATTTTCAGTGATTGCCATACTATAATCGAATCTAAAAATAAAATATTATAGGAACATAAAATTTAGATTTATGTTATTTAAAAACTAGTTGAGCATATACTTTGTAACCTGGTCTTTGTAGGGTTGGATCATGTATTTGCTGCTTCTTCTGCTGCTACAATTATCCGACTGGGCCTACAGCACCGGATTCTCTACCGTAGATGAAGGAAGAATCCTTGAGGAAAAGATCTCAAATTGTGTCCTCTATATCAGCTCTAAATACCTCACACATGAGTCTCCTACATCTGTGCTAACACCAAACACATGGTTACCAGAAGAGGTAAAAGATAGCCGCGAGAAATGGAATAACTTTGACTACGGTGATATTATACTTAAGGATCTGTACGCTCACAACAGATCTATTGTCAGTTACGGTAATACAAATATCCCAGAGGAGGTTCACATGGATGATTATAAGGTTCCAGTATATAAAGAGGAATCATTTATTTTGATATTGCCAAATATTGATTCTTCTTCGCAAATGCACTGTCTAAAGGATATGCTATTAAGACTGCAATATGACTCCTGGAATCCAAGATCGCGTTACGTCATAGTTTCAATGATTCCGTATGTTTCTCGAGCTGAAGAAACGAGAAACCTGGTGTTCCTCTGTAGCACTCTTAAGGCCTTCGAGGTGCTGGACTTCATTCTCATCATTCCAGGCCGTCGTTACGAAAATAAGATAACATTGGACGTATTCACATGGATTCCTCAGGAGGGACAGAACTGGTGCCAGGAAAGTATGATTGCTAGATATTTGGACACTTGGTACTCGTCCGAAAATGGATTCCGACTAAGTGCGGACCTTTTCCCTTCAAAAGAAATGAATAATATGTCAGGTTGTGTTGTGAACTACGCACTGGCAGACTTTTTGCCATTTATATGTCTTTCATTTGATAAAAGAAAAGAAATTAACCGTGTATTTGGTGTAGAATTAAATTTCAATGAAGAGATGAAGAGAATAATAGGTGTTGATGTAGAATATTCTTTTGATTCTGATCCTCGATCAAGTGTTGCGTCAGGTAAGATGGACATGTTGGGTGTGGTGCATATATATCCACGTGATTACAATGATTACGATGTTTTATATCCGTATCGTAGGGAGGGAGATACATATGCAGTGCCAAAACCCAAAGATATTCCCAAATGGCAGGGAATTTTCAGAGTATTCAATGCCAGAATTTGGTTACTAATTACAAGTTCTTACATTTCAGCTGTGTTAGTATTCCGATGTATGGAGAGTTTCCAGAGAAGGGCCAATCAATCACGAAATCAAAGTTGCATTATTAGTTTAATTCTTATGATCCTTTCTAACTTTTTGGGCATTGGTGTTACTGTAACACTTCGAGGGAGTTTCAAATTATTTTTCTTGATATGGATCTTGTATTGTATGCACATCAGTACTGCATATCAGTCGTCGTTAGTAGCACACCTTATTGATACGGGAAAATTTTCTCCGTTGAAGACGTTGCAGGATATGAATGAATCTGGAATTGAAATTTGCAAGGAGGATGTAATATTGGGCGAAACCGTTACATCACTAAAAGGATGTCTCAAACTTCTAGAAGCCCATGAATTTATGGCAGTTAGTTATCATCGAAGTGTATTGGAAACCATGAAGAAAACATGGCAGAATTACGATTTCGATATCATAGATGAAGACGTGGAAGGCTATATGGTATCTGTAATTTTCCGAAAGGGAAATCCACTCTTCAAATTGTATGAAACCATACAGAAGAGATTGAAAGCTGCAGGAATAATTGATTATTGGATTTTCCTACTTCTAAAATATTATAGGAAAAATTTACTTTCATACAAAGAATCAACCATTGCTCTGAATTTGTCTCATGTGCAGGGTCCTTTCTATTTATTAGTAGTTGGTTTGATGTTTTCTGCTGGTGTCTTCATGCTTGAAATAATATATTCATTGGGAAAGAAATTCTATATGAAACGAATGTTACAAAATTCTTCAGAAATGAGATCTAATGATGGGTAGATCAGTTACATCGGTTAAGAACTAATTTGTCTGTTTTTGTTACTTTTGGGGCAATACATAGAAGTGTTCTCCATGGATCGTGATAGGTTTTCAGTTTGAAGACGAGCAGGATGTGCTGTTTCAATCAGTTCCTGGACTTTTTAAATGTTGTATCTAGGTTATGTATTGTAGAATTATCATGTTTTCTGGGTATGGTTGGGTTTATTGCAATCTACAGGGGGTGTGTAGTATCTCTTGCTACGTCTTTCTTTTGGGATTTTGCTTTATTATAGTTTCCGTTCATCAACGTAGTTGTCGTGTTTGTTTTGGATTACTGTTGTAATTAAATTAGATAATCGTGACTTTGCCATACATTATGTTGTGTGTGTTAATCCTTTGAGTGCCAATCACGTTTACATTGTGGTTTTATAATTTGGTGCAAGTGCCGGCCACGATCTAATCGTGATAATATGGTTCAATGAAAAGGTTCACTTCTGTAAATTTACTTCGTCATTTACTTCAGTCGGCACTAGGAGGGTTAATAATAGTTAGAGATTGGAGTTACCACTGTATCAAAAATGAAGTGTTTTCTGTAGTGTTTTGAGTATGAGATAAGACTATTATTGTAGTAAATTTGCGGTTAATAATTTAATTTTACGCTCAAGATCTACTATATTATAATCTGTAGGTAAAATTGGTAGTAATAAAATTCCGTTTGAAAATTGACAAGTACATGGTAGTACCCTACCGTAGTAAGGTAGTAAAATTGTACACGCAACTTAAGTGCCTTAGGTTTCTTTCTATTCTTTCGAGATAGATCGCAATATTCTTTTGAGCGTAAAAACTAAGCAAATTCAGTTCAGTTTATATTTGAAACGATTCTTGACGACTATAAGTTATCCTTTAATTTGGAAATTTATTCGCTGCTTGTTTGGTTAACCTGTGGTTTGTAAATATGCGGATGTTTTTAGCTCGAACTGTCAGTTTGCGTTATCCCCCTCATAACATTTTTGACCCTCTATGTGCCACGCACCCGGTAGCCTTCTACGATGTCTTGTATATACAACGACAATGACGACATCAGCACCCAGCAGTCCTTTAACGTAGGCCACTTGTAAAGTATAGTATACAATGAAATAGCGTTCAATATTGAGAAGATTGAACCACATAATATTAAGATTCTGTAAATGAAACACGAAGCAATATATAACAGTACTGCAATATAAAGGTGATTACTTGCGGCCAAGTTTGTCTTCAAAATTCATTAGGAAAATACCCATAATAAGCTTTATAGAAAACTAAACACGCGAGTCAGATTTGCAAAATGGTAAGGTTATTTGAACGTGTGTATTGCGATTACTGCACAAGTTGCTGAGCCAGAGTGTTTTCAATATGAAAAGTATTTGTCAATTTGTAGTGTTCTGTTGTAAACTAGCTGGTTTTGTTTTCTCCGAAATACTAAATAAGGGTACGGTTACGAAACAACTCTCTTCTACTAGAGACTTGTCGTGCTAGTAGCTAGTAGATGCTTTTGCGCTTGTTTTCGATAGTGGACTGGATGTTTATCCGAGCGAGTTCTCGGTAGTTCAATTACAGACAACACAGACCTTCTGACCTCTTATCTCAATCGATGCTATAAATAACCAACACTTCATCGCACAAAAGACACTGAATAGTGTAAGAAACACCCACGCATATATAAGTGAAGAGTTATTTTTATATGAAAGTAGTTTTCTGAATCGAAATATTTACATAGACGAAGGTATTCCGTGCATCCAATTTATGAAAAGCGACGTGAACTAAGTGAATTTCATCATATGCATAGAATGCTTAAAGACGACGAACAAAGATTTTTCGATTATTATAGGATGAAGCCAGTTAGATTTTACTATATCTTAAATCAGATAAAAAGCAATATTACAAGAAATAGAAAACATCCCATTTCACCAGAATTAACAAAGAGGTGCGGAATTTTTTTAAATTAAACTATTTGATAATATAATAGAACTATATTTTCTTGCACCTTATACAGTTTCCTTTAACTTCTAAAATAAAATAAAATAAAATAAATTAAAATAAAATAAGATAAAGTAAAATAAGATAAGATAAGATATAAAAATAAAACATAAAAAATAAAATAAAATATAAAAAATAAAATAAAGTATAAAATAAAATATAAAAAATAAAATAAAATGAAATATAAAAAATAAAATAAAAATAAAAAGGTCTTTCATTTTATATTATACAAGATGCTTTCATTTCAATTCTAAAATATAGCAAAATGAAATAAAAATTGCTTCCATATTGCATAGTACAAGGTATTTTGCTTTAAATTCTAATGAAATAGAATTTTCTTTAATATTTAGTAGGTGAATCGTACTAAATAATATCTCTATTAAATTGACCGGGCATATTGGGAATTAAATTAATGACTCTCCAAAAACACGCTATGAAATGTTTCTTATAAGAAAATTTTTATCTCGAAAAAGAAGCAGAAACAAGTAAAATTTTATTAAACATTTTCGTTCGAAATACCTCAAAGAATAACACCTTGAAAATAATGACATTACCTATAGTTCACTCTGTATAGTGCAAACCCAGAAATAAAATTCAGGTGGCCCAAATTCTGTTTCTGGGTCTGCACAAGACAGTTTCCTTTCAATTCTAAAATGTAAGCAACTCAATCAAATAAAATTTTCTTTCATGTTATAACTAACTCAAATAATACATAAAATTTTCTTTCGTATTGTATAGCACAAGTTAGATTTCTTTAAATTCTGAAATTTAACCAAATAAAATGAAAAATTCTTCCATATTACATCGACTGTGTTCAGAAAAAGGGCTTATCCAACAAACGAATATTTTCCAGAAACAACAATAATTAAATTTTAACATAATATTATTAGTTACTTTATATGAAGTAATGTAAACATAATTGTCAAGGAACATATTTGCACATTTTGTAATTAAGTGTTAACTAATTACAGCAAAAAAGTCACATTTAAAGAAATGAGGATTAAGCACTTTTACCTAAACTCCGTCGATATAGTACAAGGTAACTAGTTTGCTTTAAATTCTAAAATATAATCAAATCAAATTTTCTTTCATGTAATTTATTCCAGAATAGTTTCCTTAAAATTCTAATGTATAACCAAACTGAAATAAAATAAAATTTTCTTTCATATTGTACAGTAATATAGCACAAGGTAGTTTGTTTAAATTATAAAATGTAATAAAATAAGATAAAATAAAATAAAATAAAATTAAATTTTCTTTGAGATAATGTAGTTTACTTCAAATTCCAAAGTCTCATAACATTTTCACTACCATTATTACTTCCCTCTTGGTTGTTACTGTCTCAATTAGACACTATTGCTGGAAGAAGAGGTGAATGAAATGATTGTACATTACTACTTATTCCAGTGGCCGAGGAAACTGGCTGTGATCCAGTCATTATTTCCAAATCAAATGCACTCATTTTCATCCTAAATGTAACTTATGAATATCATTCAATTGCTTCATTAAAGGCAGAAAGCTTATCAAGAAATTATAATCCTCACTTATGAAAACTTTTAACATTATCTTGCATGACCAAACATCGTCACGGAAGACAATGCTAACTGTTTCCAATCTTTTTTTTTTCAAAATCGTCATGGAACACAATGTTAAATGTTATCATAATTTTTCCAAGTATAAACAAAAATGCTTTGAATGCTTCAAAGGACTGTGCACTGTAGGAATATAGTAACCTAAGAACAATATTTAAATGTGAAAAATGAAAGTGTATACAATTTAATTTAATATAATTAGCATAAATACTTGTACTACCCCATTCTTTAGCTTTTTCTCCCCACAGTTCTGCAGTTTTGTTTCAATTTCTGTATTCTTTGTTTCTCATGTCCGACAAAGACCGTCGTTTCTGCACTTCGCTTACAAATTTTTCACAATCTATGATTACCTTTCTACTTACTGTATGAGCCGAGTTCGACGCGTCAGTCATCCACCTAGTACGTCACTTCGCCCGACAGAGTGCACTCAGACAGCATATAACATAGATAGCGCTACTGATCCTTTCATTTTCATACCTAAATTTTCCTATTGGCCGGTTGGTTTCCTCAAACAAAAGAGAGAGGGAAGCGGAGGTTACTTGGCTGCGCTCAGATATAGTTGAGTTTACTCAGGAGCCAGGGCTCGTACGGACAACTACAGTCAGGAAGCAGGGCTTGAATCATAATACTACACTTTGTAACTTAAGTTCGTCGTGTTAGATTGTTCGAGAATTGTGCATCATTAAATTTCACGTAGGAATCTACGGATTACATGAAACCTTGTTTGGAATATATCTTGGGATTCAGTGCTGCAATACGTTTGTATAAGATTTAATAATTGGGTAGTTAAATTAGGCTTGTGATATTATTTTCATATTTGGTTGTATATGTTTGCGTTATATTGGTGGATCATGTATGGAAATCACTCGCTGATTATACGTCTTGGTTTAAGTGGTTGGGGGTTACGTGAAGATATATAATTTTGATGTGTGAGGTTGAATTGAAATTCCAAGACAGTTTTGGTGATATCGCGGTGATTACGATCTCTTTGCTTACATCGTAATAGGCGGTTTAATGAACTAGAATAGTAAGGCTTTCGTAATTATTCTAGTACTTGCTACTCCATATTGGTTAATATTAGTTTCCACACGCTGGTATTCAGGAATCCGAGTGTATTGAGTATTCGTTTTTGAAACTATCGTCGGATATATATTATCTATCGTATCTCTGTCTCTCTCTCTTTCTCCTTTGGGCATTATTTGATTGTAAGGTACAGAGATTATTATCAGTACTATGTGCAGAGTTTATGTGAGACATATGTTTAATTAGTTATCTGTATACTGATCAGTCGTGTGACAGTTTATATTGGGTTAATTCTTTGTGAAATACTGAGTCAATGTGTACGTTGAATTTGCTTGTTGCATTTCAACTGTAATTTAATGGGGCATGTGTTATGAGTTAGCATACTAACTGGGCATTCATGTTAAAGTTTATATGTTGTTGGCTATACATATATATTGAGAGAATGTTCCAACGGGTAAAAGCTTAATAGGTCAGCAACCTGTTATTGGGAATTGGTTAATCAGATTGTATCATGACTTGTAGGTACATTGGCCCAGTTTAGTTAAAGTCTCGACGATTCAGTGATTGGTTTATTGGTTATTCAGATTAACTTGCAATATTTTTCCGTTCACTTAACTTCATATCTACATGTTACTTTCATTCTATCATTCATGCAATTGTTATCCATTATTTGTTAATTATATTTGTTACAAAAATTCACACAATTTATTTGTAAGTCTTCCATTGCGCATATCCCAATTATCCAATGTACCATAACATCTGGCTAATAACAACCCGGTATAAGAAGAGAGGGGAAGAGATGATCGTTCCCTCCTCATGTACTCCAACCACGAGAAAGTCTCCAGGGAATGAAACGAAGCGGGGTGATGCTGTGAATGAATGTTGATGTCATAAGATCACACACGTGGGTACTCGTATCTCTAATGGCTATCTCTCAAAGCACAAATCATAACACTGATATACACATTTCATAATATCCTACTTACAAAATTAGATCACTGTTAATCTCCTGGTCATTTAATACCTCCATACAGGAAATAACATTTGCAGGAGAGCGCATGATTTTAAAACTGACGTTATAACTCTAATGTTATCTATCTACTTCTCTCCAATAGATGACGCGATAGTAAGCACATTCCTTTCACGGTTTATCTCCTGATTGGAGAACAGTACAAGCGTCAGCTGGCGCGAGTAAACCCGTTCAGATCTAAAGACTCGCTCATAAAGTATACAGCGAGCGCTAGATAATGCCAGCTAGCGCGTTGAAAAAATGAGAATTTAAAAACTTCCATTCAGAGTAATGTTGATATAAAGTAGTGCTAGCTAGAGCTAGGTCGCACAGGTAGCCGCTAGTTGTTCCGTAAGTGCAGCCTAAATGTCCTGCAGATTGTTTGTTTTAAAATTTGTATGCACCTCAATTTCTTCCCTTATCATGATCTATTGATCATAAGAAAACCTGCTGATTATATTGATTCTGCCCCGGTTCTCAATCTACTGAAAGCAGATCTTCATTAACAATACGACAAGACTACCATTTTAAGGTACAGGTATCTCCTTCACACATCATGAAGGCGTCTGGGAACATGCAATTTCAGCTTCTTGTTTCGATGACCTCGGCGCAAGAAAGAGGTGGTCTGGCACGATGGGACCATCGTTTGCCCGATTCAGTTTGTCAGTTGGTTTGAGTGTACGTCGGTGCCATTCTGGAAGTTGCGGTACCAAAAATAATCCTCCCACCACTCAAGAATATAAATTGATTTGTTATTAAAATAGTTTGTTCGGAGATTTTCTATTATGAAACGATGTTTGTGTATCTAATTCTGCTACATGCTGTATAGAAGGAAGAAGTTAGAAATAGGCTAGAGTATGCGTCTGTAATATGGTCACCTCAATTCCAGTTCCATCAGATGCAAATAGAAAAGATACAGAAAAGATTTTTACGTTATTTATATTTTAAAAAAACATCACGTGTCGTCTTATGACAAGCAAATTTCATACAATCAGTTGCTTTTTTAATTTAATTATAAAACTTTAAAATCTCGACGATTAATAAATAGCCAAATTTTACTCTATAAGACTGTTAACGGTATATTGAATAACTGTGATTTTCTTAAATTCCTTCAGTTCATTGTAAAAAGAACAGAATTATGTCATAGGCAACCTTTTACTATTCCTATTCCTAAAACTGTTTTCCTCCAGAACTCTCCATTGTTTGTTATGTGTAATACTTACAACTCTCTGTCTTTAAACTGTGATTCTCAATTGGATTTCAGTTTAACAATTGAAATATTTCATACAATATTAAAAGGAAGTGTATTTCCTTAGATATTTAAATTATGAAGAAGTGTATTATAATATTTTTACTCTAGTTTTTAAGTAATTTTGTATCATTATATTGACATTTGGCACTGTATTAACTGTAATATTACATTCTAGCATCTATTACCATGATGTATTTTCTTTCTTCCGTTTGCGTTGTTTGTTTTGTTGTTTTTTTTTCTTATTATGTATTTTGTGTGTGTATCTGTGTAAGCCACCTGTAATTGGAAGCCTGCTTCTGTTGGTGGTGGATTTAAACAAATAAATAAAATAAATGTGTGATATTGATGTACATGTAGTCATTTTTATGTGTCATTAAAAACGTTCAAGTTTGAAATTCAAAATGTATCGTTCTTCAGTGACGAACTGTATTTCATAAGAAAACTATTTTCGTAGTCTTGCATAACTAAGACAAATTTTAAGCACTAAACAAAAAGTTGTGTACTGTTAACACATTTTACTAGGAATACTAATTAAGAAATCAACTTAATTTTTCTTCTTGAAACTTCCATTTGTTTTAAAATAATTATTTCCGAAAGGAGTATGAAATTTATATGTAGTTAACAATCCGTTGTAATTAGTTATGTTATCGGATGCAGAAACCTTTTCGAATGTTTTCAGACACTGAAATATTTAAAGAAAGAAAAGGAGAAAAATAACTGTTCATTGATTGTAAAAAGTATTCAAACCTAAATTCTTAAACCAGTTTATATTTCAAATGATACTTGATGACGACACAACAGGTAATTGATCTATATGATTAGAAACAGAGAAGGGAACTAAACTGTACGACGAGGAGTCACTTTATATAAATTGCAGAATAAGGAAAAAAATGTAAACGAATAATAACTTTTTTGCAGAAAGTTATTGATTTAAAGCAGGCATGTCAAGGACGTGGTCGAAGTTTCGAACTGTTGTCTATGAAAGTGCACTTTGCGAGCTGTGTGGTAACTGTGAGCGTAAGGAAAAGCATCAGTGATGGGTGTAAATTGTACAGGGAATGCGTTACTACAATAATATAAAACTAATACTAGTCTAAGCATAGCTCCAGTGGGATCATTTATTTAGGAAATTGATGTTTCAGCAATCTTTTTAAATAATATATCTTTGGTGATATATTTGACAATAACCGTAATTGAAAATTAATTCACATTATATCATAATTTGGAATGTTTCGATATTGTGAATGACACTACACATTCATTAATAAATGCGCAGTAGGCTATATACTGACACCATTCCAATATGTTTATATACTGACGAATGTTTAAAAAAAAAACTAAAATAATTGATACCTATTTAGTTTTTACAAAGATATACATAGATCTATGTTTGTTATTCGGAAATGTTTCAATCCTGACAATTTGTGTGATGCTCATTAGAAATATTTCTTTCAATGACAGATTTGTTGGAAACTAGCCTCATAATGGACTCAATGTGAGAATCTGGCTAACGTGTTCTTCGGCCTAAATTTGTTAATATTGACTTGTAAAAAAAATAAATAAATAAAGAAAAGAAGAAAACTGTTCGTACCAATAAAAGCTCACATTAATTCTGCTGAAAATTTTCCAGCGACATGGAATTTAAGCAAATCAATTATAATCACGCTAAACGTTTAAAAATTTTAACAACACAATATCATAATTCTAGTTATACTACGCGACCAAGGCGGGAGCCGTTTTGTTTGGTGGATTGTGTATATGAATAGGCAGCCTGTTGGATTAAAAAACAATGGAGCACAAACTTCAAACGGAACGTGATATTTTATGTCGTTATTTTTATATGGCTTCTTTCTGTTTGATATTATCTATTTTGTCTGTAAAACGAAGGAACTAACACTGATTTCTTAATATTCCACTTGTGTTTTGAATCTTAATAACATAATAGAGTGTTAAGAAGGAATATTCACTTAAATTCCATAGTAGTATAACATTATACTGTATTAAGTGGATGGACACATCATTCATAAAGAAAGTGATATTCCAAACAAAGAGTTTGAGTATGACATTATAAGTTGGAATTTATATTGATGGTATCTTTAGCCTTACAAAAGTAATCAATAAACTAATCAAAACAATATTACAGTACTAAGCGAAGTTACTTAAGTACTATATCTGTTTTAAGTGTAACTAATATTACTTAACAAAACTCTTATCGCATTATGCTTTTAAGGTGATATTTGTGAGCAACTTCCTATCATCAGAATATTAAATTGTTTTCTCGAAATCTGCTGAAGCTATAGAGCTGACATTTTTACAATACATGGGCACATATCTTTTGCTTATGATGTAACAGTAGTTGCTTTGTTAATTGATTTCCTTACAAACAATTTCCATGCGAATATTTTCAAAATTTTCAATACACTATCTTCAGTAATACGTATATACGGTACAGTATATTAAATTTACGAAAACATTCTTTAAGGCTACTAAATAAATACTTTCCTATACGAAAAGTTCAGAAAATATTTCTTTTGAATAAAAAAATCAAACTTGTGAAAAATGAGCATTAAAATTAAAACTTACATTCTTATAATGCACTTATACTTCTCAGGCAAATCTAAAAATTAATATGGATACAGTTTTAATAAGTTCTCTTCCCTTTATCTATTGAATCAGTCCTGGCCATCCCTGAATATAGCTCGACCAAGCGGCATATACTATCTCATTCGTCTGCCTCTTTCCTTTCCGCTGTAAGACGCTGAGGTTCTCCTGGGCTCTAAAGCGCGCGCCCCACTCGTGGCTACTTCCGTCATTGTCTTCCAGCAGAATGTGGTGCCCACAAGTGGCGAGGTAACACGTTAAAGTACAAAGTGTCCAACATGCCCAACTGTCCAACAGATCATAAATTACCCTATAATTAGTAGAAGATTTGATATTTTGTTCTGAACATATTCTTGCACGTTTATAACAAGAAGGGTTTCCTAAATTACCATTTTGGCCATTTTAAAATTACATTTTCTTGGAGAACTTCTAGTTATAGGTTCACTATAAGCGAAGTGAGGGTTCACTATAAACGGAAATATTAATGTACTTTATAATGTATGCTGGTCGGGACCAACGATTTAGGTTCACTATAGCCGAATGTTCACTATAACCGAGTTCACTATATCCAGAGTTGACTGTATATTTAAGTTGAAGAGGTCTTTTCTTTTAAAATCTTCGGTTTTTGCAATGAGAGTGATTCAGTAGAAAGGGGCCATACGTTTAGAGTGACAAAGGAAAAATAGTATATAAATATATACAAAGGAAAAATAATGTATCAATGTAAGTATTATTCTCAACGATTATGGAGAAAGCCAGTTGAAACCATGGGAAATGGGAATAGTGGAGGTGATAGGAAATTAAGAGATCTTTATGTGCATGTCGTGTTTAATTGTATATTTCAAATAACAATTTATTTATTAGTATAGAACTAAATGAAATGGTTTAAATGTTCAAAGAAAAGAAATTAATAGAAATGAAACACTGAAATCACACACATATCACAATAAACATCCCCACCATGGGATAAAACAAGAGCTTGTTCTACCATAATAACTGTCAGATCCACGCAGAGGTCAAAACTAAAACTGACACATGAATATAAATCTGGAAAAAACCAACTAGCACAAGAAGCAAAGCGAGAGAGAGAGTGAGAATTCACTATACGTGAAGTGACCAATACATATAATAATGTTAGCCATCCAATCTAGGTATTATCTGAATAAAACCATGAGAGGAGAACCAGCTCCACAAAATCACTTCAGATCAAATCCACTGTCGACACTGAGCATGTAGAAAACACTCGAAACATTCTACTATAACTTACTAAATGTTAGGGTGACCAGATCTTTTATGGTCCAGCAGGGGACGTCGGCAATTTCAAGAAAAACCACAAACACTTCCTAGTCACTCGCCATTGAAATGTTACAGAAAATACATGTAACAGTAGACACAATGATAGACTCTGCATATTATATTTATAGAGTACCTTAACGGTTTGAATTAAATGCATAAAAACACGTAACTCCTGTATATAGATAATTATAGCCACTAAGAATTCAATTTCAGTACTGACGCATGCATGGATGTTTTTCACATAATAAGCCTATTGTACACACTGAACTCTGACACACTCAGTTTACAAGTATCAAGTATTTGTCTGAAGAATGTACCTTTTTAAGGATCTGTTCATTTCTATACAGCTTCACACTAAGTTCTTCAAATGAGGAATAGAATTTTTTTTTACTTGTAGACCTAACAAAGCTTTAACTGTTTCAACTTTATTTTTTTACTTTTCATCAGTCCAGATTGAGTTCACTGTGGAGAAAAGCCTTTTAACTGATGAATTACTGACTGGAAGACACATTATTAATGACACTGTTTTGAGAAGATTTTCAAACGGAATGAATTTTTTCTTGAAATGTTGGAAAACATCATACCACTTTTCATCTGTTGATTTGTCACAAAATTTCTCATTTTTGAACAAATGGACACTGCACCAGTTCTCACGCACCCACGCAACTTGAATGCTAAGATGACCAAAAATAAAGATGCTATGTTCTTATCAAAGAGTGAAGAATATTGTGCTCGCCGGTTCTTCTCTCTGATGCTGAGAAGTGTTCAGAAATGTGCAAGAATTCCAGCAGTTCCATCACGATCCTTAAATAATTATGTGTAAAATTTTATTGAAGCAAAATCAAAGCGTCTGGGGACAAAATTAAATTCCGGGGACAAGAAAGTGGACAATTGCTCTCCAGGGACAGCACCTCAAAACCGGGGACTGTCCCAGGAAATCGGTGACGTCTGGTCAGCCTACCAAATGTACGACTTACAAAAACATGTCCATCATGGCAAATCAGATACCAAGTATAAACATATAGCATCAACAGGATCAGAAAATGGCTAATCGTATAAAACATACATGTAAAATGGAGAGCGAATGTGATCCCCTAACAAATTAACCCGATCAGCATCAAAGCTGATACGCCTGTTACAACACATGCCGGGACATAATCCAATTTCCACATTGGATGATATACGCTCTCTCTCTCCATAAATGGCAGCACCTTTGCCCTCTCTGTACGTAGAAATACCAAACACGCGTGCCTAGGATGCGATTTCCATCCTCAGACCGTGGCGGGAATATATTCCCACCACGCCTCAGACGAGCTTCGAAGTAGCTCCCAGATGGGAAGAATCACGACTCCTCTCCCAGACGAAACTCTCGCCGCGGGAAAAGATGAAAACGGTTAAAAATTTTGAAAGAGCCAATGAGCGATAAGTCTTCCAACCCAGGGGTACACTAATTTTCCGGTATATAAAAGAAATAATAAAAGAACCTAGCGGTGAACGTAAGAACCAAAGTCCAGAGCCATCTATAAGAAAGAAAGAAGAATTGTACAGAATAGGAAGAAAATCACAAAGGATCAACAACCAAAATATCAATAAAAGAGAAAATAGAAAGGAAAAAACGGGGTGCCGAAAAACAATCGGCACAATATATACTGTGATTAAAATGTTTTCAACCAAGTCAAAATTGATAATTATATATAATAATAAATGTTCAGTCATTTAATGTATATTGATATTATTTATTAATAGTTCAAAAGTACATAAACTTAATCTTAAAACTGATACATTCACAAATAATGATAATACACAATATTTACACAATTTAATAACAAATTTTCTATCATATAATTATTCAACTTATGTTGGTTTAACGTACACTTACTTCTGGTTTTAGTGCAAGTTTTCACCCTATCGCATTTATTTTTTACACATTCAAAACTTGTTTACATGCTAAGATAGAAATTCTCTTTTTTTTCTATAATAAACAAGTGTATTGGGTAAATCGTCATCTAATTATCTTTTACCACAGTCATATTTATATTTAAATTTCAGTTCCTCGTTTACACAATACTTAACTATTTCATGTAATAAATATCGCATAGAGGTTAGCAGATGCAGACAATATGTGAACAAACAGAATAGCTGAATCAGTACAGTCTATGTGAATATGTAGGGCAGTGTCTAACCTCGTGCTTACGCTTGTCAGCAAATCCTCGACGTAACCTTATTACAGCTGTCAGCTTACTTGTTTAAACACATTATTTGTCAAACTAATTACATGATAACATAAATTCCACTTTAAACAATTCATTTACATTCATTGCTATCATGTTTCTAATACATTTATAACTTAGTACCATCCTGTCAAATTATAGAGTAATATTTTCGAATTTATAACGTCTTAATCTTTTTATCACTTTTATCATCTATAATAATTTACACCGTTATTACTTAATAAATTCATAAAAGTATTATTTTCAATTTTATTCATTAACACTTCGACACTAATAAATCTAATTTATTTTTTTTTAATATGTCTACCATTCTTACTTAATTAATTATTAATTTTTCTAATAGCAGGAAAGTTTATTCGTTGTTGCTGCCTATCTCTTAGCGAGTAAATTCTTTCATTAACTATATCCTTATTCGAATTAGATTGTTCATATCTATTTCTATTAAAGTTCCTATGTGTCATTTTACCTCTGAGCAAATGTTCGTCACCTGCATCGACCTCATCGTTTGATCCAGCAACGCTTCTCCTTACAGTAGACGTTTCACTTCCTCTCAAGCACCACGAACTTCCACCAGACTGTGTCACCAGATCTTCACTTGCGCTGACCTCATTAGTTGCTCCAAAACCGCTCCTTCTTGCTATACATCCACTCGAGCTCCTCGGACTACCCTCCCTGGTAGCCTGTGGTACACTTCCCCTAACAGCATCCTCTCTAGCTCCTGTAACTTCTTCCAAACTAGGTTTTCCTTCTCCACTCTTTAAATGTTCAGTCAAATATACTTTTCAATTTGTGAGGTCAGATAATCTGTTACATCACAATATTTAATACGAAGTCGCTAATATTTTCGACTTTAAAAAGTCATTTTCAGGTGCATGAGATGCAAACAATATTTAAAAATAGGTGATAAGTTGATCTAGCAATTAATAACATAGTAGGTAATGCACGTACTGGCATTTACAATTATATACATTTCGTGCCTCTTAAGGTAAACTGTACATGGTAAAGCTGAACACTGATGCTAGATTCTCGTGTGTATATAAGACAAGGAGAAGGCACGGCATGATATTAACCTTATACAATTAAAGGCTAAGTATTCTCATTAGATCGTGTCATTAAAATTAAATTTGTACAGTTTGATATTAACTATGTTAAAATGTTAAATATAATGTATAAATTTAAAAGAGATAGAGAAGCGGTGATGCGAATGCTGTTGGTGGGAGAGCACGCAGTCTAATTCGTCGTGGTGAATGCCATAGTTGTCTGAAAATATTTTAGTTAATAGGTTATTATTAATTTTGAAAAGGTTGTGAGAGCTGATATCAGCGTTTCTTAAAGATTTATTATATTTGTACTTACATAGTTGTTCAGTTGTTTGCATCCAGACAAGCAGGCGTGTTTCACCCGACGTTACATGTTTTAGACTGAGTGATGATGTATGGACAGATACCTGAGAGGGAATGCCAGGAGTGACTATTCGATAACATGTTATTTTATTAAGTGATATAGGGGATTACGTAAATTTTGTATTTCTCATTTAATAATGGATTATTAGGGTCTTGATTTTTTACAACAAAAAACTCTTCTGCAGTGTTGATAAGGTGTGAATTATGCAAATCTAGTCTTTCAGGTGAAGCTCCCTGTAAAGCAGATTTGAATAATTTCAAGGGAAAAATTGTTCCGGGCGGGTGGAGTTCCCGGGTAGCTCAGTGGTAGAGCGCTGGTACGTTCAACCAGAGGTCCCGGGATCGATACCCGGCCCCGGAACAATTTTTCCCTTGAAATTATTCAAGGTGTGAATTATTTATTCCTTTTAAAATTTTAAAGGTGTTTTGTATACTATTAATTTCGTGGCCTGAATCAATAAGATGAGTAGCAAATTTAGATCTATTCCTGTTATTATGGAAATCTGATTTATGTTCTTTAAATCTAATGTGGAAGTTTCGTTTGGTTTGTCCTATGTATTTTCTATTGCAATTTTTACATTGTAATTGATAAATACCACTTTGCGAGAATTTATTCGTTTTGCGCAATTTGTTGGGAATGATGCTATTTATTTTGTTGTTAGTCCTGAAAGTGATATGTATATTTTCTTTTTTAAAAAATGAAGTTAAATGATTATTAATTTTTCCAAAATATGTCATTGGGTATCTAATTATATCTCTTTTTGAGTTTGTGGGTTGTAATGTGGTGAAAGCTTTATTTTTATTTCCTAGTTTCTTGATTCTATTTCGGATATAGTTTTCAGTTGTGTTTCTGTTGAAGCCATTGTTTGTGGCGAGTTTTATTATGTATTTTCTTTCTTTAGTATCAGCTGTTTGACTTAAAGGGGTATTTATTAAGCGGTCAATGAGATACCTAAATTTACATAATTAACCTATTAACTAAAATATTTTGAGACAACTATGGCATTCACCACGACGAATTAGACTGCGTGCTCTCCCACCAACAGCATTTGCATCACAGCTTCTCCATCTCTTTTAAATTTATACATTATATTTAACATTTTAACATAGTTAATATCAAACTGTACAAATTTAATTTTAATGACACGATCTAATGAGAGTATTTAGCCTTTAATTGTATAAGGTTAATATCATGCCGTGCCTTCTCCTTGTCTTATATACATACGAGAATCTAGCATCAGTGTTCACCTTTACCATGTACAGTTTACCTTAAGAGGCACGAAATGTATATAATTGTAAATGCCAGTACGTGCATTACCTACTATGTTATTAATTACTACATCAACTTATCACCTATTTTTAAATATTGTTTGCATCTCATGCACCTGAAGATGACTTTTTAAAGTCGAAAATATTAGCGACTTCGTATTAAATATTGTGATGTAACAGATTATCTGACCTCACAAATTGAAAAGTGTATTTGACTGAAAATTTATTATTATATATAATTATTAATTTATTCACACTCTTCTGAACCAACATGTCTTTTAAATTTAAAGTCAAAATTGATTCATTCCATGCTATTGCTTACACAACTATTATACGAGTACGTACAGTTCTTCAATAATTCTTTTCTTACTCTAATACCATGTCTTTACAAACAACGTAGATTTTCAGAAATCGAAAACAGTTTTACGGCCCGGTGTCAGTTTTTCTGCACAGCATATTATAATAGAACAATAGCGTGTGTGTTTTGTGCCGGTCAGGTATTTGTTGTATGTCGTGTATGCTGTTTCAAGGTATATAGAACTCAGACGATCCATACCGAATCGTGCTTTCGAAAGACAGTCAGCCATATTATTATCGAAGGAATATTTTGAAATAGCGGAAATATTTGTATAGTAGCGAAGTCTGCTGAAAAACTTACATTAATCTGCTATACTTCGCACAGACGTTCAGCTAGCTACTCGTGCGTTACTCTTTCCACTGTTTCTGGAACAGAAATTCTTCACAGACCATAAAAGAAGTCTAAGGTAAATACACAAATACCGCTACGAACGCAAAGCACGTCTTGTATAATAAGGTAATATCAATGTCTTCAAATTGAAATATATAAAAATCTTTGTTCTCTAGTGTATTACCACAATCAGTATCTTAAGTAACTCTGTAATATATTTCTTGATTTTGAACTTCTCATCGAATGTCTAGAAAGGAGATATTAATATTTCATATTATGACAAATTATAGTTTTTACTATATTCTGTGTGTAGGTATGTGGTTTCTAACCTTCAGAGAGGTATTTATCTTAGTTGTCTACAAAAAAATTCCCGGTCGGGGCAAGTTACCTGGTTGAGGTTTTTGTCCGGGGTTTTCCCTCAACCCAATACGAGCAAATGCTGGGTATCTTTCGGTGCTGGACCGCGGACTCATTTCACCGGTATTATCACCTTCATTTTATTCAGACGCTAAATAACCTAGATGTTGATACAGCGTCGTAAAATAACCCAATAAAATTTAAAAAAATTAGCGCAAAATAAGCTACGAGCAATATTGGAAGTCTTATTTGATAGTAAAATAATAATTATATATTCTTCAGAATTTGTGATAATGAAAAGTTGTTTGGACATGCTTTCACTGAGAGTATTAGAGTAATTTACATGGATTTATCCAATTTCTTATAGAGCGTATTTTATTGATATTCTTCATCTGCAAGTGAATTTGTGTAGATGCGATATTAATGAAACAGAATATAGAGATAGAGTCACCCTATTACAAGCCATGAATGTCCAGACTAGCGGGAATTTAAGGCTTCCAGCTTATAGACAACTATATTGATAGCAGAAGGCATGTTAGGCATAAGTGCCTTCCGCCTATTCTCACAAGGAAATGCTTCCTGTGCTCATGAATAAAATCCAGGGCAATAGTACAGCCGGAAGAATTCGATCATTGGAGAAATCTAATAACACCCTGGGGAATCGAAAACGCGACCTTCCTGCTTGCAGCCCAATTCCTTAACTGCGACGCTACGTCACCCTCAAACAAATATAATGTTGTATAAAGTTAGTGGTAAATTATTTCAAATATGAGAAGAGAATTTTCCCGACAATTAACACTTTTACTAATTCATACTACATTTGACAATAAAACGGTACGGAACATCATGTGTGAACCAAAGCTTGTTACGCGTCGTGAAATTTTTATCACCTCCCTAGTATTTCTTTGTCTTTTTCACCTCCCCAGCATTTGTTTATTTGCCTACATTATACTTTCATTTACTGTAACTTTTAAAATGATTCATGTTTTTTCATCATCCTTAATTTAAATTTTCTATCGTAAATTTTGTTCATATTATTAGGTTATGGTATAGCTTCTGCTGTATGAGATTAGGATAGTCAGTTATTAGAGATTGTTTAATATTATATTGATTGGGTATTGAAGTGGAATGCAACAGTTTTCATGAAAATGAAACTAAATCAACAATTCGTATTATAAATCAACATAGCTTTCTAGAGTAGTAATCATCCATAGAGTTCAATGATGGTTGTATAATTGACACAACTGGTAGCAAGAGAGCAGTGGATTATAGCACATTACTGTTACCTGACGGAATATTTGTAATGACTATTACACTTTTACTACGTCGCACTACTTTTGACCAATAAAACGTTACGAAAGTACGTCTTTCAACCAATCATGACTGGTTATCTCACAATTTTATCGCGTCCCTAGCATTTGTCTAATTCTATCTCGTCCCTAGCATTTTTTTGTTTTTATCACTACCCTAGCATTTGTTTCTTTGTTTGCCAACATTTCAAACTGCACTGGTCTGGACGTCAAAAAAACAGAAAATTGCAAACCACTCCAGTCGATGCACAGAAGTTTCAAATATGAGTCGCATTGGCATTCATGAACAAGAATTAATTAAGATCACTGGTCATATATGAAGAGCACCATTCGGAAATCCTGAATAAGTTGAGGGATACACCATGCAGATCAAGAGTTCACTTCTTTTACGCACACGTCCAATATAACATCAACTGAACTACCAACCACTAAAACATTCAAATTTGAAAATTGTACATTCAATAATTGTTTCTTTTAAAATTATTCATTTTTATTTTTTATTTGATCATCGTTAATTAAATCGTTTCTTGTTTATTTAGTCGTCCCTAATGAAAACTTTTCTAACACTTGTTTATATTATTTAGGTTATGTCATAGCTCTGCTATATGATATTATGAATAGTCACGTATCAGAGATGGTTCAATACTAAGATTTATTGAAAATCATCTGTCAAGTGGCGTTGATTACTGGGATCGGGATAATTGAAGTGGAATGCAACTGTTTTAATAAAAATGAAACTTAATCAATGAAGTCTTCTTGACGAGTAACCGTCCACAGAGTTCAATAAAGATTCCATAATTGGCACAACTGATAAGAAAACAGCTATTCATAACACACTACTGCCATCTACTAGCGTAATATTTATAATGTTGAGATGGTACAAATTTGAAGACCGCTTTGTATTATCGTAAGTCAATTAATATTTTATTATATTAGAGTACTTCGTTACTTCTAATCTTTATATACTTTCTTCTAATCGTGTAATATTCAATTAAATTCCACTGGAGTTTTGATTTTCTCTAGATAAATTAAAACCTCTAGTGAGATTACTGTTGATAAAATGGTCCAATAATACATTTGCAAGAGAGTTTAATATTTTAGTAAGTCAGTTTATACTTTCTTGCATTAGAGTACTGGTATTTTACTTCTTCCAATATTTGTATACTTTCTTCAAATCGTGTAATAGTCAATTAAATCTCATTTTTGTTCTGATTTTCGCTAGATAAATAAAAACCTCTAGTGAAATTACTGTATGTACATTTTTATTAGGTAAACTGAAAGTTGAAATGGTGTTTTTAGGATCAAGAGAATTACAGACAGTATTTAAAAATTTGGTGTATAGAAATGAAATAGAGATAAAGTACAATAAGTTAAAAAGAAATACAATATGAGATAAAATAAAACTGGATAAGGTAAAAGATTCAGGGTGAGTCAAGAGAAAAGGTACATAGCTGGAAGGGTGGTAATATTGGTGATTCTGAACAAAAAAGTTTGTATGAACATATGTCCTGTTCCTTACGGTTAGGAGAAAACTAATGGAAACAATGAGGGACATGAAAGTGCAGGTGATAGTAAATTAAAACATTGTTACCTTATGTTCCGTTTAATTGTCTACTTCTCTTCACAGAACATTTAAAAAAATTCCACCGTCAACTTCAATGCACTTCGCAGCTCTTTTATACAGCTGCTGTGTTGCTGATCTGAGCTTATTCGGACATTCCTTTTCTTGAGCAAAACCATGCAAAATGCGAGCGAGTAATTTCCACTTTTCACTTGTAGACTTCGCACTTAAACCAACTCCACTCACAGTAATCTAATGTAGTAAAGTAGGGTGACCTCGGTGGCCAAGAAATGACTCCACCACGACCGATCCTACTACAACCTAATGTCGTTTTACTTGTGTCCTCATATGAGGATGAAGTACATGAGACTGACGCCCGTTATTTTCCAACAGCTGTATGTCAGATTCTGTTAAGAACAGAGCATATGTTCAGAATCACCAATATTATCCCCCCTTACACCTTGTATCTTTCTTCGTGACCCACTCTGTATATGAAGAAACATGTTTGTTTAATAATTTAAAAAAATAATATGGACCGAACGAGCAGTGCTGGCGTCCAGTTTCAGTTCGGTAGTCATTAACTACAAGGTGAAGAGAGAAATGAACTAGAGAGAAAGTAAGATAAGAGTTCTAACGAAATATCGCAAAAAAAAAAATAGGGTATGCGATATTGAATGGGAGCAACATTTATATAATTTTGTACGTTACACACACCCCACACACACGCACGCACACACACACACACAAATAGCTTTTAAGACAGTCGGAGGTTCATTGCCGCCTTCACGTAAGTCCTCCATAGGTCTCTATCATGAGCAAGATTAATCCAGCCACAACCATCTTATCCCACCTCCCTCAAATCCATTTTAATATCTACAGTGCTGGGGAAAAGTGACATAAGTCAGTTTCAAAAATCATTTTTTGATAATTTATTGACAACTTACACTGGTTTATGTCGATGTGATTTTTTTCTGTATGAATTATTGTAATGGGAGGAATACTTACTTATTTTTTTTTCCAAGCGAGTAGATGTTCCGTAAGTTGTCAATAAATTATCAAAAAAGGTTTATGGAAACTGACTTGTGTCACTTTTCCCTAACACTGCAGATATTATCTTCTCATCTACGTCTCTTTCTCCCCAAAGTTCTTTTTTCCTGACGACTTCCAACTAACACCACATACAGTACGTATTTCTGGAATAAGCCATACGTGACACAGGCCCGTTTCATCTCGAACATCTGGATTTAATGTTCCTAATTATGTTAGGTGACGAATACAATGTATGCAGTTCTGCGTTGTATAACTTTCTCTGTTCTCCAGTAATTTCATCCCTCTTACCCCAGATAATTTCCTAAGCACCTCGTTCTTAAACAACCTTAGTCTTCATTCCTTTCTTGCAGTGAGAGTACTAGTTTCGCAACCATAGAGAACAACAAGAAATATAGGACCCTTTAGAAATTCTGACATTCAGCTTGGGATAGCTTTACGTGAGGTAAATTAAAATTTGAATTAATGATTTGATATATCGTAAAAAAATAGTTTCTTTGCTAGTCCTAAGGATAACACTATACTGTCATTTATTGACAGGCTTCGTCTGTAACATGAACGTTGTAGGTTTGGACCATGAATTTGCTGTTCCTTCTGCTGCTACAAATATCTGACAGGGTGTATAGTACCAAATTCGCTACTGTGAATGAAGGGAGAACCCTCGAAATAGAAGTCACAAAATATGTACTCAATATAAGCTCTAAATACTTCACACATGACTTTCCCATGGCAGTTATAACACCAAACACATGGTTAAGAGGCCGTGAGGAATGGAAAGACATTTGACTACGGTGGGATTATGCTGAAGGAACTCTACGTTCATAACAGATCTCTTCTCAGATACGGTTATACAACTAGCATATGCAACAGGAATATCAAGGAAGATTATAAGCATCCAGCATATATATGATATATTTCGACACAGCACTTCTTTACATGTAATGGTGTACCTCACATTTCTGTATCCGGTGCCACCATTAACATATTATTACAATAACACATTATTTGCAGTACACGTCTACACACATACTCCCAATTACGCAATGTACTTTTTTTGTTACTTGGTCAATCTCCCCTTCAGTACTTCTCTATATTTCATTTGCTATTCTCTATTTGTTCATTAATCCTAATCTATCTAATATTATATACTACTTTCACATCCCCCTTATCCTCTAACTACTATTCACTAAAATCTCAATTTCAATTTTTCTCTATAAATTATCATACTGGATTATTTGCCTATTTGTTTTTTTGACCTTTTATTCAATTACTGTTCCAACATTCAAATGTTTGTACTAATTTTATGCTGTCACTTGTTCATTTCTCTAAACCCTTTCTCATTATTTTCACTCATTCCTATTTGCGCTCACTTTCACTTTCTCACTATTCTGCTTACACCTAAACCATTGTCACTATTCTCACTTCCTATAAATACTTACATTTTATTTTACACATCTGCTTATACACTTTCTGTCTCCCCTATACTTCTCGATGTTTTCCAGTTTCACTTTACTTGCACTTTTAGATCACAACACCACTTTTTTCTAGACATATCAAATATCTCTGCTAAATCCTCAACTGTCGCAAATTCTGACCTTTCTTTACTGTTCGTCTCTGCCTTATTTCTGACTTTGTCTTTCTTTCTATTTATTTCTTCTTCTATTCCTCTTTTATTTCCCCCCCCCCCACGCTTTCACTTTCACATACTAGATTTCCACTTGCACTTGCACCCTTATTCTTTACACTACTTTCTTCCCTATCACTTCCTGACTCTTGGTTTCTCTTTTTATCACCCCTCGCCTTTTTTCTAGCGCCGGTGTTGTTTGTTCCGTTATTGTCAGCATTCCTTCTGGAGTGCGCTAACCTTACCGCCATCGTATGCAGACTAGGAATCCGCTTACATTGCGTGATCACGTTACTGTTTTCTTCTCCTTGCTGCGCCATCATCTTTACACTTCCTCGTACGTCAGTATGTGGGTTCCTGAACTCATTACTATTCGCTCCTGTTACCATGTGTTGATCTGCGACAATCACTTGTTCCGTCCTTGAAGTTGGGATGATTTTCTTCTGCTTCTTCCCTCCGCTTATGTAGCTAACGTCGATTCTCTGTTGCCTTCTCGTTGCTTCCCTCTGCAGAGTTGAAATATCCACTGTCCTCTTTCGTTCTTCTCGTTAGTCCAAATTCTGGATGATCTTCATTCCTCAGGCAAAACTCCAGATCATACCATTTTTCCGTTCACTTTCAGCTTATCCTCGTACATTTTAGCAAAGTGACCCTTCGCCCTCGCTGCTTTCATATAAGGTAGTAGCTGTTTTCTTCTATTTCTTACTTCAAATGGCATATCTGTTTCCACTCTCACTCCTGAACCACAGAGCCGTCCTAGGTTATTCAGAATAGCTTCCCTTACTTTTGAATTCATAAAGCTCAAGAAGATAGGTCTTTTGGTCCCGTTCCCTAACCTGTACGTATGGTGGACATGTTCTTCTCTCAACTCGATATTAAAGATCACTTCACATAAATCTCCCACTTTCTCAAAGGTATCCATCTCTTTTTCCCGGCCCCTTTCTTCGACCCCGAAAATTATTAAGTTATTTTTCCTCATCTTGAGATCGTAGTCACTCATCTTCTTCTTTAATTTGTTATTCTCTGCTATCAACTCTTCTATCTTTTCACTGATGTTTTCTACCTTTAATCTTAAGTTTTCCAATGCCTGGTTCTTCATATCTACTTCTACTTGATTCAAGCCTGCCTTATTATTCCTTTCCTCTCTACTTAATCCACTTACTTTATCATTTTCTGATGTCTCTTTCTGTAACCACTGTTCCATCTTCTCTTACTGTATTCTTCGCTTCTTCCTCAGGCCAATAGCCTTTATACTGTGTTAGCGAGTTGTGCACACGCGACTGCTCTCTCCGGAATTCTGCTGTAAACTGCATCCAGCATATAAACAGGGATCATTTATTTTAATGCTACCGAATATTGAGCCTATGTTCCAAATGCACTGTTTAGAGGATATGCTATTAAGAATGCGACAAGACGTCTGGAATCCAAATTCTCGTTACGTCATAATTTCAACAATTCCTTATGTCTCTTTAGTCGAAGAACAGAGAACGTGTTACAATTCTGTTCTGCTCTTAAGGCCTACGAGGTGCTAGACTTTATTCTCATCATTCCTGGCCATGTTTATGGAGATAAGGTAACATTTGACGTCTTTACATGGATTCCTCAGGAAGGACAGAACTGGTGTCAAAAATATGTAATTACTCCAAGATATTTGGATACTTGGTCCACTTCACAAAGTCGGTTCCGATTAAATGCAGATGTTTTCCCTTCAAAAGAAATGAATAATATGACAGGTTGTGTAATGAAATACGTGGTGATGGACTTGGTGCCATTCATATGCATAATCCTTCTAGCAACAAAGTTATCTATCGGATTATGGGGTACAGAAGTAGATTTGTGCCTAGAGGTGAAGAGCGTAATAGGTGTTGACGTATGATTTTCTACGGTTTTCCATCCTTTCCTTGGTCTTTTTAAGGTGAGGTGCACATGTTGGGTGTAGTCACGATACTTCCCAGCTACTACAATGAGTATGATGTTTTATATCCATATATTATTGATGGACATACATTTACAGTGCCAAAACCCAAAGATATTCCCAAATGGCAGGGAATTTCCAGAGTATTCAATGTCAGAATTTGGTTACTAATTAGAAGTTCTTACATTTCACCTGTGATGGTATTTCGATGTTTGGAGAGTTTCCAGAGTAGTGTCAATCAATCACTAAATCAAAGTAGCTTTATTAGTTTAATTCTTGGGATCCTGTGCAATTTTTTGGGCGTTCGTTTAACTGTAATACTTCGAGGGATTCTCAAACTGTTTTTCTTGATATGGATCTCGTATTGTATGCACATCAATACTGCATATCAGTTGTCGTTATTAGGACACCTTATTGATCCGGGAACATTTTCTCCCTTGAAGAAGAATCTGGAATCGAAATTTGCAGGAAGGATATAGTATTGGGTGTACATTATTGGTACCTAGAAGCTTGTGTGAAACGTCTACTGGCCTATGAGCATTTGTCGGTAAGGTATTATCGAAGTGTATTGGAAATCATAAGGAAAACATGTCAGGAATACTATTTCGACACCATAGAGGAAGACGTGGAAGGGTATGTGGTATCTGTAATTTTCCGAAAGGGAAATCCACTCTTCAAATTGTATGAAACCGTATTGAAGAGATTAAAAACTGCTGGAATCATTGATTTGTGGATTTTCCGAAAGCTGGAACCAAATAAGTTACTGTCACACAATGAATCAACAATTGCTCTAAATTTGTCTCATGTCCAGGGTCCTTTCTATTTATTAATAGCTGGTTTAACGTTATCATCCTGTGTAATCGTGCTTGAAATTATGTACTTTATGAGAAAGAAATTGTGTATGAAACTTAGGTTACAAAAAGCATCAGAAATGAGATCTAGTGATTGATAGACCAGTTACTCCGGTTAAGAAACCAATTTGTCAGTTTGTCTTATTTTTGGGTCGCAAACATAGAAGTGATTTCCATTGATGTTGATTGGTTTTCTGTTAGAAGAAAAGCAGGAATTGTTTTTTTAATAAGTTCCCTCAATTTATAAATTTTTATCCAGGCTATGTGTTTTAGAATTAACCTGCTTGATTAGTATGGTTGGGTTTATTGGATTCTACAAGTGTGCCGTGTGTGTTGCTATTTCCTTGTTCCGGGATTTTGCTTTGTTATGATTTCCGTTCGGCAACCACTTATGGTGTTTCTCTTGGATTACTTTTGTGATTAAATTGGGTAATTGTGACGTTATCATACATTATGTTATACTCGTATGTGTTAATAATTTTAAGAAATTGCAGTTACCAACGTAACAAGAATTGAGTGTTTTTTGTAGTGTTTTAATTATGAAATAGGGCTTTCTTGAACAACTGAAGTAACTTTGCGGTTAAATAACTTAATTACACGCTCATGGCCTACTATGATGAATAGATATCATTAATAGTAATAACATTTTGTTTGAATTGTGACAATTCCTTTTGTTAAGGATTACTGCAACAAAATTAAATTTTGTACCCATCGTATCTTCCGTAGGGTTTTTTTCTACTCGTTGATGATAAATTAGGACGTTCTGTTGTGTGTAAAAGCAAGGAACTTTAATCTTAGTTCAGTTTATATTTAAATAATTCTTGATGATAAGTTTACTTTAGCAATTTATTCACATTTCTTTGGTTTTATTTCTGTTCCGTGATTAGTTAATGAATTAACAATGTTTTACATAAAACTATAATCTGTTCCTTGTTAATTTACCGGTATTGTTTGCAAGAACTAGCAGATTGCATCATCCCCCTTAACAAATTCTTTGATCCCCTCAATGTCCCGCGCTCCGTAATCGCCGACGATGTCTATTCACTAACAGTGGGGACTCTTTATTTAAACTTAACTAAATTCTGATTAATGGCAAAGACTTGTATCTTTCCTGTAAATGAAAATGAATGGAAATGACGTTTAAGGTTCCAGACTACTCTCAGCAGGATTGTCACTATCCACACGGAGTTATATTTTCTACAGTTCGATATTCCAAGTGTAACTTATAATTGTAATACTATAACAATAGAAAGTCCCGCACCATGGCTTCGTGATCTGAGGGATCCTGCCTAGGACATGCGTTACGGAATGCGCGAAGTTTCGAGTCCTCGTGGGAGAAGAAATTTTCTCATGAAATTTCGACCAGTGCACAGTGGTCCAGACTGAGGCAAAAATGGGACAAAATTGAAAAAAATGAACTTTTTTTACAATACTTTTAACAGTGTATACTCATAGTAGAGATGCGGGTGAGCACTAAACTCATGATGCATCATCGATAACATGTTTTAACAACTGTGGCTACAGCCTTGAAAGAGAGCTACTGTAACCAGGCGATAGCGCACCAGTCAGTCCTAGGCCGTGCGCTTGAGACAGTGGTGTGTGTTACGAGAATAAAGAAATAACAATGGCTGAGAATGTTAGAACAAAGTGTAAGTTTTATTAGGAATATATGTAATTTAGAATTGGTTTATATAGAGTGTAAATATTTGTGATAACTCGGAGGAATGCAATTTAAGCTAATATATTTTAGTTTTCTATATTTAAAGAGGGTTATAAATTGCGTGTCACTCGATGTTACGAAAACTTTTGTGTCGATGGTTTAAACAGACCCTATAGATTGCAGAAAAGTCGTATTCAGCTGCAGCTACTTGCACTTTTGTATTTAATGTGCGAAAATTCAGATACTTACGTACAGTATTATTCATTACTATTCCAGATGACCGCTGTTTTTTTAGCTGTGAAATCATGGAAGCCTTGCTACAAGATAATAATGATAAGACAGCTGTTCATGAGTTTGTTATTTCATAATTAGGATTACGTGAAAATTGTCAACAAGATTTTTCTTCAGAACTAAAGAAAAAAATAGTTCATTCTGCAGTAATTTGAACAAAGGATAGCAGAATTGCTACAGAATGAAAAATAAATAGGAAGAAAAGTGTGGTAGTTCATTGGATCAAGAATTTAAGCTGCTCCCATGTAATAAATTTCATGTTGAACATGTGGCTGTATGTTCATAGTTGTATAGTCATTCTTGTCATCCAAGAAAATTGTTCTCTGAATCATCTCAGAAGACCAAGAGGAGGAAAACTGAACATCTCAGATAAGCTGCTGATCCTGCTGCGCTTGCTCTTGCTACTCAGATAAGTATGAAGGCTTCTGGTAAAAAGAAGCAGCTAAGCTAATGGAAAATGCTATAAGTACACCAACCTGTGCGGCAAAAATTCCAACTGCATATAAAGAGCACAGTGGTTCCTGGAAAAATGTTGCAAAATATAGTGGTGATGACGTTTTAGCCCTGATAATGGATACGAAATTATCTAAGTACCAGTACACTTTATTGAGACTACAAACAAAATGTGGAAATGTAGATTTATATCCAGCGTATAATGGAGTTCGAGAAGCAAAGGTGCATTGCTATCCATGTGATATTACTCTGACAGAAATAAGTGCAGACGTGAAGTTACAGAGTCTGTTAGATTATACAGCCAGACGAATTTATGAAAAGGAGAAAGGAAGAAATTCAGAGTCGGTTTCCAAATGAGATGGGACTTCTTGTGGACAAATCTAAACCAGGAGAGAGTGGAACCTCAAACAACAGGAATACTGCTACAAGATTCTTCTCAAATCCCGAATTAATGTATCCATAACCGGGATAGATAAAGTCTTAATTATACGTTTTGCAGTTGTTCTTCGAGTAATTTCTAGTGGAAGAGACATTAAAATTGATTCTTTCAATCAATATGCGCTATAAAATGCAAAATTGTTCATTCAGAAGTATCCCTAGTTTAACCTCCCAGCTAGCGTACACAAAATTCTCATCCATGGGTCTCAGATTATTAACTCAGCTCTGCTTCCAATTGCACAGTTATCTGAAGAGGCTCATAATAAATATATTAAAATAATATATCGAGAGCCCCACACAAGGAAAAGTTCTCGTAAAAACACAATGACAGATTTAGTCAACAACCTTCTCATATCTTCCGATCCTCTCATTTAAAATATCAGAAATTCACATAAAAACACAAAACTCCCTAGTGGAAGGAGGGATTAAAGCTATTGAAAGACTCTAGTGAGGAAGAAGAAGAAAGTGCCATTCATGAAGAAAATGTCAGTAATGAAAATGTAATGATGAGGAATCAGATATTGAATGAAAATAATTATTATGTTGTGAAAGTGCTTCTCACTTAAAGAAAAAGTGAAAACTATTGAAGAACTATTGATTTTATGCATCCAAGAAAACAATAAAGACATAAAATAATTTTTTCCCATTTTGAGTTGATTCTGGCTCACTGTGCAGTGTAGAGGTGTCCACCCAGGATCTGATACACTAAGATAGGTAGCGAAATCCGATAGAGAAAGCCAGCTATAACGGCTGAGGGGATCATAATGCTAACCAAACGATACCTCCATTCTGGTTGGATGATCGTCCACCTCTTCTCCGGCACGTGAACATAAGGCCAGCAGCCGGCTGGTAGTTCTGGATCCTTCATTGGCTTGGAGGTGTAGATTATTTATTTATAACAATAAAAAAACTATCTCGGAATTTCCCATTAGAGTCATTCCATGTCAAATCGAACACGTATGAAACATGACAATTTAATATTTGCTCCAATTTTTTTTTATGTATTCTATTGATGAAATTAAATAACCCACGTGTAATTTTTTCGGGCTGACACAATTATTTAGTCGTTTATTAAATGTTACATTTTCCGTAAATTTGGATGCAAGGTATTATGAAAATGGTTATACTGAAGATTCTATAAATCGTAGAAATTTCGTATTTATATAATTTTAAAGTGCAATAATTGCAGTATTATATACTAATTTTTAGTGTTCAATCAAAATATGAAATGGGCCCCTTTTAGGGGGTTATATTTTTTTATGTTTTCATATATCAGGGACTTACTTCTAAAAAGGGGGAAAAAATATCATTATATTCTTTGAAATGTTTTACGTAGAACTGCGTTGGTTTTAGAACTCAATTCGAATCAGAAGTCGCTGTGCAAATAATTTACTGATGGTGTGTTCGGGTCGGATTGAGTGAGACCGCGCGCCGGAGCATGCAGCTGCGACAGCAGCAGCGATAGTGAGTAATACTTTATCAGTGGTGCGGTGTTACTTTACATAAATAAACAGATAACCTATAGTTGTAAAAGCACGTAATGTCCCTTCAACACTTAGCAGTTTCCCTTTAATTTATCTAACAATAATTCCTAAGTCTTTCGAAGTAGGTATCGTGTTGTGTTGTGTGCGTGTCAAATCAAACACCAGTATACGAAACGTGACCATTTAGTATTTGCTTAAATCTTCTAAAATATATTATGCAGATCAAAATAAAAGTCTGTAATTTTTTCTGGGATCATACTTTAAAATTTTACTATTTATACTCTTTTAATTATATGACAAATTCATCCATGACGCAGTATGAAAATGCTCATTGTTAAGATTCTATGCATCATAGACATTGAGTGTTGATGCCATCTGAAATGGGAAGAAATGAACTATTATATTAATTCTTTTAAGTATAAGTTGAAATACAAATGGGGTTGTTTTAGAGGGTCACTTTTTAAACATAACTTAAAATTTTTTATAACAGCTTACTTTAAAAACGCAAAAAAATATACGTACAATCTATTATATTTTACATAGAACTGCGTTGGTTTCAGATTGAATTCGTGTAAGAAATAACTTTAAAAATAATTTTTTGAAGATGTGTTCGCGATGCGCCAGTGGTGCTACGCATATTGTATCGAGTGACAAGAATCTGACCTTGCACAAAAGCATTAGAAAAACATTTCTAATATTGCTTTTACATTTTTTACCATTAGTGAACACAAAAAACGTAGCAATATTTTCTACTCAAGGTACCAACAAGCAAAAGTGGTGCGAGGTACCTTACAACTTCATTCTTTCGTTCTACTGACAAAATCTCAGGCCATGATAAAGAACTACAGTATTCCCTTCAAAGTGAGAGCAAAGTGGTGGACATTAAATAGAATTGATATTGGTTGTAGTTGATTAGTTTTAAAAGTCCAGTGTTGTGTAAACTGTAGTTATTTTCACAAGTGTATATTTTACAAAAACAATATTTAAATACAGTACTGTGTTATGTAAATTACGTAAAAGAGTGATATTCTGACCGTGGAACAGTGTAAAGTGGTCACACGTCTCTCATCCGGAGCTGCACCTGCACATCATCTTGCAACAGTACTCATGCAGCCCGCGACCTCAAGACGCGCAGCTTGGTGAGTCATTTAATTATTCTTCAACGGCTCGAAGTAGAGTTCTGATTTTTTTAAGGGCGGTTAAAATAATTTCAAGGTATTTAAGGATTTTTTCTGTAATTTTAAATTAAGTCGCTGCCATTAAAACATATTTTTATACATTTAAATGTTTTTTAAAACAAAGTTAACAAACTTGTATTTTTATATTATTATGCGAAGAATAAAGTGTGTACTGTCACCTTCAAATTGAGACAAAGAGCAAATCTTTGTGATGATTATTAGTGGAGATAATCACGTTTAAGGATAATGATGCGCGACCTATTTAAGAATCTTTGATAACACATATCTACTACAATAATCGATATAGACAACAATAATAAAACCCGTATTTATTTTTTCAATCCATAGAATGTGTAAAATTTGTTTTATCTAGATCGGAGACATGAAAGTCAATTCCAAGCTAAATTTGTGCGATTTGACGTGGAATGACTCATAGGGAAAATGATGAATTGCGAATACGCTTGCAAACTTTACCACAATTTGGTAAAAGATGAACTAGATTAATAGCAATAGGCATTCCAGGCTTAAGTGCTTGTCACCTTTACCCACAAGGAAATACTTCTTGTAGGCTATTCATGAGTAAAGGATTCGATTATTGGAAAAAAATAATGCCCCCCCTGAGGAATTGAACACGCAACCTTCCTACTTATATTGCAGAGCCTTAACTGCGACGCTACGTCACGTTCTATATCAAGCATAAATAGTGATACAAAGTTAGTGAGAAATTATTTTAAATATGAAAAGACATTTCACCGCATAAATTATTTTCTTAAATAAAATTAAACTTGAAAAGGAGCTTTTGGATCAATAGAATTACTTATTTATAAATATGGTAATATATTTTAGATATAGAGATGAAATACAATAAGTTACTAATAAATACAATATAATATAAAATCACACATTACTTAAGATAATATATACAGGGCATTTATATAGGAAAAATCAAGTTAATAATAATAGCTTCTTTTTTAATTTAAGGATAGAATCACCAGTGCTCGTGGTTAGTCGTAATTTCGTAATAATTAGTTACGAGATGAAGAGAGAAATAAACTATAAAGAAAGGAAGACAAGGTTTATAATGAAATATCACAATAGAGCAGTATGTGATATTAAGATGAAGGCACATTTACGTAATTTTATATGTTAATCAATCAAAATTTTTATGAAAAAGAAACTAGAAAAACTCGATATAATTATAAACTTTATAACAATGAATTATTCAGAAGTTACAGAATACAAATATAAAGCAATTAGTCTCTACAGAATACATTTACTTAACGAAATTGAAGACAAAAAACTTTTCATTTCCTAAATATATTTCAGTCCTTTGCATGTAAAAGTTCTGGCTGAAAATTAGTTGAAAAATTATCCAATCGAATATTAATACAGTATTTTAGGGTAGCAGATGTGAAATAGGGTAAACTGTATAGTGATCGACCACTTAAGCTAATGAATAATAAAACAATGAAATAGCGGAAAACAGTGGTAACTTATTGAGAGAATTTTAAAGGCATTGGGTCAAGTGAAGATTCAGAAACAAATCAAAATCAGTAAACAAAAGAAAAAATAAAATTTTAATGCAAAGATAAATTAAATAAACACAACAAGTCCACTTTTACAGTTATTGACCGTCTACTGCACAGTTATTGACCACACGCTTATTAGTGATTGACCGTCTACTGCACAGTTATTGACCACACGCTTATTAGTGATTGACCGTCTACTGCACAGTTATTGAATACTCATTTATCAGAGATTGAACAACACATTTTCACAATTTTCACTTTTTTCTTGTCTGTTTCGTTTCTCTTCTTCTGATCTTTTTCATTAAGAACTATTCGCCACCGGCGTAGCTCTGTCGGCAAAGGTGTTTGCCTGCCGATCCGAAGTTTCGTTCGGGCGCGGGTTCAATTCCCGCTTAGGCTGATTACCTGGTTGGGTTTTTCCGAGGTTTTGCCGAACCGTAAGGCAAATTTCAGGTAATCTATGACGAATCCTCGGCCTCATCTCGCCAAATACCATCTCGCTATCATCAATCCCATCGACGCTAAATAACCTCGTAGTTGATACAGTGTCGTTAAATAACCAAGTTAAAAAAATAAGAAAAGAACTCTTCTCACTGCCTTTTCTTTCATTTCTTATTCGCTTCCTTTCTTCTCTTGCCTCTTCTTCCATTTTTCTCTTTTGTGCCTTATCAGAAGCAAGTGTGTGTCATTTCTCTGATGTTATTACAAATGGCTTCACCCAGCACTGGACGAGGACCAAAGAACACTTTTCCTTCAACGGGATATTTGTTTCTGGACGCTAGGGTTGCTTTTAGGACACCAAACTTCTTGGCAGCTTCATTTAAATCAAATCCACTGCGGACAGGTTCTGTAGCGTTTCGTAAAGCTTCCCCTGTATAATGCACTTTACCTGGCTTAGGCATTATAATATAGTATCAGTCCTGTAAAAATCCCCATCATTTAACCGATAACATATATAGAATTGAAGCACATTGGTCATTATTCTAACAAATAATTTATGAACGACCAATCACTGTAGTTTGCGGACATACACTTTATAGTGATTGACCACGGGGCATTTTTATGTCATATAAAAACTTTTACAAAATAATATTCTGTGGACGGAAACCTTATACCTTTTCTCACACTGTGAGTGTAAAAACGAGCACCAGAATTTATGTATCCTTTGCAGAATAAATAAATTATTGCGTGCATTATTCTTAGCAATTTCTCTAGTTACTTACACTTGTTTAAATTCAGTTGCATTTCCAATCGATTTCAGTCCTCTCAGACAACAGACACTAACTCAGTGGGATGAACAGCGACAACTAACCACAAATAAGGGTTGTTACTAGAGGTATATGCAGCAAAAAGTGAAATCACGATCGTGGTTTATTCACAATATACTTGAAAAAAGGAGCCGGTCAATCACCGTATACTGGTCAATAACTACCTAGTTTACCCTATTTTGATTATACGAATATAAAATTATTATTTCGACTTGTACCATAATTATGTCCTTAATGTATGCGGAGTTCCATTTTTATGATAACATTTTTAACAACGTTTATTTATAAATTTGTTGAATTTTAAATGCAAGACACCAGGATAAATAAACATAATTGTATTAAACGTTTCTTTAAACAAATTTTAAATATTTATTTTGTTAAATTATTTAATGGATTAAGATTTTATGCACTTCAAGTGTATTAATTAATATTTACAGGATTATTTGTAGTCTGTACTCTATTAGACATTACCGTGTAATTCTTCAGACTTTCCAGCTGGAAGAAACAAAATTCGTAACAAACTATATCGTGACAATAGGGTAGCAAATACGGTATAATGTCAAATGTTTCGGGTCCCTTTTCTTCTACAAAATATCGCGTACTAGTGACATAAGAAAAGTCATACCTAACACTGCTGACTTCTGTAAGCACTGCAGTCAGGCAAGTGATTTTCGTCAGTTGCCGCGGATAAATTTGTTGCCGTCTCAGAACACTACAGATTGGCAAGTGATATTTCAAGTGATCAGTGAGTTATTTCTGAAGTATTACTTATAATTCCTGATCAATAAAGGAGCTTTTTTACGGGATTAACGAAGTTAAATTCAAATTAATTTTATTGTGGAAATATATTACAGAATGCAGGAAAAATGTTAATATCAGTGAGATACAGAATCTTAACAAAACTACTACTTGTGGTGGAATAATTTTCAGTGATTACCATACTATAATCGAATCTAGAAATAAAATGTTATAGGAACATAAAATTTAGATTTATGTTATTTAAAAAGTATAGTTGAGGATATACTTTGTAACATTCACTTTGTAGGGTTGGATCATGTATTTGCTGCTTCTTCTCCTGCTACAATTATCCGACTGGGCCTATAGCACCGGATTCTCTACCATAGATGAAGGAAGAATCCTTGAGGAAGAGGTCTCAAATTGTGTCCTCTATATCAGCTCTAAATACCTCACACATGAGTCTCCTACATCTGTGCTAACAACAAACACATGGTTACCGGAAGAGGTAAAAGAAAGCCGCGAGAAATGGAATAACTTTGACTACGGTGATATTATACTTAAGGAATTGTACGCTCACAACAGATCTATTGTCAGTTACGGTAATACAAATATCCCAGAGGCGGTTGACATGGATGATTATAAGGTTCCAGCATATAAACAGGATTCATTTATTTTGATATTGCCAAATATTAATTCTTTTTCGCAAATGCACTGTTTAAAGGATATTCTATTAAGACTGCGAAATGTCTCCTGGAATCCAAGATCGCGTTACGTCATAGTTTCAATGATTCCGTATGTTTCTCGAGCTGAAGAAAAGAGAAACCTGGTGTTCCTCTGTAGCACTCTTAAGGCCTTCGAGGTGCTGGACTTCATTCTCATCATTCCAGGCCGTCTTTACGAAAGTAAGATAACATTGGACGTATTCACATGGATTCCTCAGGAGAGACAGAACTGGTGCCAAGAACGTATGATTCCTAGATATTTGGACACTTGGTACTCGTCCGAAAATGGGTTCCGACTAAGTGCGGACCTTTTCCCTTCAAAAGAAATGATTAATGTGTCAGGTTGTGTTTTGAACTACGCAGTGGCAGAGTGGGTGCCATTTATAAGCCTTGGATATGATAAAAAAACAAAAATAATTACCAGTATATTTGGTGCAGAAGTAAATTTCAAAGAAGAGATGAAGAAAGTAGTAGGTGTTGATATAGTTTTTTGTCTTGATTCTGAACCTCGATTAAGTGTTGTGACAGGTACAATGGACGTGTTGGGTGTGGTGCAGATAAATCGACGTGATTACAATTATTACGATGTTTTATATCCGTATCGTAGGGATGGAAATACATTTGCAGTGCCAAAACCCAAAGATATTCCCAAATGGCAGGGAATTTTCAGAGTATTCAATGTCAGAATTTGGTTACTAATTACAAGTTCTTACATTTCAGCTGTGTTAGTATTCCGATGTATGGAGAGTTTCCAGAGTTGGGCCAATCAATCACCTAATCAAAGTTGCATTATTAGTTTAATTCTTATGATCCTTTCTAACTTTTTGGGCATTGGTGTTACTGTAACACTTCGAGGGAGTTTCAAATTATTTTTCTTGATATGGATCTTGTATTGTATGCACATCAATACTGCGTATCAGTCGTCGTTAGTAGGACACCTTATTGATCCGGGAAAATTTTCTCCCTTGAAGACCTTGCAGGATATGGAGGAATCTGGAATTGAAATTTGCAAGGGAGATGTAATGTTGGGTGGAGGGTTTACATCACTAATAGGATGTATAGAACGTCTACAAGCCCATGAATATACGGCGATTAATTATTGTCGAAGTGTATTGGAAATCCTGGGAAAAACATTGCAGATATACGATTTCGATGTCGTAGAGGAAGACGTGGAAGGCTACATGGTATCTGTAATTTTCCGAAAGGGAAATCCACTCTTCAAATTGTATGAAACCATGCATAAGAGATTGAAAGCGGCAGGAATAATTGATTGGTGGATTTTCCTACCTCTACAACTTCATTCGCGAAAGTTACTTTCACACAAAGAATCGACCATTGCTCTGAATTTGTCTCATGTGCAGGGTCCTTTCTATTTATTAGTAGTTGGTTTGATGTTTTCTGCTGGTGTGTTCATGCTTGAAGTTATATATTCAATGGGAAAGAAATTCTATATGAAACGTATGTTACAAAATTCTTCAGAAATGAGATCTAATGATGGGTAGATCAGTTACACTGGTTAAGAACAAATTGGTCTGTTTTTCTTATTTTTGGGGCAATACATAGAAGTGTTCTCCATGGATCTTGATTGGGTTTCAGTTAGAAGACAAGCAGGATGTGCTGTTTCAGTCAGTTCCCGGACTTTTTAATGTTGTACTTATTTATCAGAGCTTCCTCAAATTAGAGGCTGCCATTAGACAAAGCATACAAAACAATACAAGAGCAAATAGAAAATGAGAGCTGAAAGAGTAAGAAAAAAGGCAAACAAATACACAAACAAACAATGGCAGTTTACAGAAGAAAAAAATTCAAGTAAAGAAGCAATGAAAGCTAAGAAGGAAAAAGAAAAATGATAATGGTGCGTCAATTTTTTCCATACACTGAATTATAGTCCATATACGTGGTTCCGTAAAAGTTTGACTGACTCTCTAATTATAAGGAGGGCCAGTTCATTCAGAAAAGATTTGTGCATTCCTAGGGTCTTACAGAATTACAAAGAGAAATTGGGTATCGTTCCTCTTACTCCAAACATCAATCCCGTAACACTGATATCGTGAAGTTGGTATTTATCTTTATAAGACGGGATGGTTGGAACGTAGATTGCTCGTTTCTCCTCATGTACGTCTTCGGGCTGTCCTTTGTACGTTTCAAACCTGATGGTGGGGTCGATTATCATACCCTGAGAGAGGGATTCGCTAATGACGATTATGTCAATTCGTCTGTTACTGCCATTGTTTGCGGTTCCGTGGACTTCTTCATAGACTGTGTATTTTAGTTTTCTAAGGGCATCGGCCAATTTAGTTCTAATTGCATGGTGCCTATATATACGCAGTGTTTCGCCACAAGGGCAGGCCCCCAGGACATGTCCAAGGGTTTCTATCTCACTGAGGCAGTGAGGCAGTGGTTGTTCTGAGACCTACCGGGTATGGCTCTTACAGCGCTTACGTTGGCAGTCATCTTGATAGCCTCCTTCCATTCACCGCTAGTCATTCCGCTATGTATTGTAGAAATGACATGTTTTCTGTGTATGGTTGGGTTTATTGCAATCTACAGGGGGTGTGTAGTATGTCTTGCTACGTCTTTCTCTTGGGATTTTGCTTTATTATAGTTTCCGTTCATCGGTTGTCGTGTTTGTTTTGGATTACTGTTGTAATTAAATTAGATAATCGTGACTTTGCCAGACATTATGTTGTGTGTGTTAATCCTTTGAGTGTCAATGACGATTACATTGTGATTTTATAATTTGGTGCAAGTGCCGGCCACGATCTAATCGTGATAATATGGTTCAATGAAAAGGTTCACTTGTGTAAATTTACTTCGTGATTTACTTAGGTCGGCACTAGGAGGGTTAATAATAGTTAGACATTGGAGTTACCACTGTTTCAAAAAATGAAGTGTTTTGTGTAGTGTTTTGAGTATGACGTGAGGTTATTCTTGTAGTAAATTTGCGGTTAGATAATTTACTTGCACGTTCAAGATCTGCTAGATCTTGTAATAACATTCTGTTTCAATGGTGACAAGTACATTCGTTAAGGTAGTGCCGTAGTAAGTTCGTAAAATTGTGCATGCAACGTGCGTGCCGTAGGTTTCTTTCTACTTGTTCAAGACAGTTCACATCATTCTGTTGAGTGTAAAAACTAAGCAAATTTAAGCTTAGGTCAGTTTATATTTAAAATGATTCTTGGTGACGAAAAGCTTTAATTTTGCAATTTATTCGCTGCTTCTTTGGTTTTATTTTTGTTTCCTTATCAGTTATAGGATTGACTATGTTTTTAAATAAAACTATAACGTGTTCCTCGTAAAATATACCCGTGTTGTTAGCACGAACCATCAGAATGCGTCATCCCCCTCCACGGATGTTTTGGTCCCCTCATTGCCGCGCGCCCGGAAGTCGTCTAACGATGGCTTGTATATACAACGACAATGGAGACATCAGCGCTCATCAGTCTTGTAATCTGGGCACGTAATAATAGATATTATACACTGAAATTGCGTTCAATATTGAGAAGATTGAACCACATAATATTACTCTTCTGTAAATCAAATATGAGCAATATTTAACAATACCGCAATATAAAGCTGATGACTTGCGACCAAGTTTGTCCTCAGAATTCGTTAGGGTAATGCCCATAATAAGCTTTATAGGAAACTAAACCCTCGAGTCGGATTTGCAAAATAGTAACGGTCTTACTAATAAGAACTCTATATACAGACGTTTAACTGGCTTATACTTATACAATGAGTAGCTCGTTTATACGTCGTGTGTAAATTCCTTACTTATAATCACCAAAGCTCGGAACTTGGGAACTTGTGTCTTTGAACGTGGCTAAGCGACCGGACTTCAATGTCAACACACTCCCGCTTCCAGCACAGAGGTACTGTAAGGTCTGCTATAAATGTGGTTCCTGGCTGGAACAACATAATGATAATATTATGGTAGGTTGAAACACGTAATTTTATAGCATATATATAAAAATAAACATGCAAAATATATCAAATTTACAGTTCTGCTCTGTATATTTTATTACAGTGTATGACTACATACATTCGAATATTTTTCGAACCCATACCTTCTTCGTCTGTTAGTTAAACATGATTCGAAACGAAAGAAACTTATTTCCACGTCACATGAAGTGACGGGAGCAAAATTAATTTTTTTATTTTATTTATTTTAACTAGCTACCTACTGAATACAAATTACATTTATAAAACAAAAATGTTTCTAGCCACTACCATAAGAGCCAGGCTCGTGTACGGTGTGGTCTTAGTCAATAATATAACATAAAATTTACAAGGACACTTTACTAAATACAGTAAGTAACTTAATTCAAACCAATAAATACAACACAAGAGCAAGAATAAAGAAGAAAGAGAAAAAGGGAGAAAAATACACATTTAATATTAATTGACAATTCGACAGAAGCCAGTGATATTCAATAAAAACAAGAATATAGTAGACAGAAATAAAAGGTAAAAAAAATATATTTGTTAATATTATATTATATCGTGGATAATTTTACAAATTTATTTTTTCAAAGCTTCAATTTTAAAAAATTTCAAATTTGGAAAATGGTTTGTAATTGTATTATAAAGTCTTAGGCCGAAATAAAGTATTGAATGTTTTCACTGTCACTGTTTCCTGTTCGATTTTCAGTAGTTGCTAGCTGATCTCGTATCTGAGAAAGATAAGTATCCTAAATTTGTCTCGAAAATAGTTTTCAATTTCTATGTCACTACTAGGGAAGGTTCCACTACGACTTGATCCATGGCTATGGACAAATTTTCCACCGATTTAAGGGACTGCAATGTATTTCAATGAATGCCCGTTTCCAATCTCTAGTTTGTGTTTGACACAAGTTACAAAATATAAACTCTCCATTCGAAGAAAATAATGTATCTCCTCAGAATTCATCCACGAAATTCTGTACCTAAATTTTAAGAAATATATTTTCAAACGTATACACTACCCATTCGAATAATACGTATTTTCTTATTTTCAAACAGACCGTTTACCTCTAATTAATTATCTGAATGTCATTGGCTTCGACACGACACAGTTTCCTCGTCCGTCTTCCTGTCATTCGATGTGACCACTTTCTTAGTACACACGACTGTCCCTGAGCACTTGCAGGGTGAGCTTTGTGTCCGTTGTACCTGTAACCTTACTCATGCACACGACACACAAGTCCCCAAGTTCCGAGCTTTGATAATCACAACATACATCGTGTATAACAGTATAACTGTTAACGCAGCTACGTCATAGTTTCGTCATTACTTCATTACAAAAGGTAATAGAATATCTGAGATTCTCTATTGCATCCGGTAGAGCGCTCTAGTGTGCCGTGTTAAGTATCGATAGTACAACTGGCTCTGATCGATTACATACTATATTTTGGTCAAAGAGTACACGCTTACTTACTTACAAATGGCTTTTAAGGAACCCGAAGGTTCATTGCCGCCCTCACATAAGCCCGCCATCGGTCCCTATCCTGTGCATGATTAATCCAGTCTCTATCATCATATCCCACCTCCCTCAAATCCATTTTAATATTATCCTCCCATCTACGTCTCGGTCTCCCCAAAGGTCTTTTTCCCTCCGGTCTCCCAACTAACACTCTATATGCATTTCTGGATTCGCCCATACGTGCTACATGCCCTGCCCATCTCAAACGTCTGGAATACAATGCGTGCAGTTCTGCGTTGTATAACTTTCTCCATTCTCCTGTAACTCCATCCCGCTTAGCCCCAAATATTTTCCTAAGCACCTTATTCTCAAACACCCTTAACCTATGTTCCTCTCTTAGAGAAGAGTACACGCTACAGCAATATTATTCTACTTATTCTGTGCTCTTTGGTGTGTTCTTCTGTGGACAGTATAGAGAACATACAGTAAAGACACCTAAGCCATTTCGTGGGAACAAATTCTGAGTGCGCATGTCACGAAACCGGGTGTATTATTTGGAACCTCCACCAGATGGATCTCCATCAACGACAGGCTGGCATAATTTAATATTAACTGACAACATTCATTACTCATCTTTTAACAATTTTAAAGACATGAGGCAAAGGAATGGCAATATAACCATAATAATAATTACTTCCGTATGCAATCATCATGAAAATATTCACTAATTGACGCTAACGTTCAAGTCACTGTTTGAAGCTTATTTTGGTAAAATTGATCCAAGTACAACATAATACTTCATGGCTTCCGTTGCGGTGAAGTGCGAACATGAACGTCAACAATGGATATAAGTATTTTGACTTCCTAGCGACATAATATTAATGATAGATAATATACATAAAAGATTATTGGACTTCTCCAGATGGATTGACACACAACCAAATAGATCACATCTTGATAGATAAACGGAGACATACTAGTATAGTAGATATTCGAACTTTCAAGGGTGCAGACTGTAATTCTGACCATTATTTGGTGATTGGAGAATTAAGAGAAAGATTATCAGTAGCCAAGCGAGTAGAGCAACAAGTTAATGTTACTAAATTCAATATTTTGAAATTAAGGGACGAGGAAGCTAAGCAAAATTATCAGGTCGAAATTTCGAATAGGTTTGCCATTTTAGAAAGTTCCGACGAAGTTGAGAAAGAATTAGATGTTAATAGCGTGTGGGAAAATATCAGAGATAGTATCAAAATTGCAGCTGAGCAGAGCATAGGTTATTATGAAACTAAGAAAAAAAACCGTGGTTTGATGAAGATTGTTGCATGGTAGTAGAAAGAAGGAAACAGGCAAAATTGAAATTCTTACAGGATCCAGTTGAGGAGAAGAGAGATAATTATTTCAATGAAAGACGGGAAGCAAGTCGTACACTTAGGAATACAAAGAGAGGTTACTTGAAGGAAAAACTGAATGAGGTAGAAACAAATAGTAAGAATAAAAACATTCGAGATTTATATAAGGGTATAAAGGAATTTAAGAACGGATATCAGCCAAGGGTAAACGTGATCAAGGATGAGAATGGTGACTTGCTTGCAGACTCTCCATCAATCCTAAACAGATGGAAAAACTATTTTGCGCAACTACTAAATGTGCATAGGCCAAATAGAAATGATCGGGACGAAATTGAAATACAAACTGCTGAGCCATTTATACCCGAACCCACGCTTTCAGAAGTCGAAATTGCGATAGAAAATCTGAAAAAGTACAAGTCTCCAGGTATCGATCAAATTCCAGCAGAATTAATAGCCTACAAGAGGGTGGAAGTGCATTATATAGCGAAATTTATAAACTTGTACTTGCTATTTGGGAAAAGGAAATTGTACCAGAACAGTGGAAGGAGTCCATAATTGTACCTATTTTTAAAAAGGGGGACAAAACCAACTGTGGTAACTTTCGAGGAATATCACTTTTGTTGACGTCGTACAAAATTTTGTCCAATATTCTTTTGAGAAGATTAACTCCCTTACGTAGATGAAATTATTGGGGATCATCAGTGCGGTTTTCGGCGAAATAGATCGACTATTGATCAGATTTTTTGTATTCGACAGATAATGGAGAAAAAATGGGAGTAAAAGGGTACAGTACATCAGTTATTCATAGATTTCAAAAAGGCTTATGACTCTGTTAAGAGGGAAGTATTATATGATATTCTTATTGAATTTGGTATTCCCAAGAAACTAGTTCGATTAATTAAAATGTGTCTCAGTGAAACATACAGCAGAGTCCGTATAGGTCATTTTCTATCTGATGCTTTTCCAATTCACTGCGGGCTAAAGCAGGGAGATGCACTATCACCTTTACTTTTTAACTTCGCTCTAGAATATGCCATTAGGAAAGTTCAGGATAACAGGCAGGGTTTGGAATTGAACGGGTTACATCAGCTTCTTGTCTATGCGGATGACGTGAATATGTTAGGAGAAAATACACAAACGATTAGGGAAAACACGGAAATTTTACTTGAAGCAAGTAGAGCGATCGGTTTGGAAGTAAATCCCGAAAAGACAAAGTATATGATTATGTCTCGTGACCAGAATATTGTGCGAAATGGAAATATAAAAATTGTAGATTTATCCTTCGAAGAGGTGGAAAAATTGAAATATCTTGGAGCAACAGTAACAAATATAAATGACACTCGGGAGGAAATTAAACGCAGAATAAATATGGGAAATGCGTGTTATTATTCGGTTGAGAAGCTCTTATCATCCAGTCTGCTGTCGAAAAATCTGAAAGTTAGAATTTATAAAACAGTTATATTACCGGTTCTTCTGTATGGTTGTGAAACTTGGACTCTCACTCTGAGAGAGGAACATAGGTTCAGGGTTTTTGAGAATAAGGTGCTAAGGAAAATATTTGGGGCTAAGCGGGATGAAGTTACAGGAGAATGGAGAAAGTTACACAACACAGAACTGCACGCATTGTATTCTTCACCTGACATAATTAGGAACATTAAATCCAGACGTTTGAGATGGGCAGGGCATGTAGCACGTATGGGCGAATCCAGACATGCATATAGAGTGTTAGTTGGGAGACCGGAGGGAAAAAGACCTTTAGGGAGGCCGAGACGTAGATGGGAGGATAATATTAAAATGGATTTGAGGGAAGTGGGGTATGATGATAGAGACTGGATTAATCTTGCACAGGATAGGGACCGCTGGCGGGCTTATGTGAGGGCGGCAATGAACCTTCTGGTTCCTTAAAAGCCATTGTAAGTAAGTAAGTAAGTAACAAGATTATTCGTATTACTGACCAATAAAATACATAAATAAATATTTTACTAATATTTTGATAGTGGTTTGATACTAGCGACATATTTGGATTCATTGAGAACTAGACCTTACTGAGCTTGAATTTAGTACCAACAACATCAAGGGAGCCGACAAGAGTTGTCCCCACTGATTCTTCTTATACTGTGTTCTGTGGTTACAAGGCATCTATCATCATAAAATGACAGTCGATATGAACAGCTGTTAGAGGGGCGGCCATTTTTTCTCTAGATACAACGTTTAAACAAGGGGTTTCGTGTATACAACTACTGCAAAGCAATTCCCATTGTATAGTTACAGTTTATATATCCATCACTTATGCATGGTTTATTAGTAACGTTTTCTGTCTCAACTCTGCATAAGTTTCGTATAAAAACTATACACGGTTTATTAGTAAGACCGTGAGGTGATTTGAGTCTGTGTATTGCGATTACTTCACATGTTTCTGGGTGAGAGTGTTTTCAATATGAATAGTATTTGTCACTTTTTTAGTGTTGTGTTGTAAACTAGCTTGTTTTTTTCCGAGCTTCTGAAGAAAAGGCTTTTGTTCTCTTTGACTGCAGAGTGATTGTTTTAAAATATGTATGCACCTCAATTGGTCTCTCTTCATAATTTGTTAGTCATAAGAAAATCTGCTCTGATTCTGGCCCGGGACCTCAAAGCTTTATTTATAGCTAATACTCGTACAAGACTACCATTTTAAGGTACAGGTATCTCCTTCGCACATCGTGAAGGCATGTGGACATACAATTAAAACTTCTTGTTTCGGTGACCTCGGCGCAAGAAAGAGATGGTGAGGCACGTTGGGACCATCGTTTATCCGATTTTGTTTGTCAGCAGGTTGAGTGTACGTCAGTGCCATTCTGGAAGTTGCGGTAACAAATATAATCCTGCCACCATTCAGGAATATAAATTGATTTGTTATTAAAAATGGTGTGCTTTGAGATCTTCTAATATCTCATGATGTATGTCTACCTATTTTTGATACACTCTGTATAAATGTATGATATTGATGTACATGAAGTCATTTTTATGTGTCATTAAAAAGATGCAACTCTGCAATTCAGAATTAATTTTTCTTCAGTGAAGAATTGATTTGTTATTAAAAATGGTGTTCTTTGAGATCTTCTAATATCTCAGGATGTATGTCTACCTATCTTTGTTACACTCTGTATAAATGTATGATATTGATGTACATGAAGTCATTTTTATGTGTCATTAAAAAGATGCAACTCTGCAATTCAGAATTAATTTTTCTTCAGTGAAGATTTGTATTTCAAACGAAAAGTATTTTTGTAGTCCTACATAAGGAAGACAAATGTTTAAGCACTAAAGAAGAAGTTGTATAATGTTAATACTTTTTACTACGAAACCTAATTGACAAATGAACTTAGTTTTTCTTCTTGAAGCTTGAATTAGTCTTAAAATAATTATTTCTGAAAGAAGTGTTAATTTTATGTGTAATTAATAAATCCGTTGTAATGCTTTATGTTATTGGACACATCAAACTTTTCGTATGTTTTCACTCACTGAAATATTTAAAGAAAGGAAAGGAGGAAAATAACTATTTATTGAATTTCAGAAGTATTCAATCCTAAATTCTTAATCTAGCTTATATTTCAAATGATAATTGATGACGACAAAACGCGAAATTGATCTATATGATTAGAAACAGGGAAGGGAAATAAATTGTACGGCGAGGAGCCAGTTTACTTCAATTGTAGAATAAGGAACAAATTAAAGTGCATAATAACTTTTTTTGTAGAAGCTTATTGGTTTAAAGCAGGCGTGACAAAACATGGGCAAGGTTTCGAACTGTTGTCTATGAAAGTGCATTTTGCGAGCTGTGTGGATTCTGTGAGCGTAAGGAAATGCATCAGTGATGGGTGTAAATTGTACAGGGAATGAGTTACTACAATAATATAACATTAATACTAGTCTAAACATAGCCCCACTATTATCATTTATTTAGGAAATTCATGTTTCGCCAACCATTTTAAATATATCTTTGGGGATATGCTTGACAATAATTCTAAATAAAAAAAATATTTCACATTATATCGTGATTTGGAATGTTTCGATATTTTGAATGACTCTACACATTCATTAATAAATGCGCAGTAGGCTGTATGCTGACACCTTTCCAAAATGTTTATATACTTTGCAATTTTTAAAAATAAAACTAAAATAATTGATACCTAGTTATTTTTAAAAAAGATATACATAAATCTAGGTTTGTTGTTATCCGGGAATGTTTCAATCCTGACAATTTGTGTGATGTACTTTAGAAATAATTCTTTCATTGACAGTTTTGCTGGAAACTATCTATCCTCATAATGGACTCAATGTGAGAATCTGTCCAACTTGGTCTTCGACCTTGTTTTGTTGACATTGATTTGTAATATATATATATATATATATATATATATATATATATAATGAAAGAGGAAAAACTGTTCATACCAATAAGTACTCACAAATAATGACAATAATTCTGGAGAAAATTTTCCAACGAGATGGAATTTAAGGAAATATGTTATAACCACAGCAAAACGTTAAAAATTTTTAACAACACAACGTCATAAATTCTAGTTATATTTTTAATATGGTAGTAAAATTGTGGACTGCTTATATACTTCTCTATGTTTTTTTCATTATCATTATTCATTTTCACCCTAACGTCTTTCGCAACGTTGTTATATTCATGGGAATTGTATGCACTGAAATGTAGCTGAAAAATAAATTTCCTACAGATGAAGTGTTCTGTGTTCATTATCCACTTTGTGTCTCCCCATCGTGATTGCGACTTGAAGCCTTGAATAACCAATCTTCATGCTACGACAGAATATCAGCTAATGCTGATTCTACAACTAATATCGCGATTTGAGTGCCAATTAACCTACTTACTTACTGGCTTTTAAGGAACCCGGAGGTTTATTGCCGCCCTCATATAAGCCCGCCATTGGTCCCTATCCTAAGCAAGATTAATGCAGTCTCTATCATCATATCCCACCTCCCTCAAATCCATTTTAATATTATCTTCCCATCTACGTCTCGGCCTACCTAAAGATCTTTTTTCCTCCGGCCTCCCAACTAACACTCTATATGCATTTCTGGATTCGCCCATACGTGCTACATGCCCTGCCCATCTCAAAGGCCTGGATTTAATGTTCCTAATTATGTCAGCTGAAGAAAACAATGCGTGCAGCTCTGTGTTGTGTAACTTTCTCCATTCTCCTGTGACTTCATCCCTCTTAGCCCCAAATATTTTCCTAAGAACCTTATTCTCAAACACCCTTAATCTCTGTTCCTCTCTTAAAATGAGAGTCCAAGTTTCACAGCCATACAGAACAACCGATAATATAACTGTTTTTGTAAATTCCAACTTTAAGGTTTTTTGCAAATTAACAGTCTCCATAATACACTGATTTCCCTAAGGTAATTTAATCATACAATGAACAAGAAGTGACCAACTTTCCAAATATAAACGTATAAATTTAAAAAAAGGGTTTATTAATTCTTTGCATGATCCCAAAAAAAAAAATTCAACATTTTAAAGTAAAGTAATCAAAGTAGCTTAATACATAAATATACACAACTCTATGGAATCTTAATAATGCGTGCCATCTTATTGTTTTGAGTAGGTAATGAACAGCAAGAAATTGTATGATTTGTACCAACCGTGTACATATTCACTTTGAGTCGTGAAAGGGGAAGAACATCGTTGGACGCGAGCCGGAGCTGTTTGCACTGCGGGCGCTTTACACACAGCGGGCTCATACTGACATGATTAGAAATAAATGAAAAAATAATTTGATAGTAGCAAAGGTCATCGTAGTATCAAACGTTATTACTAAAATGCATTTTCAACATTCTCCACAGTCCTGTGATAAGCACCAATATATCGTCACGCCAATGTCGTCTTAGAGATCTAACCTTAATCCCGTACGCTCTGGAACAGAATAGGGTCCCTAATAATTATGTCATTTAAATGCTCGCAACGAAGTCGAAATTTTTCATTACTTGCTAATGCTTATATTACTTTTACCCGTGGAATTATTTCATAATAATTGTTTTGTTACTCTAATAGCATGATTTGGCACACAGTGTACAATTTTGTAAATATGAAATTGTTTTGCTGCCGGTGTCCGTTTTCCTCCAAAGCATGTTTTTATAGAACAATAGCGTGTGTGTATTTTTTGTCGGTCAGTTGATTTGTAGTGTGTCGTGTATACTGTTTAAAGATATGTACGACACAAGCACGATTCATACATAGTTCTCTTTTCGGAAAGCCTGTCGGCCATATTGTAATTGAAGGAATATTTCGAAATTGCAGAAATATGTCCCTAGTAATTTGATGAGTAAAAACTTACATTGATCTGGTATACTGCGCAGAGTCGTTGGGCTACCTAGCTACATTACTCTTTCTACAGTTTCTACAAGAGAAATACTTCGAAAAGGTTAAAGCAAGTCTATATTAGTTCTCAGAAACATACACAAATACCACTACAAAAGCAAACTGTTGTATAATAAGGTAATATCAAATCCTTAAAATTGAAATTTTTAAAAACTTTTATTTTGTATGTATTACCATAATCATAAACTTAAGCAGCTCTGTAATATATTTATTGAATTTAAACTTCTCACCGAATGTTAAACGGTGACATTAAACATTCCACAAGGCAAATTATAATTGCCATTTTTTATTATCTGCTCATATGTGGAATTTTTTCAACCTTCAACGAGATATTTAATTTTATATGTTTGCAATGAACTTCGGCGAGTTGAAAATTTTGTTATATTTTCTGCAGCATTTTCGATAGAGAAAAATTGATTTTAATTTTGAACATGGTTCCTGTGAGAGTATTTGTGTATATCATAGGTGGTCAAACTGAAGTCCAATTCCCTACGCGGTATACTGAAGAAGGTCATCAGTTACGAGCGAGATAGTTTTGAAACAAATTGTCATGTATTATTTTAAACCGTAACAAATTTCAAATTCTCTAGTAACACAACGTTATATTTTGTAGTTGTATTTTAAACCCTAGTAAAATTTGGAACACTTATGGTATCAAATATTATCTTTTTTATAATCATTAGTCATTTTCATCCTATCGTCTTTCGCAACTTTCTTATAATCATAGCAATTGTATATTTGAAGGAAAAGTTTTCAGTGTAAGCACGGTTTAGCCAGTGGCTAACTATTTATAACTAAAGGTTTACAGACAATAGAGTTGTTAAAAAACTCATCTCCTCAACGATGAAAGAGTAATGTCCACATGTGTGGACTTCAGTCCTACGTCCATAGACATCTATGACGTAGTGCAGAGGGCGGCCACTAGAGGGAACCCAAGAGTTGGAACTTAAACTGAGACGATTCTGTCCGACACCGAGATGGGTATCCGGTGTGGCTTAGTGGATAAAAGCATGAGCACGTAGAGCTGAAAACCCGGGTTCAAATCCCGGTGCCGAAGAGAATTTTTCCCCGTTCCATTACTCTTTCATCGTATGATGACGCAGAATATCTGCATGGAAATATCATATGTACTTGGGTACATTAAAATAATATATATGATATGCGTAAATCACTTCGTGATTTAAGACGGCGCTTATTCCGTCTGATCCCGGCCAACTAGTCACTCATAACGAGTGCACCTCAGCACATGTGTGGACTTCAGTCCTACGTTCATAGATATCTTTGACGTAGTGCAGAGGGCGGCCACTAGAGGGAACCCAAGAGTTGGAACTTAAACTGAGACGATTCTGTCCGACACCGAGTTGGGTATCCTTGTGACTTAGTGGATAAAAGCATGGGCACGTAGAGCAGAAAACTCGGGTTCAAATCCCGGTACCGGAGAGAATTTTTCTCCGTTCCATTACTGTTTCATCGTTATGATGACGCATAATATGTGCATGGAAATATCATATGTACTTCGGTACATTAAAGTAATATATAGCATCACCTCAAGACAACTACGCCTACGGGTGGGCCAGGAAAGCGGCCTGCCTGCGGTGTCGCTTGCGGGAATCGTCTATCCGTAAGCTTCCGCTTTCTATACTGTACTCTGTAGAGTTTTAATTTTAAAAGTTTAGCAGCAGTAAAGACTGATGTTTTTGAAACACTAACTTCCTGTGAAACACGTCTTAGAGATTTATTAGGAGAGCGTGTAAATTATGCACTGATTTCATCAATTTTTTCTCCCGTCAATACTCTTCGTTTTGGCTTAGGAATTGTAGCATTTATGTTGTCTAACAGTTTCTCTACCCTGAATTGGAGCACCCTGATATTTCACTTCAAATTGCCTACGCACCTCTCTACATGACTCTGTTTTCACATATGCATCATACATAAAAACTCTCTGTTCAAGCGTGAATTTTGCGTTTTGCATTGTTATCAAATTTTACACACACGCTGAATGTTTAAGCAACTCTGTCGAGAAACTGCACTGTACGTGTTAAATACCGCAACATCTGGCTTACAACTGATAAGTTGTCGACCTTGATGTCCTTGATTGTCGAGCGTGTCTCAACAACTGCGCGCCCAAAGCGGCTTATCAGTATACAGTGAATCAATTTAATATTGGGCCAATGTTATCCTTACTGTATGTACAGAATCACATTTTGCATTAAAATAAATGTATTTTAAAGTACATGGATATAAATATATAGTACAATTAAAAGTAAGGAACCTGCGTTATTGTACTATAGTCACTATGACATGGTGAAAATATTTCAATCATAAGGAGGCATTATTTGCATTAATTCCTCGAAATACCGTAACAGTACGTCAATTTAATATTGGGCCATTCAGTGTTATTGTCCAATCAAGGTATTCAGTTCAGTCTCAGGTGGAGTCAGGTGCTGTCTCTGTGCTGTGTGGACATATAGAAGTTAACAAGAATGATATGGGGCGAAGAGGACCCAACATTACGTTTGAGCAGCGACAAATGATTATATAGCATGGTGCAAGAAGTAAAAGTCGAAGACAAATAGGCAATATGCTAAATTTGCCCAAGAGTAATGTTGGAAATATTATAAGACTATACAAAAAAATAGATAGAATAGAAAGTACCACAAACAGGTCAACCAAAGAAATTAACTGAGCGAGAAGAACGGTTCGTACTAAGAATGGTTAAAACTAATCCAAGAATAAGTGTACCAAAACTTGCTTCAGAATTGTTGGACAAGTTTAATAAGAAAGTAAATCCAGAGACAGTACGTTGTGTAATTAGGAAAGCAGGGTACAATGGCAGAGCTGCCAGAAGAAAGCCATACATAGGTGAAGTGAATAGAAGAAAGAGACTTCAATTCGCAAAAGAATATGTTAATAGGGATAAAAACTGGTGGAAAGACGTGCTTTTTGCGGATGAAAGTAAGGTAAATGTTTTTGGTTCTGATAATAGGATAACTGTATAGCGCAGATTAAATGACGAACTGAAAACTAAGAACTTGCAGCCTACAGTTAAACATGTGATGGTCTGGGGTGCATATCTTCAGCTGGGGTAGGGGAGATGGCCTTCATCGAGGTTAAAATGAATCAAAATGACTATCTGAATCTCCTGAAGAGCAATCTTCATAACAGTGCTGAAAAGTTGAGTATTAGAGACACTTTTAAGTTCTACCAGAACAACGACCCAAAACATAAAGCTGGAAAGAACAGAATGTGGTTGTTATATAACTGCCCGAAAATAATAGACACAACTCTCCAAAGTTCAGACTTAAATCCAATCGAAAATTTTTGGCAAGAGCTGAAAAGGGGACTGCGATAACAGCAATAAAGTCAAAATGTTAGCTGAAAAAGAGACTGCAGGAAGAATGGGCACTTATTGACTCAAATTATACCAAGAAAATAATTGAGAATATGCTGCAATGGTTGAGGGCCGTCATTAGACAGAAAGGGAATCAAACTAAATACTAGGGATTAGGTTTTTGTGCAGTAGAGGAAACGTTTAATTTCTCTGGCCCAATATTAAATTGTGTGCATATGTATTAGGTTCTTTTTCAGAGAGTCGTTTTATTTCTTCAAGTAACAATTCGTGTTTTTTACGAAGTGAGTTTGTGTTGTCTAAATTGGAATAATGTTCTGAGCTTGATTTTCTTGTATTTGTTTGCTTCAAATGTCAAATAAAGACCTACAAAGTGGTAGTGCGACAGTTGCCCAATATTAAATTGATTTACTGTATGCCGCTTTCCTGGCCTCACGCTCTGTATAATGAAAGTTAGCGGGACTTAACAACAATTATTGTTTAAAAATAAATAACATTTAACAGCATTAAATTAATTTAAAGTTGTAGTTACGGTAAAAAAGACAAAGTTAGGATTCCCCTCCAATAATGATGCAACAACTGTTCAAATATTGAAACTTCTAAAGTTCAAATAAGAACACATTTACTTTATATTTAAAACATTAAAACCGAAATAAAAGAAGTAAGTTTATAATATAATAGCTCATATTCCCGTATTTAAATTCAAATTATTTCAATTCAAACATTTTGATTTGAACGTACACTGAGAATTACTTCATTGATATGATTGAAATATTTTATGTAATGAAATAATTTAAAATAGGTTTAAGTTGTAGGGTAGTTTCAATATTAAAAAACTTCTCTGTTACCCTAAAATTTTTATTATAGAGTACTCATTTCTTTATTTCATACTTTGTCAGGAGGATGCCCATGCTTTCGACGGCACAGAGGTTTTGTTTCAGAAACCAAAGAAGTTAAATAAAGTCTCAGTTCACTTTCGCCGCAAAGTCTATATGCAGATTCATTTTTAATTCTTTTACTAGACACGTGGAGAAGAAGGTGACCTCCGCGCAAAATAATTTGTGGATAAAAAATCTAATTAGCCTATTACATATGACTTTATTCACTAACAATGGGAACTCTTTATTTAAACAACTCAAATCTGATTAATGACAAAGACATAACTTTCCTGTAATTGAAAATGAGTGGAAATGGCGTTTAAATAGGTAAGATTTCACATATTATTAGCAAGAATGTCACCATCCAGACGGAGTTATAGTTGCTACAGTTCTATATTTCAGGTGTAACTTGTAATTAATTGTGATACCATAACAGTAAAAAGAATAACCTCAGAATGTGCCATTAGGGATACATTTTGGCGAACCCCTAGCAAAATTTACCACAATTTTGTAAACGATGAATTAGATTAATAGCAATAGGCATGCCAAGCTTAAGTGCGTATCGCCTTCTCTACAAGAAAATACTTCTTGTAGGCTATTCATGAGTAAAACTAAGAGTCAGCCCATAGTACAGCCGAAAGGATTCGGTCATTGGAAAAAATTAGTGACCCCCTTAGGAACTGAACCCGCAACCTTCCTACTTACAGCGCAGAGCCTTAATTGAGAATCTACGTTACGTTCCGTATCAAATAGAAATAGGGTATAAAGTTGGTGGTAAATGACTTTGAATATAACAAGGCAATTCACCTCAAAAATTATTTTACTAAATAAAATGAAAATTGATATTGAGTATATTGGATCAAGAATTACGTATTTATAAATTTGGCATATAGAATTGAAATAGAAATGGAATAGAATAAGTTACTAATAAATACAAGATGAGGTAAAATCACAAATTGGTTTAGATACTAGATAATTAATTAGGAAAAAGCAAGTTTATATATAGCTTTTTTCAATTTAAGGATGGAAACATCAGTGCTCGTGTTTGGTCGGAGTTCCATAATAATTAACTAAGAGATGAAGAGAGAAATGAACTTTAAAGAAAATAGAACAAGATTTGTAATGGAATATCACAAATAATGTAGTATCCGTTAATAAGATGGAGGAACATTTACATAATTTTGTACGTTAATCAAATTTTTTATGACAAATAAACTAGAGAAATACGGAATATAATACAGTTTGTAACAATAAAAATATTCAGAAATTACAGAATAGAAATATGAAGTAATTTCTAGAGAGGTAAATTTGGTTAATGTAATTGGAGTCAAAACACTTTTAATTTCCTAAATATATTACAGTTATTTGCATGTAAACGTTCTGGTTGTAAATTAGTTGCACAGTTATCCAACCGAAAATTAATGCTGTCCTTTACGCCAGCAGATGTGAAATATTTTCGTACTATGGATATTAAATTATTATTCCGTCTTCTACTATAATTATTTCCGTAATGTATGCGGCCGGCGTCCCAAAAGTAAGTTTACAAGCCATGGTTTTTAATATTGATATTTTATTTTGTACATAAAACACTGCACATTGTGCTGTACTCTCAATACTTTATTTGTCGACATAGTCTCCATGGCGAATAAGGCATTTGTCGAACCGTTAGACGAGGTTGCTTATGCCACTCTCGTAAAATGTTGTGTCTTTTGTGGTGAGCCAGCCTTCCCCCTCTGTTCTGACGTCTTCGTCACTTTGGAATCTGTGCCCTCAAAGATGTTCTTTCAAGGCCGGGAGGAAAGAATAATCGCCTGGTGCAAGATTAGCGCTTTTTGATCAATATTCCAAAGTCTTCTACCGAAAATGTCGCAATTGTTCTTGAGTGGCTTTGGCAATGTGTGGCCGAGCATTACCGTGGAAGGGTACCACACGCTTTGAGAGCAGTCCAGGACGTTTACGTCTAATGGCAGCTCGTAAACGTTCCAATGTTACACAGTATAGAGCTGCATTTATTGTGCACCTTTCTCCAATAGACTAGCAACACATCTTTCTGATCCCAGAAGACAGAAACCATCACTTTGCCAACTGACTTCACGACTTTCAAATTCTTGGTTCGTGAGAGACCTGGATGCTTCCACTCCATATGTGCCCTTTTTGTTTCTGGGGTATAGTGGTGAATTCATTACTCGTCACCAGTGACAATACGCTGAAGAAAATCTTCACCGCCAATGGCATATTGCTGCAAGATTGATAGGACACAAGCCAGTCTCTGAGCTTTGTAGTCTTCAGAAAGCTTTCGTGGAGTCCATCGTGCATACACTTTGTGAAATCCCAACTGCCCAATGATGCGGCTAACTGTTCCACCCGACAGACCCAAGTCATGTGTGAGTTCTTTGATGTGAGTCTCTTGTTCTCCGGTATACCAAGGTCAATATCTGTTTTCTTCTCTGCCGTGCCACCTGTTGAGGGGCTGCCACTCCGCACACAGTCAACTGTTGTCATCTTCCCGGTTTGAAATTTGGTGCATCATTTTGCCACACTGTGATGACTCATTACGCTTCGCCCATAGACGTCCACAACTTACATGAATCTGCGCAGCTGACATCTTCCTTGCATTGAGAAATCTAATTACTTGCACAAACGTTCTGCTTGGACCCTTTTTTCCAGTCGACCCTCTATCTTTAACTGGCTTTAGTCAGCAAATTCTTGTGCACAATGCTATCAACCGATACGATGTTATCAACTGAAACAATACAAACATTTCGCCATAGTTAGATGCTGTCCATCTTCAATGCCACGGACATTAAATGCCCTGTAAACTTACTTTTGGGACGCCCCTCGTGTATACTTTCAGTTATATGATAAGAATTTAACCCTTTCTAACCCAAATTAAATTTACAAGCAATCCATGTTGAAACAAATAGCTGTATTAGGACCAAGTTAAGGGAGTGGCAACATTTGAAACAAAAGTATATTGATGAAAATGTATTGAAATAGAAGTTATCCAGCAAAATTTACCTTCATATGTAACACACAAGTATATAAATGCTATAAAGTTAATTATTGCCATATGGTATCTATAAGTAAGAAAGAGTTAACAACATATATTTATAAATTTGTTAAATTTTAAATGCACAAGCATCAGGATAAATAAATGTAATTGTATTAGTCAAAACGCGTCTTTAAACAAATTTTAATTATTTGTTTTTGCAAAGAAAACATAGTATTATTGTTTTATTCACTTCAGTATTAATTAATATCTAAAGGATTATTTGAAGCCTGTAGTCTATTAAGCCACGTTTCCACTATTGTAAGTGCGCAGGAATAATGAGAGGCAAACAACCGTTGCCAGTTAAAACTGCAGATTTTCTTGCGCACATCTCATTTTTTATTTGCGCACATATTCATTTTGGATAAGCAACTATCACAAAGGAAGGGATGGAACTAGAATCATTATTGAGGAAGTGAGCTGGCCGAAATATCATTTTTTTTAATTATACGGATGTCAAGATCAGATTTTGAAATTAAATTACAATTGATTGGACCAGGAAGGATTTGTTTTCGTGAAGCAGTTTCAGCAGTTACCGCACTGGCCATGTGTGTAAGGTTTTCAGCCACTGGTGACAGCGTTCCAAATTTAAGATTCACTTTCAAATTGTCAGGTCCTACTATTTCACGCTATAAAAGAAATTTTCCAAACGATCGTGAAGACTCTCTAAACTCAAGGAAAAGCAGGATTTTAAAATTATTAATATGTCACTAAATTAATTTATTGCGAAACATAACAATAAACAAAAATAAATAGGACAATAGAATAAAAGTTTTTTTCTGCAATCAAGCTCCTTTTTTTCAGGAGCCCAATAATTATCTGGTTAAAATTATTTATGATTAATTGGATTATCGGGACAGAGTATAATACGTAACGGTAGGGACAGGAGGGCAAATAAACCAAATGGCTTTTAAGAAACCTGGAGGTTCATTACCGCCCTCACATAAACCCGCTATCGATCTCTATCCTGTGCAAGATTAATCCAGTCTCTATCATCATATCTCACCTCCCTCAAATCCATTTTATATTATCCTCCCATTTATGTCTCGGCCTCCCCAAAAGTATTTTTCCCTCTATATGCATTTCTGGATTCGCCCATACGTGCTACATGTCCTGCCCATCTCAAACGTCTGGATTTAATGTTTTTAATTATGTCAGGTGAAGAATACAATGCGTGCAGTTCTACGTTGTGTAATTTTCTCCATTCTCCTGGAACTTCATCTCTCTTAGCCCCAAATATTTTCATAAGACACCTTATTCTCAATTCATTCATTCATTCATTCATTCATTCATTCATTCATTCATTCATTCATTCATTCATTCATTCATTCATTCATTCATTCATTCATTTTATTCTATAGATCTTACATGAGCAATGAAGCTTTAAGACGTGGAACAAGTCAAAATTTTACAATATTACAATTACAATTTTTACAAATTTTTACAATATTTTACAATTTTTAGTTTTACAATTTAGTAATTTTCTACAATTTTTACAATTTTGTGTAATTTTTTTTTTATAATATTTTGGCGAGATGTAGTGAGATGAGGTGAGGTCCGAGGATTCGCCAAAAGAATACCCGGCATTTGCCTTTTGGTTGGGGAAAACCTCGGAAAAACCCAAACAGGTAATCAAATCAAAGGGGTGAAATGAAGTGATGCCGAGGACTCGCCATAGACCATCCGGCTACAGTCCCACGGCTGGGGAAAACCTCGGAAGAAACCATTCAATGAGAGAAACCATTCAACTCAAACACCCTTAATTTCTGTTCCTCTCTCGAACTGAGAGTCCAAGTTTCACAACCATACAGAACAATCGGTAACATAACTATTGTTTTTAAATTCTAACTTCCAGCTTTTTTGAAAGCAGACTGGATGACAAAAGCTTCTCAATCGAATAATTTCTGACATTTCCCATATTTAATCTGCGTTTAATTTCCTCTCGAGTGTCATTTATATTTGTTACTCTTGCTCAAAGATATTTGTATTTTTTCACATTTTCGAAGGATACATTTTCAATTTTTATATTTCGTAAAATGTTCTGGTCACGAGACATAATCTTATGCATAGTCTTTTCGAGATTTGCTTCCAAACCTATCTCTGTACTTGCTTCAAGTGCAATTAAAATGAATGAATAAATGAATGAATGAATGAATGAATGAATGAATGAATGAATGGATGAATGAATAAATAAGTGAGTGAATATGTATGTGAATAAATAAGTGAGTGAATAAGTAACTGAGTGAATAAGTGGATAAATAAAGAAATAAATCATTAAATAAATAAATAAATAAATAAATAAATAAATAAATAAATAAATAAATAAGTGACTAAATAAACAAGTGAATGAATGAGTGACTAAATAAACAAGTGAATGAATGAGTGAATAAAAATAAATACGTGAATAAATAATTAAATGAATAACTAAATAAATAAATAAATACGTAATAAGTGAATAAATTAACAATGAGGCAGGTGTATACAGACAGACAGGCAGATCATTTCAAACACGTTACAAAGAACACATCATAGCCATAATAAAATAACAAAACACTTCCACATACGCAGAATACATCATAAACGTCAACCACACCTACAGTAACATAAACACAAACATGGAAATTCTATATCTCCAACCGAAAAACCAGACAGAAACTAAACACACTAGAACATTACGAAATATACAGACACACAAAAACACACTGGCATCAAATCCTCAACACATAACTCAATTTCAGAACACACACACTTTTTGACTCCACATTACACTACACAAACACACCCCCACAGGAAACGCAATCAGAAAACGCAAAGACCACCCAGTTCTGAGGATAACTCACAGGCTGAAACTAGTCAACAAAGTAACTTAGTTATTTAACACGTGGAGGCATATATATATATATATATATATATATATATACTTTATATTCCAAGTGATATAGTCTTGAAAGTTGTGTGATAAAGATGTATAAATTAATTAATTCGGTTTTTTCGCTCCTGCGTGAAGCCTATGAAAGTAGCATTTGAAACTTTTAATTTTGTAGTTGACTGCTTTTGTAAATCCCAGCTCATACATTTCTGCTTAAAAATTGATGGGTATCCCTCCCCCTTTTTTGACGGTCCTTTATAATTCGGTTCTGAGGCTCGACAGAGACCAGGATAATTCCTGTATTCTTCAGTAAACTCTACGCTTTTCCCATTAGACCAGTTCATCACACTCTCACATACAGACAACCTATGAAAAAATACTCGACAAACTAGTCGAATGCGCCGAACCTATACAAATGTTTGGAATGAAAACAGCAGCTCCTACGGAAGACCTGAAATCAGCTGGTGAAGAAGCAGATAGTTGCCATGTCTCCCGGTCCCAGAGCGGGAGACTAGCGCATACTTGTCCAAGGATTGGGCGTACACAGTTTATTCCTGCATCTCGCCTTGCGCATATCTGCCTAACTGGCAACTGTTGTTTGCCTCTCATTCCTGCGCAGTTGCAACAGTGGAAACGCGGCTTTAGATATTACCGTCTAAGACACTAGCGTGTCCAGCTGGAAGAAATACGAGGCGTATCTAGAAAGTAAGTTTCTCTATTTAAAAAAAAAAAAAAGAACACACACTTTCAGGAAAACATTTATTGGCAACAATGTTTCAGCTATTTTTCAACATAGCCACCATCACAATTGAGACACTTGTATCGTGGGATCAACTTTTGTATCCCTCTGTCGTAGAACTCTGCCGCCTGTGAATGGAACCAGCGTGTGACAGACGTCTTCAGCTCTTCGTCGTTGCCAAAACGCTCACCGGAGGACAGGAATTTCTTGAGAGAGAGAGAGAGAGAGGGAGGGAGAGGGAGAGAGAGAGAGACCTGACAGCTGCCGATGAGAGCTGGCAATGCTTTGTGCATTAAAGAACTTTATCACCGACCGAACCTCGAGGCGGCGGGAGAAGGAATAAGAGCTTCAATTTCGAACCACTGCTGCCACGCTACTGGCACCAGGCGGGACCTGTCCGGCTGGCATATGATTGATACATCATAGATCTGTTACGCATGCGCAATTGACACGGCTAATTACGTTTACTTTCAAGGGGAAAAAAACCGGGAAACTTACTTTCTGGATGCTCCTAGTATAATTCATAACAAACTATATCGTGATACTACAGTAGCAAGTACAGTAGGATGGTAAAAATTCCGGGTCCGTTTTTTTAACGAATAAACGCGTGCTACTACCACAAGGAAAGTAAAACCTAAGAAACCGGTACTTCTGCCATCTTTGGCCATTGCAGTCTGGCAAGTGATATTTCGTCAGTTGTCGCAGATAAATTTCTTGCCGTCTCAGGACTCTATAGATTGGCAAGTGATATTCCAAGTGATGAGCGAATTATTTTAGGAATATTACTTCCTCAGTCTTATCATTAAATGAGTTTTTTTTTTTACAAGATTAACGAAGTTCAGTTCAAATAACTTTTACGTTAGAAATATACAATGAAACCTGTCTAAAGCGGTCATCTGAAGTTACCTTGTAAAATTGCCGTTTTATCAGGTGGCCGCTTGATTAAGGTTGCGGTTCTTTTATGAATCAGCAAGAAAATACTGAATTCCACTGACTTTTAGGACTGTGCGCGTACAACAATCATGCATATTAATGTCAGCCTCTTCCATTCTTGCCTTTTCAAAACTCGCTTGCGGTACCTCAGTTTAAATGACTGGATAATACCTTGATCAAGAGGCTGGAGGTGTGACGTCGTATTTGGGGGAAGAAACGCCAATTTCACGGATCACATTGCGATTTTGTCGTTTAATCTTGGAATTGAAAGCGTATAGTTAATTCTCAAATAATGATGATGTCATCCAAGCTTTATTGTTGGTAGTCCACTTCACCTCCAATAAGCCTATGTCAACATTTTTCAAACATCTCAGTTTCAATGATTTTCCTATCGTTAAGAGTGCTCCTTTTTCTCCTGCAGCATTAAAACAAAAGAGCAGGGTTATTCTGTCTTTTGCCAACTTCCTCCCTTTACACTCTTTTTTCTTAAAACTTGAAGTTTTGTTAGGGAGGATCCTGAAAATAAACCTGTTTCGTCAACATTGTAAATGTCTCTGAGTTCATATTCCGCAAGAATTGAAGGCAGTCTATTTTTTCCATTCTTCAATAACATTGGTTGCAATGTCACCTCCTTCACCAGACACAGAATGAAATGTAATGTTATGCCGTTTTCTAAAGCACTCTAACCACCCATTACTAGCAACAAAATTTCTTACATTGAGTTCTTTGGCAATTTAAAGAGCTTTCTCTTGAATCATAAGCCCACTTACAGGCAATTTCTTCGCCGTCGCACACTTGAACCATTCGTAAACGAACTCATTCACATTACTAAACACAGATTCTGTCTTCCTCCCATTCTTTTAATGTTTCATCTTTATTCTTAATTATACCGTTTATTTAAGTCCTACCACATTTGAATATTTCTGCAATTTTTCTCGCAGATGTTTCCTTCTCACTTTCTTCAATCATTTTTCATCTCACCTATAAACTTAACACCACTCTAAATTTATTGTTAAATATGATTTCTCTCTCAAACTAACTTCACAGTTCCTCTGAATCAAGTGAATGAAAAGAAGAAAAATTCGTAAAAGCTGGTCTATGTAGAGAAAGATAGAAAGAGGAGAACAAAAAAAAAAAAAAAAAATCGAATGGTGAACTACTTAAAACATACTGTGACATTTTCAATAGAAAAAGTCCGTGTTTCAATCCTTAGAAAACGAGTAAGAATTTATAGCTGTGCAGGGTCGGAGTAGATAGTGACAAAAGAGTCATAAAACAGTAACCAACTAACCCTAAGATATGGAGGGTGTACTGTTGTACACTGTTGCTATTGCTTCCTGTCCTCTAACCGTCGAAAAAATAGGTCAGACAGTAACCGTGAAAAGAATTTTTGTTGGGCAGTGACCATTATAGTCAGGTTCCAATCCAAATAGACCCCGGCCGCTGGCAGGCGCATGAGGTGGCCGCTAAATAAAGAGAGAATTTGTGCTGAACTTATGGAAAATCCAATTGGTTCCAGAGAAAATTGGCCTTTTGGCCAGGTGGACGTTTAAATAAAGAGACCGCAAAGGTAGGTGTCACTGTATTACAGAATGCAGGAATATTGTATCAGTGAGGTATAGAATGGTGTCATAACTATTACTTGTGGTAGATTGATTCCATAATATACATCGTATCTAAAAATTAATAATAATATTGTTCCAATAATATAGGATCGTAAAATTTAGCTTTATATTATTTAAAGACTCTTGAACATACATTGTAACTTGCATTTTATAGGGTTGGATCATGTATTTGCTGCTTCTTCTGCTGCTACAATTAACTGACTTGGCCTATAGCACCAGATTCCCTACCCTGGAAGAAGGAGGAATCCTTGAGGAAGAAGTGTCAAATTGTGTCCTCTATATTAGCTATAAATACCTCACACATGAGTCTCCTATATCTGTGCTATCACCAAATACATGGTTACCAGAAGAGGTAAAAGAAAGCCGCGAGAATTGGAACAACTTTGACTACGGTGATATTATACTTAAGGAACTCTACGCTCACAATAGATCTATTGTAAGTTACGGTTATATAACTATTCCAAAAAAGATGATACTCGATGATTATAACGTTTCAGCATATAAACAAGAATCATTTATTTTGATATTGCCAAATATTGACTCTTATGACCAAATGCACTGTTTAAAGGATATGCTATTAAGACTGCGATATGATTCCTGGTATCCACGATCGCGTTACGTCATAATTTCAATGATTCCATATGTTTCTCGAGCTGAAGAACAGAGAAACGTGTTGCTTCTCTGTGCTGTTCTTAAGGCCCTCGAGGTGCTAGACTTTATTCTCATCATTCCAGGCCGTAATTATGAAAATAAGATAACTTTGGACATATTCACATGGATTCCTCAGGAGGGACAGAACTGGTGTCAAAAACATGTAGGGATTGCTAGATATTTGGATACTTGGTACTCGTCACAAAATTGGTTCCAATTAAGTGCGGACCTTTTCCCTTCAAAAGAAATGAATAATATGTCAGGTTGTGTAATGAAGTACGTGGTGTCACAGTGGTTGCCATTTATAAGCATTAAATATGAAGGAGCAAACGGATTGATGGGTGTATTTGGTACAGAATTGGAATTGTCCCTTGTGGTGAAGAGTAAAATAGGTGTTGAAATAATATTTTCTTTTGATTATAATCCTCAAATAAGTGTTATGTCAGGTGAGAGGGACATATTGGGTTTAATGAAGATATATCCACGTCACTACAATAATTTCGATGTTATATATCCTTATGGTACGGATGGAGATACATTTGCAGTGCCAAAGCCCAAAGATATTCCTAAGTGGCAGGGAATTTTCAGAGTATTCAATGTCAGAATTTGGCTTTTAATTACAAGTTCCTACATTTCAGCCGTGTTGGTATTCCGATGTTTGGAGAGTTTCCAGAGTAGGGTCAATCAATCACCAAATCAAAGTAGCTTTATTAGTTTAATTCTTATGATCCTTTGCAACTTTTTGGGCATTGGTGTAACTGTAACACTTCGAGGGAGTTTCAAACTGTTTTTCTTGTTGTGGATTTTGTATTGTATGCACATCAATACTGCATATCAATCGTCGTTAGTAGGACAGCTTATTGATCCGGGAAAATTTTCTCCCTTGAAGACCTTGCAGGATATGGAGGAATCTGGAATTGAAGTTTGCAAGCCGGATGCATTCCTGGATACAAATTATACGTCATTAGATCGATGTATGAAACGTCTAAGGGCCAATGATTATGTTGCGGTAAGTTGTTATCGAAATTTTTTGGAAATCATGACAATTACTTGGCAGAAATCCGATTTCAATATCATAGAGGAAGACTTGGATCGCATTATGGTATCTGTAACTTTCCGAAAGGGAAATCCACTCTTCAAATTCTATGAAACCATACACAAGAGACTGAAGACTGCAGGAATAATTGATTTGTGGATTTCCCGAATTCTAGGACGTAGTAATGAAATGTTGCTTTCACGCAATAAATCAACCATTGCTCTGAATTTGTCTCATGTGCAGGGTCCTTTCTATTTATTAGTAGTTGGTTTGATGTTATCGGCCTGTGTATTCATGCTTGAAATAATATGTTTTTTGGGATGGGAATTGTATATGAAACGTAGGTTGAAAAATTTTTCAGAAGTCAGTTCTAGTGATGCATGAATAATTTACACCAGTTAAGAACAGAGTTTGTTAGCTTATCTTATTTTTGGGACGCTAACATAGAAGTCTGGTAAATTGATCTTGATTGTTTTTCCGTTAGAAGATAAGCAGGAACTGCGGTTTCGTCAGTTCCATACTTTTTAAAGTTGTATCTCTGCTATGTTTTTTTTAGAAATAACGTGATGTGTGAATTTGGTTGGGTTTATTGCTCTCTAAAGGGAGAGTGGTGGCTCTTGTTACTTGATTTTTTTGGGATTTTGCTTCATTATGGTATTCATTCAGTAACCTAATTGTCGTGTTGTTTTGGATTATGTTGTAATGAAATTAGATAATTGTGACTTTGCTATACATAATGGTGTATGTGTTAATCCTTTGAGTGCCAGCCACGACTACATTGTTATTTTGTAATTTGCTACAAGTGCTGGTCACGATCTAATCGTGAAATGGTTCAGCGAATTTACAAAAGTGAGCTTCACTGAACCATTTCAGAGAAGGTATTCAGCTTTGTAAATACGCTTGTCATTTTTGACATAGTAGTAAACAAAGACTGTCGGCACTGAGAGTGTTTAAAATCTCAAAAAATTGCAGTTACCACTGTTCCAGAAATAAAGTGTTTTTTGTAGTGTTTTGAGTATGACATAAGGCTAATCTTGTAGTAAATTTGCTGTTAAATAATTTGCTTGCAGGCTCAAGACCTGCTATACGGTGTAGGTAAAATTAATAATAATAACATTCTGCTTCAACAGTGACAGGTACATTATTTAAGGTAGTACCGTAGTAAGATAGTGAAAATTCTGTATGCAACGTGTGTGCCGTAGGTCTTTTCCAACTCGTTCAAGGTTGATCCCAACATTCTGTTGAGTGTAAAAACTAACAGCGTATTCTGAATCTCACTGGACCGGTGGACAACAATGCCGTCACGCTGCAGCGAAATAGGAACAAAACTACTGGAAGGATCGATGGGTGTCATGGCGACTGTATAAGTTCTTGTATGTGCTACGCTAGCAAAATTTTGCGAAATTTCCGTACTGCCATCTCGTTCAAAGAAAAGAGAGCATAAACAATTTAATTCTTGAAAACTGATCCGTTGACAAGTTCGCTCATAAGCCATTAACATATTGTTTTTACGTTGTGCTCATTACAAACAATACAGCAGAACTAAAGCAGAACACATCGCCATGACACAACAGTGCACGATGTCATTCGTCTGCTAATTCCCGCCCTATACAAGAACCAATCAGATTCACTGATGGCGACTGATGGAGACTGTCACCAGCTCTGCAAGCTGATGGCACCGGTGCGACACCGGTGGAGCATCAGTGACTCCATCGGTGAAATTCGGAACACCGTGATGCCATCAGATTGCTCAGCGCTGAGATTCGGAATACGCGCTAAGCAAATTTATGCTTAGGTCAGTTTATATTTAAAGTGAGTTTTGGTGAGGAGATGCTTTAATTTGGCAATTTATTCGCTGGGTCTTTCTTTAGTTTTATTTTTGATTCGTGATTAGTTAATGGATTAACTATGTTTTTAGATAAAACTATAACCCGTGCCTTGTAAATATACGGTTGTTGTTAGCAGGAACCATCAGATTGCTTCATCTCCCTCCACGAATGCTTGGTCCCCTCAGTGCCGCGCGCTCCGTAATCGTCTACAATGTCTTTTATATAATACAATGGCGACAGCATCGTTCAGCAATCACGTGACACGTAGGCCTACTATAAAAAAAGAATATTATACACTGAGATTGTGTTGAATATAGAGAGGATTGACCCACATAATATTACGGTTGTGTAAATCGCACTTGACCGATATTAACAACATTGCAATATAAAGTTTATAACATTGCGGGAAAGTTTGTCTTGAGAATTCATTAGGGAAATAATAAGCTTTACAGGATGCTAAACCTGGAAGCTAGATCTGCAAGATAGTACGGTTATTTGAACCTGTATATTGCAATTACTGTACAAGTTGCTATGCCGGAGTGTTTTCAATTTGAAAAGTATTTTTCAATTTTTTAGTGTTGTGTTGTAGACTACTTGGTTTTTGTTATCTTGGAGATTCTAAATAAATGACATTTTTTCTCTTTCACGGCAGAGTGATTGTTTTAAAATTGGTATGCACCTGCATAAGAAAACCAGCTATTTATTATTGGCTTCACCCAGGGACCTCATATACAGATCTATATTTAAAAAAGAGCGTTATTAATAATACGAGAAGACAGATATTTCAAGGTACATGTATCTCATTCGCACACGATGGAGACGTGTAATTAAATACATTTCCAACTTCATGCTTCCGTGACCCCGGCACAAGAAAGAGGTGGTGTGGCACGTTTGACCATAGTTTACCCAGGAGACAACCGGTATTCAGTTTGTCAGCAGATAGGGTGAAGCACAGTTTAATTGTACTGGTTGTACTGGTTGAGTGAATGGGAAGTCCTTATGGCTTAACTCTGTCAGTACCAGTAAAATTATGTGAAATAAATAAATGAAAAAGTAATTCCATTGTAGCAAAGGTCATCGTTGTATCAAAGTTTATTATTACTAGAATGCATTATCAACAGTCTCCAGGGTCAAGTTTTGAGTAATTATTAGAAACTCAATTTGAGAGCAAACGAGATGCAAAAGATCCCTTATAGTTCCTGTGATACGCACGAACATGTCGTCACACCAATGTGATCTTTGAAAAAAACTGACCTCAACTCCGCACGCCCTGGGATAAGAACATGGTCCCTAATTATGCCATTTAAATGCTCGCAACGAAGTCAAAATTTTTCATTACTTGTTACAGCTTATATAACTTTTACGCGTGCAATTATTTCATAATAATGTTTTGTTACTCTAATAGCATGACTTGACACACAGTGTACAACTTTTTATAAATTTGAAATTGTTTTGCTGCCGGTGTGAATTTCCTTCCAGGGCAAATTTTTATAGAACAGTAGCGTGTGTATTTTTTGTTGCTCACTTGATTTGTAGTGTGTCGTGTATACTGTTTAAAGATATGTACGACACACGCACAATCCATACATAGTTCTGTTTTCGGAAAGCCAGTCGGCCATATTGTTATTGAAGGAATATTTCGAAATTGCAGAAATATGTCCCTAGTAATTTGGTGAGCAAAAACTTATATTGATCTGGTATACTGCGCAGAGTGGTTGCGCTACCTAGCCACATTACTCTTTTCACAGTTTCTACAACAGAAATACGTGGAAACGTATAACGGAAATCTATATTATTTTTCAGTGAAATACACAAATATCACTACAAAAGCAAAACTGTTGTATAATAAGGTAATATCAAAGTCTTCAAATTGAAATTTTAAAAAAATTTGTTTTGTTTTTATATGTATTTCGATATATTAGAAACGTAAGCATCTCTGTATTATAATTCTTGGATTTGAGCTTCTCACCGAATGTTGACCGGTGACATTAAATATTCCATAAGGCAAATTATAATTGTCAGTATTTATATTCTGCGCATATGTGGAATTTGTTCAACCTTCAACGAGATACGTAATTTTATATGCTTGCAATGAACTTCGGCGAGTTGAAATTTTTTTTTTGTCTCTGTTATATTTTCAGCAGTATTTTTGATAGAGAAAAATTGATTTTGATTTTGAACATGGTTCCTGTGGGAGTATTTGAGTATATCATAGATGGTCAAACTGAAGTCCAATCGGGATTCAGTTGTGAGGACTCCCGCTACGTAGCATAGTGGAGAGGGTCATCACTTTTGAGCGAGATAGTATTGAAACAAATTGCCATATGTATTATTTTAAGCCGTAAAATTTTAAAATTCTCTAACAACACAACGTTATAAATTCTAATTATATATTTTAGTAAAATTTTGAAGAACGTATAGTTTCAAATGTTTTCTTTTTTATAGCCTAATCATCAGTCATTTTCATCCTATCGTCTTTCGCAACGTTCTTATAAACGTGTAAATTGTAGCCTATATTTTGAAGGAAGAATGTTTCAGTACAAACAGGTTTTAGCCAGTGGCTATCTATTTATAACTAGAGGTTTACAGACAATACAGTTAAAAAACTCGTCACCTCAAGACAACTACTATAATGATAATTAGCAGGTCTTAACAACAATTGTTTGGTAATACTAAAAATAAAATATATTTCGTTTTGTGTATAAGATTGATAAATAAGCAAAAATTTAACTTCAAAATAAATACCATTTTTGTACCTGTTGAAACACTGCTTGAAAATCCGTTGTTATAATTGTTATTGTCATTAGCAGTTGATCAAAAAGTTGCATGTGATATTCCAGATCTGCATTTTGATTTTCTTGTTTTACATCCGTAAATAGTACTTCACACACATATACTCTAGTATCGTAGTTACCGAACATAGCTCTAATAACATGTCCAAAGGAACGATAAGATGGATATTTATTTTTACAAATATTTTGAAAGCATTGTATTATCACTAAATTAATTAATAGAAAAATACAGTTATTCCCATTGCGGATGGCATATTCTCATTCTTGAGGTACATGTTTTGGAGAGTGGCATTGTAATCCACCACGCATACCAACATTAAACAATAGTAGCCTACTGTCCGATCAGGCGAATTGTCTTGGAGAGCTGTGGAAAAATAGTAGCATTGTGTATTTAAAGGGATGTAAAAATAATCACGATTCAGAATTCCATCATCTATGGTGTACATGAATTTTGCCAAACTATAAGACGGAAATTACTGATATTCCATATCGCCAAGTGAACTTACGTAGATGCGATATAAATGAAATACGATAAATAATAGATTTCTTCTATTGCGGACCGTGGATGCTCGAGGAATTTCGGTAGTTTACATCTTCCATCTTTATAAAAGACTAGATCTGTGGTTCCCAAATTTTTGAGACTCGTGAACCCCTTTCAGAATAATCTTAATTGAGCGAACACATTTTTAAATATATAAAATTTAACAACATTTAATTAATTTAAATTTCTTTTAGTTACGGTAAAAAAAAAAAAAAACAAAGTTAGGATTCCCCTCCAAAAATGACGCAACATCTCTTCAAATATTGAAACTACTCAAGTTCAAATAAGTACACATTTACTTTATATTTGAAACATTAAAACTGAAATAAAATAAATTAATAATACAATAGCACATATTCCCTTCTTTAAAGTAACATTATTTCAATTCAAACATTTTAATTTTCACGTACACGGAGAATTACTTCATTCATATGATTGAAATATTTTATGTAATGAAATAATTTAAAATGTGTTTAAGTTATAGGGTAGTTTCAATATTTTAAACTTCTATTTCAACGTAAAATTTTCATTATACAATTACTCACTTCTTGATTTGATATTGTGCCAGAAGAATGCGCATGCTTTTGACGGCACTGAGGTTTGAATTCAGGAACCAAAGAAGTTAAATGAAGTCAGAGATCATTTTTACCACAAAGCCGATATGCGGATTCATATTTAATTTTTTTACTAGACACATGAATAAGAAGAAAACATCCCCGCAAAATAATATGTGGATAGAAAATGTAATATGGCTGGTATGATTTTATGTACTAACACTGGGAACTCTTTATATTAATTGAAGTAAAACCTGAGTAATGACAAAGACATAACGTTTCTGTAGTTTAAAATGACGGTAAGTAGGTAAGATTTCACACTACTATTAGCAAGAATGTCACCATCCATACGGAGTTATAGTTGCTACAGTTTCAAATTCCAGGTGTTACTTGTAATTGTGATACCATAACATTAAAAACAATAATAACCTGAGAATCTGCCATAAGGAATATGTTTTGGCTAATCCCTTACAAAATTTAGCACAATTTGTTAAACGATGAACTATATTAATAGCAATACGCGTGCAAATCTTAAATGCTTGTCGCCTTTTCCCCTAACGGAATACTTCTTGTAGGCTGTTCGTGCGTAAAACCAAGGCTCAGGCCATAGTATAGCGGAAAGAATTCGATCATTGAAAAAAATTAATGACCCCTTAGGAATTGAACTCGCAACCTACCTACTTACAGCGCAGAGTTTTACCTCCGACGCTACGTCACGTTTCATAACAAATAGATTGTTTGTACAAAGTTACTGGCAAATTACTTTGAATATAAAAGTATATTTCACCTCATAATTAATTGAAATTCAGTGTATTGTATTCATTTATAAATATGGCATATATAATTGAAAGCCACCGGCGTGGCTCAGTCGGTTAAGGCGCTTGCCTGCCGGTCTGAAGTTGCGTTCGGGCGCGGGTTCGATCCCCGCTTGGGCTGATTACCTGGTTGGGTTTTTTCCGAGGTTTTCCCCAACCATAATGTGAATGCAAGGTAATCTCTGGCGAATCCTTGGCCTCATCTCGCCAAATATCATCTCGCTATCACCATTCTCATCGACGCTAAATAACCTAGTAGTTGATAAAGCGTCGTTAAATAACCAACTAAAATAAAATATATAATTGAAATAGAGATGAAATAGCTTTATATTATTTAAAGACTACTTGAGGATATACATTGTAACTTGCATTTTGTAGGGCTGGATCATGTATTTGCTGTTTCTCCTGCTGCTACAATTAACTGACTTGGCCTATAGCACCAAATTCCCTATCGTGGATGAAGGAAGAATCCTTGAGGAAGAGGTCTCAAATTGTGTCCTCTATATTAGCTATAAGTACCTCACACATGGATCTCCTATATATGTGCTAACACCAAACACATGGATTTCGGATGAGGCAAAAGAAAGCCGCGAGAAATGGAAAAACTTTCACTTTGGTGATATTATACTTAAGGAACTGTACGCTCACAACAGATCTATTGTCAGTTACGGTAACACAACTATCCCAAAGGCGATTAACATGGATGATTATAAAGTTCCTACATATAAACAGGAATCATTTATTTTGATATTGCCAAATATTGACTCCTATTCGCAAATGCACTGTTTAAAGGATATGCTATTAAGACTGCGATATATGTCTTGGAATCCAAGGTCGCGTTACGTTATAGTTTCAATGATTCCGTATGTTTCTCGAGCTGAAGAAAAGAAAAACATGTTACTTCTCTGCACTGTTCTTAAGGCCCTCGAGGTGCTAGACTTTATTCTCATGATTCCAGGCCGTAATTATGGAAATGAGATAACTTTAGACATATTCACATGGATTCCTCAGGAGGGACAGAACTGGTGTCAAAAACATGTAGGGATTGCTAGATATTTGGATACTTGGTACTCGTCACAAAATTGGTTCCAATTAAGTGCGGACCTTTTCCCGTCAAAAGAAATGAATAATATGACAGGTTGTGTAATGAAGTACGTGGTGTCACAGTGGTTGCCATTTATAAGCATTAAATTTGAAGGAACAAACGGATTGATGGGTGTATTTGGTACAGAAATAAAATTGTTCATGGAGGTGAAGAGTAAAATAGGTGTTAACATAACATTTTCCTTTGATTCTGATCCTCAAATGAGAGTTATAACAGGTAAGAGGGACATATTGGGTTTAATGAAGATATATCCACGTCACTACAATGATTTAGATATTTTATATCCTTATGGTACCGATGGAGTTACATTTGCAGTGCCAAAAGCCAAAGATATTCCCAAATGGCAGGGAATTTTCAGAGTATTCAATGTCAGAATTTGGTTACTAATTACAAGTTCTTACATTTCAGCTGTGTTAGTATTTCGATGTATGCAGAGTTTCCGGAGTAGCGTCAATCAATCATCAAATCAAATTGGCGTTATTAGTTCAATTCTTATAATCCTTTGCAACTTTTTGGGAATTTCTGTTAAAGTAACACTTCGAGGAAGTTTCAAACGGTTTTTTTCGTTATGGATCTTGTATTGTATGCATACCAATACTGCGTATCAGTCGTCGTTAGTAGGACACCTTATTGATCCGGGAAAATTTTCTCCCTTGAAGACCTTGCGGGATATAGAGGATTCTGGAATTGAAATTTGCAAGCCGGATGAATTCCTGGGTACAAAGTATGCGTCATTAGATCTATGTATGAAACGTCTAGAGGCAAATGAATATATATCGCTAAGATGTTACCGAAATTTTTTGGAATTTATGAAAAAAGGAAGAGAGAAATCCGATTTCAATATCATAGAGGAAGACGTGGAACGCTTTATGGTATCTGTAATTTTCCGAAAGGGAAATCCACTCTTCAAATTGTATGAAACTGTACTTAAGAGATTGAAAACTGCAGGGATAATTGATTAGTGGATTTCCCGATCTGTAGAACCTAGTAGGGAAAAGTTACTTTCACAAAATAAATCAATATTTGCTCTGAATTTGTCTCATGTTCAGGGTCCTTTCTATTTAATAGTAATTGGTTTGATGTTATCGTTTTGCGAACTCATGCTAGAAATAATGTATTTTATGGGAAAGAAATTGTATATGAAATTTAGATTACAAAATTCTTCAGAAATGAGACCTAGTAATGGATAAATCAGTTAAGCCAGTTAGGAATAAAATTTGTCAGTTTGTCTTATTTTTGTTTGTTGTCCATTGATCTTGATTTGTTTTCCATTAGATAATGAGCAGTAATTGAGGTTTCAGTTAGTTCTCATTCTTTTTAAATTGTATGTCGGCTATTAGTTTTAGAAAAACTTGTTTCTTGGGTTTCGTTGAATTTATTTCACCTTACTGGAAGAGAAGTATGTCTTGCTATTTCATTCTTTTGAGATTTTGCTTTACTATGATTTCCATTCAGCAACCTAATTGTAGTGTTTGTTTTATATTATTGTTGTAATTAAATTAGATAATTGTGACTTTGTCATACATTATGTTATGTCTCTTAATCCCTGGATTGCCAATCACGATTACATTGTGATTTTATAGTTTGGTGCAAGTGCCGGTCACGATCTAATCGTGATGTGATTCAATGAAGCGGTTCACTTGTGTCAATTTGTTTTGTCATTTCTCACATAGTATTAAGCAAAGAGATTAAGCACTAATGTTTGGTAATCGTAAGAAATTGGAGTTACAGTTGTTACAAAAATTAGGTGTGTTCTGCAGTGTTTTGAGTATGAAATAAGGCTGATCTTGAACACTGTCAACTGCAGTAAATTTGTGGTTATATAACTTACTTGCACGCTCAATATCCACTGTACCATATAGATAAAATTAATTGAAATAACATTCTGTTTCAATGGTGACAAATCTATTCATTAAAGTAGTTCCGTAATGAAATAAAAGTGTGTCTGTAACGTGTTTGCCGTAAGGCTTTTTCTACTCTTTGAAAATAGATCACAACATTGTGTTGAGTGTAAAAACTAAGCAAATTTAAGCTCAGGTCAGTTTATATTTAAAATGATTCTTGATGATGAGAAGCTTTAATTTGACAATTTATTATCTGCTTCTTTGGTTTGAAGTTGGTTTCTGATCAGTTAATGAATTAACTTTGATTTTACATAAACCTATAAACTATCCCTTGTGAACAAACGGGTGTTCTAAGCACTAACTCTGAGAATGCTTCATCCTCTTCCACGAATTTTATGATACCCTCAATGCCTCTCGCTCTGTAATCGTCTATGATGTCTTCTATATTGAACGACAATGGAGATATCAGCCATCAGTGCTCATGTAACTTGAGGCACGTGGTAGAGAATGTTATACATTGAAGCTGTGTTGAGTTTTGTGTAATATTTAACAATAGTGCTGTATAAAGTTGATAATTTGCAGCAAAGTTTGACTTGAGAAATCATTATGGAATTAATACGCTTTACAGGAAGCTAAACCTGTGAGTCATATTTGCAAGACAATAAGTTATTTGAACCTGTATTTTGCGAGTACTGCACAAGTTTCTGTGCCAGAGTGTATTTATCAATTTTTTAGTGTTGTGTTGTAGACTAGTTGGTTTTGTTGTTTTTTTTATTGTAAAGTGATTGTTTTGAAATGTATGCACCTGAATTGCTCACCTTTCATAATCTATTTATCATAAGAAAACCTGCAGATTATTATTGGTTCTGGCCCGGGACCTTAAATACAGAACTTTATTAATAACACGACAAAACTAATATTTTAAACTACAGGTATATCTTGAAGGTCATGAAGGCGTGTGATTAAATCCATTTTCAACTTCATGTTTCCGTGACCTTGGCGCAAGAAAGAGGTGGTGTAGCACGTTCCGACCATCGTTTTCACGGCAGACGCCCGATATTCAGATTGTCAGCAGATTGAGTGTACTTCGTTGCCGTTCTG